>NW_027104192.1:251535-658629 GCF_902728285.1 Clytia hemisphaerica
CTTTTTTGTCAATTCTTTTTTGTCAATTCTACACTTTATTAGGAGCCTAATATCAAAAATTTGCCCCCATCAACTAAAAGAAAGCAGTCTCGAAAAGAAAAGTTAAATTAAAAAAAACCTTTTTTTGAAAAAAAGAAAAAGGTCCGCAAAAAAAGGAAAAATGTTTTCAAAAAAAGAAAAAAAGTCCGCAGAAAAAGAAAAAAAGTCAACAAAAAAAGAAAAAAAGTCGGCAAAAAAAGAAAAAAAGTCGACAAAAAAAAGAAAGTTTGGATGTCCCTTCTCGGCTTCCGTAGAAAGGGGAGGGAAGTTAAGAAAAACACTTTTGAAGTCGTTGCATTGCTTTTGAATTGCTTATGAGGGAACCACAAGCAAAAAATCAGCGTTTTGATACTGGTGTAAGCCTGTAATCAAGCCCTTGTGGTTAGCCCTTGTGGTTAGACTGCAGTGGGTGACTTTGAAAGCACTCAGAACCTCTTGGGAACTTGTTTTTGATCGATATTGAAGTATTTTGCAAATATTGTAGAAGTCTACAAACCTTTCGTCCATGATTGCAGAGATGTGATACTCGTTTTTTTTTATAAGGAACCTTAACTTTGCTCTGAGCCTGGAGTTCCTTATTTTTACAGAGAATTTAAGCCTCAAAGTTCCTTATCGAATTCCTTATTTACATAGCTGCTAAGTTTGGATAACCATCTCTTACTGTTCCTTAAAACTTGTTTTCTTATTCTCAGCCTGAGCAGTTCCTAAACAATTCCTTATTTTTTGGACCATTTTCAGCGTCGAGCTCCTTATAAACGTGTTCCTTACATAAAAAAAAACGTGTAGATTATTTCTTAATGTCTTAAACCTGTTCTTTATTCTCTGAGACGAGTATCCGAGACGGTTATCTGATATTCCGATGGCGTATTGGCGGCCGCCCACGCTAAAGCTCTGAAGGAGCGGGCCAATATACCATCGGAGACCTATAGTAGTCATCGTTTGATGTACCGCATCACAGTCGTGTCTAGCTGTCCTTACACTTTTTGCCTGACTATCGGCTGCACCCGACTGAATTTAGCATGAAAATCTCTGCTGCCTGAGAAGTCCTGAGAAACATTCAAACCTTCGATTGTTGGCTGTTTTTGGTTTATTTTGGTGGATTTATTGAAACTTGACAGTTTAATTACTTTTTCAGTATTATATTTAGTACTTAGTGTAATTTCTTAGTAAGTGCACCAAGTTAAAAATGCTTGACATTGATTATTATCGTTATTTATTTGTTTTTGGTGGTTGACCGGTTATATTTTCAAAGGCCAAATCAAAGAAAGGTATGTTTTATTTAGTTTTACCAATAATTTTTATGCTGGAATTTTAAACTGCTGCATTCCAATTTAGACCTTTAGAGCCTGTCGACCGCCCTCCATGCAGAGCAGCGGACCGCCCAACCCCAACCGACATCAACAAACTTGTTGATCATGACCTGTGTGTTGTTTATTTGGAAAAGCCAGAATCGTCCTTCATCAATAACAAAGTTGGAGGGAGGTTCCCATATATTGTATCAGTATCTTGGGGACAAAGCTTTTATTTTTTGGTAACAGGACCATCTTTGCCTATATGTTTCGCCAAACTCTATTTTTAGAGGCTGACATGCATATTTCAGGTAGTGAAAGATCTAGTGCAGGTGTAATTTTCATTTGGTGTGTTGAGGCAAGCTTAGTGATTCTGCAAATAGCAAAAAGTTCACATATTGCTGTATAAATTGGACTAGATTGAGGGAAATTTGGCTCATGGCCACTCTCTTCTAATTGTTTGGTTCGTGACATTGCTTGTTTACTTTTTTAGGCAGTGAAAGATCTTGAGAATAGGTGAAATTATCATTCGATGTGAGGAGACAAACTTATTTATTCTAGTAGCAGCAAAGAATTCGCATTTTATTGCTATAAACTGAACTGTAATTGGGTTTGGGTTTAGAGCCACTCTCAATAAATTTTTAGTTCGCGTCCTGCTTTGTTTACATATTTCAGTTCGGAGCACTATGTAGAAATCGCACGGGAAATTTTTTTTGCATGTGTACTCTTAGTTCGGGGCACTAGTAACTTTTTACCGTCTCCACTCCCTAAATTTTACGAACGCGGTCAGGAGAAATTCCGTAATCCAAAGGTTCCAGATGTTAAAATATGCCCGACCTTCAGAGCAAAGCGTGTCGTAGCATATTTCCACATCTGGTACCAGATAACCGAGACGGCCGCTTTATAAAATGTTCACTGCGGCTGCTTTCATCACTTTATGTTCATTTTTGGCATTTTTATGTTGATTTATTTATTTTTTCTCCAGGCAAGGTGCCCCTCGTTTATAATTGAGTGTGCAAAATTTTTCCCATTTTCGCCAAAAATTGTCCAAAATAATAAAAAATCGTGTATCTGTCCAGATACACTTCTTGAAAGTTAGTAAATTTAGGAACCTGTCAGATATCTTCAGAGCCTTAAAAAGGAACCCTGACAAGCGGAACGTCCCCGTACCCAGTTTTGCCTAAGTGCCTCCCCCAGGGCACGGTTAGCTGTCTAGTAATCATTTGAAAAGAATAGTCAATTGATTCAGATTGATTTAAATGCGTGTCCAGACAAGAAAGCCTCAAAACCAACCATAAAAAACTTTCTTTTACACTCTCTATTTATTTACAAGCAATTCATGATATTCATGATGTAATCTTTGCGCCTAAACAATAGATGTGACGTAACAACTTTGCCGCCATTATTGGTGGCAAAAAATTTGACCCGCTAACCTATTTTTGTATTGAAACCGGGGGTTTACGAAAAAGAAAGCTTAATATCTTGTGGCGTAATATAATAAAATTAAATATCTTTTGGAAATCTATTGTAGATAATTTAAGAATTTCAATTAAAGAGTTTTTTCTTTGATTTGGAGTATTTGGACTTTTGTATTAATCTTTTCTTATTTTTTTCCGGGGGTCCTTGCTTGGAAAACATTGAGGAACGCATTTGTTTTGCCACCAATAATGACGGCAAAATGTTTTGATTCGGAGTGTCAATCAACGAAAAGATTACATCATGAATATCAAGAATAGCTTTCAATTTATTGAATAAACAAAAAAAAATCATTTTTCACTTTCTTCCTTTTAAATATAGTGTTCTTTTATTACTAAGCGCAAATCTTTTAATGAAGTTATGTGTTTCTTTTCTAATTCCATAAAAAATATTTTTCGCGCCAAAGTTTTCCGAAAAGTTCGCCACATTTTGGTCTAAAATTGACCATAAATAGCATCTTCTGCGTGAATTATCTTGAGTTAGGTAATGAAATCGGCTATACCCGTTTAAATATACTCGGTGATGTATATTCAACTCGGCTCCGCCTCGTTGAATATTACATCACCTCGGGTTAATAAATCCAATAACCAACGAAAACCTATTGAATATATGTTTTATTATATACCTAGAGGCAAAAACAAAACATTAATTGTGTCAATAGTCGAACGTTTCACATAAAACACTCCCATAATCGAACGTTCGAATGTTTTTCTTTTTTAAAGATTTTCTTAATTACTTTGAGTCATAAAATTTTTCATGAAATTCACAATAGATTTTTTTAATGAATTTCTTTGATAACAACAAGAGCGACAAAAAAAATCAAACTTTGAATGCAAAATGTGAAAAAAAAATTCTACCGTGGTATAATAGCCATGGTATACCAGGAATTATTCAATGGCTGTTTTTGCCTACAGGTATATAATAATAACATTTATCTCCAATATTCTGAGATAAAGCATATGGAAAAGACACTGGATAAAAATGTTGAGTGTGTTCCCTCTAACACAATACAACTAATAATCTAAAGCTCTTCATATGGAGTAGTTAGAATGTTGAATGATATGTAACAGTTTGCAGTTGCGTTTCCATTTCAGGAATCCTCTTCGACCTCGGGATCTTAAAGAAGCCGGAAATAGTGGAAGTGCAACGAAACGACTTGATTTCGGACCACATTGGTGGCACTGAAACAGATACTGAAAAATTAATTAAATCAAGCTTCGGAAAAATCCTTTTTGTTGACGAAGCATACAATCTATCGTCAGAGAACAAATGCTCAAAAGATTACGGAAAGAGAGCTTTGGATTTTGATCATGAGATATCTTTTACCACCACCACCCAATTCCAAATTCCAATAGATCCCGTGATAATTTTCTGTGGCTATCAGTCAGATATGAAATCCTTGCTGAAAGTCAACAGCGGGTACTTAAGAAGAATAAAGCAAAGATTTCATTTGGATGATTATACCCCAGAAGACCTCTGGTGTATTCTGGAGGGTAAGCTTTAAGCTATTGATGTGAGGTGTCCATATGGACTTGGGCCCCTCGTTATTAAGTGCTTTAAAAGCTTGCCAAAGGAATACATTTTGTTAAACAATGCATCACTTGCCGATGATATGTTGCATGATATCACCACTGCACAAGAAGAGAGGCTTTTGGTGCCACAAAATCTGAACTAACAAAATTGGCTGTCGATAATTTTACTTTGGGCATTAACACTTTTCTTAGTAAACTCCAAGAGGACCTTAAGGTGGAAGTGCGACGCTTGGTGGATAAGTTGACACAGATGCCGGGGCCTGTTGATTCTGAAGTGGTCTTACATATCAAAGGAGTTGGGCTTATACCAGGCTCCCCAACGATGTGGCAACGTTCTTTCAAACTTACGAAAAGATGCCTGTACCAGGTTCACCGACGACGTGGCTAAGTTATTCGAAACTTTAGTTTTATTCATTTAGCTTTTTTGTTTAAAAACTTCTGTACATAAAAATAATGTTGGAAGTATTTTGTTTTGATTGTAATTTATCGCGAGATTTCTTATTGGTACAAATTGTTGCGCGTACTAATTTTCGAGCAATTTCGCGCAAAGGCCCGAAAATGCACGAAATTTAGTCCTAGAATTCCTCTAGAAAAATTTAAAACAACCAAAAATTCACGATCAATAGAGTCTTAAAGTTGTATTTTTTTATTTCATATTTAAATAATACCAGAATATTAAAGAAAATACGCTCGTGCGTGAAAATTAGCACCAATTAGCCAAATTCTGGAGCCGCTCGCTGCGCTGCAGTTGATGCGCGTGTCGGGACAAAAATCGAGGCGGAAGCCATTTTGTTTACATTTTTGGCTGAGGAAGCACTGCAAAACAGTGCTTTTTGAGTAGATTTGGTGATTCTTGGGAAGAAAGAAGAAGAATACTGCTTGGAACCAACATTAAATGTATTGGAATAGACTTCTATCATACATTGGAATAACAGACAATACTTTTTGAATATAAAATGAATGTGTGAAACTTGCTTTTTTGTTTACAAACTTCACTCAAGTAGTTTTGTCGATTTTGCTGCTTTCGAAAGCTGTTGATGAAGACTATTAACTTGCAGAAGTAACTTTATATTGGTACAAACAATGACTATAATAGCTTCACAAACATTCCCTATCATGGAATTCAGCTGGGAAAGATTTTTTCGATCGCAATGAACAGTTTTGATATTGATGATATGAGAGAGATATCCAAGATATAGGCTCATAGTTCAAACATGGTTTCACCCATCCCCTTAGATAAAAAAAAATTCACAATTCATCTTATTCATCTGAAAAATGGCTAAAGAGACACCATCGGTCGGATCGGATTCATCACTGACTGCGCTGACGGATAAACTTTACTTTTAACTCTCAAAATTTTGTCATTGAATCTTTCCATCCAGTCGTCAAAGACCGAGTTATAATGTTATAAAAGTGACTGATTTTGTAGTACGTTTTACGTACAGGCTTTGATTGGATCCAGGACAAGAAAAGGATAAGCAAATCCGAAGAAAGTGCCAAAAAATTCTGAAATTTTGGAAGTACCGCAAAAATTGAAAGTACGTTACGACATTGACATGACTGTGTTTATCATATAATGGATTATTATTGTTTTGGATATCCAGCACACCATCAACGGCTCTAACTTGGGACGAGTGGTCATATTATGGGATGGTTGACTTTCTGGACTGTATTTTCACTGTTAAGTCTCTGTTGACAACAAGTTTGTTTTCTATGATTTGCGACTATGTTAATTAAATGACTTTGGAGGTTCGGTAAAATGATTGCCGAATTGCTGTCCCAAGTTAGAGCCCTTGACGGTACAAATCCACTTTGTAGTCATTGCATTTTCAGGCAAAGTTATGATGCCTAAAGCACTGTCTGAAATTATTTTTTATTTGGATTATCAGTGCTCAATTCTGTTCGGTGGAAAAGCTTCCAACTTCCCAAGTACTGTCACAAAGGATTATGATAAAAAAATTACGAGATGTTTTTACTTTATCATTAAATATATAAAATTTGTACAAAGTTTGCATCAGCCAAATATTTTTATGCTTGAAAATAGTTTATAAATTCTATTCTGTTGGATAATTTTGTGGTGGTAAAGATAAGAAAAACATAACATGAAGTCAAAATACTCTCAAACACTTAAACATGTTTATGTATCATTTTACTTTTTACCTATTTCCCAACCCAAAATCTACTTATCATACTCAACTGAGGCCCAAAGTGAGCAGAAAAAGTTTTTCTAAGAAAAGTAATAGCCCAAATAAAACATATACAGTACAAAAAGTTCATAGGCTATAGGCCAAAGACTGAGGCTGGGATAATTGAAAATTCCACAAACGATGAGTGATTATAAACGTTTCATGTTTGGAAGAGGCTTTTTCTTGAAATCCAATAAAAGTTCCAACATAAATCCAATCTCTTTTTCCAATTTTTTGCTGGTAAAAAGAAGGGGGAGTCTCACTGTTTTCTTACCAAATATCTGCGAATGCCGCCTAAAAACGAAAGCGAAAGTATTTTTTGTCCCTACAAGCTGCGCACGGCAGCGCAGCGAGCGGCTCCAGAATTTGGCTAATAAAGTATGAATTAGAAAAGAGCAGAAATCTCACAAAACATGGAAACAAAAAATGGCATACAGGAACGGTTGAAAGAATCGCTTACTATGAATACTCGTACAGAAAGGTCAGCAAAATTAACTTAAGATGATTTTTTCAACTAATATAATTGAGTTTAAGAAATTAATCACAAAGTTCGAGGACCTAAATATGGTAAATCTTCTAAGCATCTTTATGATAAAACTCAAGGCGAACTGAATCAAATTACAAACGCTAACATAGCGTACACCCCTACCCCTACTCTGGGGGGGGGTCTGTATTAGTCTGTAGTATGATTTCATCCCTTACTGTAACTAATTATTTTAATTATTTTAATTATTTTAGACCTGAAGAAGAGCAGAAAGCGTAGAAAGAAGATTTGCAACACGGCAAGAAAGAAAAAGATGTAGCTTCGGGCCCTTGCATAACCCTCAAATTTCTAGTAGCTCAATGTTCTGCAAAATAATTCGCATGGTTTTCCTTGTTCAGCAACCATAAATTTCATAAATGTCTCATGATCAGCTTTACACGGAAGTTCACCCCTGATGAAGCTAAACAACAAGAAATCCAACACCCTTCAATACCAACAGTGGTGAAGTTAAGCCAATATGCGTATACTGCCCGTATGCCGTCACTATCCCTTCTATTTAACTCCTCCCCTTTTCAATTCAAATATGAAATCAAAATCCTGCAAAATCAAATACTCTGACTTGGCGACAAAAACACCGAAATAGACAATGAAAATCAAAATTAAATGGCCGTTAAATAACTGGACTTTGGTGCTGAAAGACCAGGTGTTAGCAATGGAAGCTTTGTTCCTGTAAAGCAAGACGTTACCGTCGTTTAGTGTAAGATTCCCATTTCTACACTAAGATTTTTGTCACTTTTCCGTAATCTTTCCACTTTTTTTCCCGGAATAACCGGCATGAGATTGGAAAGGGTTTGTTTCTAAAGGTACGGAAAATACCAACAGTGGTGAAGCTAAGCCAATATAGTTTCCTGCTGATTTTTTGCTGGTGTTTTTTTTTATGTTTTAATTCATCCTATTTTTCTGGAATTCAGATTTAGTGAAAAAGACTTGGATGGGGTAGCGAGAGTATACTGCGAGGTGAACAAACTGAAGCGAACAGTTATAAAACAAGCTGCATTTGATATGGATATCAAACTGAACCCTACCCCTTAAAGATAAAGCGGCGGTTCAAGAATTCGCAAAGGCGGTTATAAACAAGCGCTTGGATGTGGTGTCATCGCAAAACCAGTCGACAACAGAGACAAGGTTGTCGTATTCATTGACTGGAAGAATGAAGAATTTAAGAAAAGGATGCAGTGTGGTCACATCAAAATAAAGACGCGTTTTAAACTCATTTTAAAAACTGTTCTATTGTTCTTTAGACGAGTTGAGGGGTTTCCTCGGAAAATTCATTTTAGATTTTAAAACGTGCTCTGGACCACGTTTTAGCGGCTAAATTCTTTTGTTTTGTTTGAAATGACAACAAAGGAAAGTATACCATCTTGAAAGAAAAGGAGGAGAGACACAAGAATTCCCTGGTTGAGATCTGGAATGACCTAACGATCGACGAGAGAAAAGCCAATGATTTAGCAGAACTCAAAGGGGCATCAAACTGGCTTACAGCCAAACCTCTTAAAAATGAACATTTTGACCTCACAAAAAGGGAATTTTTCGATTCAATTGCTATATATCGCTGGCAGCTCAAGCACCTACCAAGCATTTGCGCATGTAGTACAAGTTTTTCTGTTGAACATGCTTTGTCTTGCCCCAAAGGTGGCTTCATATACCAGCGTCATAATGAGATCAGAGACACTTTGGCCATGACACTAAATGAAGTCACCAAGGACGTCACCATTGATTCGCAACTGGAACCCATCATCGGAGAATGTCTTGGTCGAGGTGTAATCAAGGAGGATGGCGCCAGAGCTGACATAAGCGCAAGGGGATTTTGGACTAGAGGCCAGCGGGCATTTTTTGATATTAGGGTATTCAATACCTATGCCCAACGGTACTCTAGGGTGAGTCCTACTTGTACTTTTGAAATGAATGAACTCATGTCAATGACTTTAAATTTTCTGAGAACAAAGATTTCTTTTGCATTGGCAAGGTCAACTGTCCTATGCATCCGTGGCAGTAGAATTCCAAAGAACAGCATCACAATGGTTCAAAATCAGAACATTAAAATAACTGAAGTTATACGCTATATTTGAGTTTTTTTTCTTGTTATTCCAACAGTATTTTGAAGTCAATTTTTCAATACTTTTTGAAGTACTTTTGTCCACTTTTGTTTTTTCGCCTAAAGAATACTTTTTGTATTTTATTCTAGGATTAATGGGAGTTTCTAAACATCGACCAGAAATGGCGACCACGACCAGTGACCACGACCGGCGACCAGATAAATTTGGGTTATCGAGTTTATCTGCTCTCTCCACCGTAGAGAATGTTTAAATCAAGTCCTCAGAATACTAAAAAGTGACCTTTGAAGTAACCAGTCATTTTCTTGACAAAAAGACACTATTTGACAAAAATATTGACAGGGTCATTAAGTATGATGTTTGTAAGCTTTGTTAAACCAAATATTTTAATTATGCTGAATGAGATGCCTTTAGTATGAATAGATAGAACTTGTCAGTAAGAAAAAATTGGGAAGGCCAGTTTTAGAGATATGATTCTAATCAATTATTCTATTGTCTTTACGCTGACAAAATGACTAATTTCGACAGAAATAACAATCTGATGATGAAATACAAAGCTTCTCAAACCATTTTCAAAAAATCTTGTGCCACTAATTATTGTGATGCTGATAATACAAAAGGATAGAAATTGACACCATAATCAAGCTCCAAGAGCGTCGAAATAGTTGTTTTGCGTATTTGGCACGTGGCTTTGATTAGATGAGACAGGGGTGAACTTACTCTTCAATATTAAATATATTCAAATGATTAGAGACACTCTACGTTGGAGAAAGAGAAAAAACTGGGAGTTTCTAAACATCGACCAGAAATGGCGACCACGACCAGCGACCACGACCGGCGACCAGATAAGTTTGGGTTATCGAGTTTTTCCTCTTTCTCCACCTTAGAGTCCTTCTCGCTTCTCCTATGATCATTTATTTATCGAATTGAAGAGTAAAGCTCACCCCTGTCTCACCTACAGTAATTATAAAAAAGCCACGTGCAAAACGTGTAGGACAGCCATTTCAACGCTCTTGGAGCTTGAATAGGGTGTCAATTTCTATCCTTTTGTATTTTCGGCATCAAATTAATTAGTGGCAATTTTTTTGCTGAAATTCATTTAAGAAGCCTTATATTTGATCATCAGATCATTATTTTGTCGAAATAAGTCATTTTTACAATGTAAGGACAATAGAATAATTGATGAGTTTGATATCTCTAAAACTGCCCTTCCCAGCTTTTGCCTACTGACAATTTCTATCTATTTATAGTATACTAAAAAGGCATCTCATTCAGCGTAATTAAAATGTTTGGTGTAATAAAGTTTACAGGCATCACACTTAATTGCCCTGTCGATATTTTTGTCAAAAAGTGTGACTTTGTCTAGAAAATGACTGGTAACATCAAAGGTCACTTTTAGAATTCCAGACTAGAGTAATTCTCAGCCAGCCAGCTCAGTGGTTCATTTGAAAGCCACACCAGGACTCGATATTTGGATGTTCTGGGGATGTTCTCTACGGTGAAGAGAGCAGATAAACTCGATAACCCAAATTTATCTGGTCGCCGGTTGTGGTCGCTGGTCGTGGTCGCCATTTCTGGTCGATGTTTAGAAACTCCCGAAAAAACTCTACAAACCTGGACAAACCAATTTTATCTGGTCGATGGTCGTGGTCGCTGGTCGTGGTCGCCGGTCGTCATTTCTGGTCGACGTTTAGAAACTCCCAGGATTAATCTTTTAAAGATATATTTTCATTATTCAAAATAAATAAAAAAAAATTATTTTGTTTTCCGATTAGCTCTATTGTGTTGAACTCCAATATTTACTTTTCAAAAATTTTCTCATATTTTTTCAAAGAAAAAAAAATTGACTTTACTGTGAATTTACAGAGACATTTTATCAGACTAGTGTGTGGCGTGTGGTGTGCTTTCAGCGACGCTGAAATTAAACCAAAATTAAAATTATGATTCATATTCACGCTGCGTGAATATGAATCATAATTTTAATTTTGGTTTTGGCTGGCCACAATACTTTTATCCACCAAACCAAGTGATTCAACCACCACAGCTACAGCAGCCCCATACAGTAGAATGCAGCGACCAACAACAAGCAGGACCATCAAAACCAGGCAGAACAAGGAGCCTCTAGTGAAAAAGTCGTGAAGCGGAGAATATGGGATGACCAACAAACTATGTGCCTGGTACAAGCTTGGGCTGATAAATTTGAGAAAATTGGAGGCATGGAAAGAAGTGAAATTAGAAGTAGACAAGGTGGGTCCAGCACGAACTGAGTTGACCAAATCAAGCAAAAGATTAGAGCCTTGAGAGAGACTTTTAGAAACTCTAAAGCTAACAATAAAGGTACCGGGGCAGAAGCTAAGATTCCGGCTCATTATTGGATAATGGATGATGTTATTGGCGACCGAGAAGCCACTGTACCCAAATTGGTACAAGTTGGCCAATGTGACAGTGAAAATGGGGAACAAATTATACTGCTAGTGCTACAGGTGATTCCACCAGATGATTTCCAAAACCAACCAGGAACGCCAAATCAACAGGTTCGAGACGAAGAGCAAGAGCCACCAGGTAAGAAACGCACATTCTTAGATGATTTACCAACTGAACAAGATGTACTACAAGATGTGTTGAACAGAATGGGAAAAAACGGTGAATTAGAATCAGACGATCTGAAGGATGAACAAAAACCAAAACAGGAGAAGTTGAAGGCTGATAAACCTATACCTAAAAACTTAAGTTGTCGGATTTTCAGAGAGAGGTGTGAGCCCTTCAAAAATCACAAGTTGATACAATTAGAGAAAATTAAATCAAACACCAAGAAGCCATGATTGAGCTTTTTAAACAAAAAGTGAACTTTCACAAGATCTTCATGTTTTTATTTCTACCAAAAAGTAGTTTTTATATATTCTACAATATTTTCTTTTGTTATAAATAGGTATTTTGTCAGGTATGAGACTTATCCATCACTGAAATATCGAATTTCTTACCGCAGTTCGAACATTTTCAGCCTCTGTTTCTTCGTCTATTTGTCTCATATTCAAATTATTAATTTGTCCTTGTCTCCTACGATGCTCTCCTTCTTGACGCAAAACCGCTTGCAAAATATCATTATCATCGTAATAATTATCGTTATTTTGTTGACATTATGTACCATATGGGCACGCTACGTCTTATGGACATTCAATGGACGGCTTTAAGACCTTTAGACGTCCTAGAAACGTACATTAGACGTCCAAAAGACGTTTGTGCCCATTGGGTAACACACAACAAGTGATAATGATTTCAGGAATATTCTGTTTTTTTTAGTCAAGCCTCTTTAGCAAACATCTCCATCTTGATTTCAAAAAAGCTTTTTCTACTGAAGATCAGCAAGAGGATAATTTTCGATTGAAATTTCTTTGACCAGGCGTTGGTCGTAGATGCATTGAGTAGGGCTTCACCAACCAATTGTTTAAGAAATAACCTCCATCTCCAAGCAAAAGGGGTCTGATATCTAAACCACCCACGTCTATGACAGGTGATACGAGAATTTGATCTGTTTCGGCTTTTTGAAATAAGTGAGAATGCCGCAGTACTCTTGAATCATGAACACTCCCGGGGCAACCTGTTGCAACATCAATGAATTTTAGATTCTCTCCCACAACAGCTTGCGTATTGATTGAATAGTGTTGCTTTCTACAAAAATAATCAGTTTTACTTTCACCTGATGGGCCTAGTATACGAACGTGAGTTGCATCAATTGCACCTACAACTTGAGGAATTTTACAGTAATAATCGTCCTTAAATTTAACAATTGCTTCTGCTGTTTCTCTCATGGTTTGTGGGAATCTTATGAACTCCTCAGCTCTCGAAGAGATATTTCACAAAACTCTTTGGTTTTCTCCACACTGGTAGATTTACCAACACCAAAAGTCTTACTTATAGTCCGATAGGTGTTACCATTTGCAACTCGCTTCTCCAAAGGAATCGCTTGTCTAAAATTTGTATCGTTTCTCTCCATTCTATCTCTCACAAGTTCAACTATGTCCATGAATGTTTCCCCATTTATTCTAAAATCCATTTTCCAATATTTTTGATAATCGGGATCGAGCACTCGGGCAAGCATTTGATCAAACCATCGTTCTTCTCTTTCAAAATCTCATATTTCCCGACCACTTCTGTCGGAGATCATGAACATTAAATTTGGAAATGCAAGCTGCAGACTTTTGCTCCGATTTCTGGTAGCAAGTAGCATGAACTGTCTTTTTTCCTGTGATACAGCTTTTTCTTCGAATGGAAAATAGCAAGAAGCAAAGCAAATCGCTTCTGCTTCGATCGATCCATTTTTTTTATTCTGATTACTCTCACAGAATTTAAACATGGCCAGGCAGAAGAATAATTGATTTAGAAAATAATTGTATTTTTGTGTACTTAACCCTTTTTTTCGTGGTTTTGAGCCATTTTAAATTTTACAACATTCTTTCACATTCTTTTCTCGATTTTTCTTTCAATTTATTATTTGAAAATAAATATCCTTTACATTGCAATTTATGAATTCACAATTCTAATTTTATATCGCTTAAAATCAGACGATTTCATTATGCCGTGCGGACGCACGTCATCCAGTGACAGTTCATCCTCAGAGAGTGATTCGAGTAGCTCGGAATCTTCAGAAGAAAGACACAAGAAAAGAAAGAAGAAGAACAAGAAGCACACCAAAAGGAAAAGAAAGTCAAGGAAGAGAAGCAGAAGATCGCCTTCTGCATCATCCAACAACGAAGAACAACCTCCAGAACTTTTCAAACTGGAAGGGAATGAATACGAGTGGAAACTTGACAGTAGATTAGTCAAGTATCTGGAGGGACATGTAAATAAATACATCCCTGACAAAGAACTAATTTGGTACATAATGGTACTAACACCAGTCCCTTCCAACATCTCGCTCAACTTAAAGTTAGATAGCTTGATAGAATGTCTTCTCAAAGAGAAATGGTCATTAGGAAACAAAACTTTGACCGTAGACAAGTCAGTTGCTCGAATATCAAATAAAATCATTGACATTTTGGCACCCCTCGCCAAGATTTGGCAGACTGTTGAACGTACAAGATCAGGAGACCAAAACGAGGAACAGAATCTCGAGCAAGTGGCGACACACTTTCAGCAGTCAATACTGTTTGTTGGGCAAGCATTAAATGTCACTAACTTCTTTCGAAGGAGGAATGCTTTATCTGGTCTGGGTATCAAGGAGAGCCAGATCAGCACTTTGATCAGAGAGACACTCACTGAAAAATCAGAGAACTGTGAGGACAAATTGTTTGAGGAAGAGACTGTGAAAACTCTCACAAAGCAAGCCAAATTACACAACCAGTCGTTGAAACAATTTTTATTTTCAAGGCAAATTCAGGATCGGAATAAAATGCCCTTTTCATGGAACTCTTCCAGAACTGCCAGCAGCGTGGACGAGCGAAGAATTCCCGAAGATGGCTTGCAATACAGAAACCGAGAAGAGGTAATTAGGATGAATGTAAAACCTTTTAACTTTCATATAGGATGGAATATAAGGTTCATCTTGACAAAAAAAATGATCAGATGTATTAAAAAGCCTCACCCCTTCATGTCCGATTCATCGCTAGACCATTTTTATTTGGATAGTTATGCATTCTACCTGGTTATTTCCAATCTACCATCACCCTGGGTTTGATTTCAAAATAAGGAAAGTTGGAAGGTATTTGACCTTAATCTTATTTTCAATGCCAGATTGAACCGCCTCTATAAAAAACTCACTCCGCCTTTAAAATGGTGCTATAAAATGGTGAATAGATCGCGGTGCTACTACGTCCCTACTGGAGAAATCCAGTCAAAAATGAGCGTGACGTAACGTACCCCTTCCTCTGGAATGGCCAAATCGGTAAATTTAACACAAAATCTTTTATAAAGACCCATGATTCCATTATTTCCCTGTTTTATTATAGAAATAAACCAGCCGAGGCCGGAAGGTCAGCCAATAGAGCTTAGCTAGATAGCTTTAATAAGTGGGTTAACAGATGTAAGAGATGCACTGAAACAGAGTAGACTAAATATGTTGAATAATGTACAAAATGTGAAACATTTGATAACTTGATTTAAAATTATGTAAAACAAGCCTGAGAGCTCGTCCAACCCCCCCCCCCCACGAGAAGCTCAAAGTATACTTCTCTTTAGCATTGTCCATATAGTACGTACGCAAAGATTTTCCAAATATTTGACACCCCCTCCCCCTTGTACGCAGAGAACAATAGAAATGACTTTGTTTAAACAATAGATGTACGCTTTGGCTAAACCCCCTCTCCCCCCTTCACTGTGTACGTATATGGATGGCCCCTCCAGTCTGGGTAAATAAATTTTGTAGTTCAGTACCGTCAAGTTACACAACATGCACACAACCATCTTGAAGGCTTTGCTGGTCGCAAATGATAATCGAAAGCAAAACTTAAAATTCATAACTATGCGGGGAAGCTCATTTTTCCCTCGTATTGCTTTAAACTCGCTTTTGATTGGTCTATGAATTTGGGCGAATGATTTACCGCCTTGGCGGAATAAACACACAACCATAATAAATAAATTCAACAGGGCAGCGGTGTAGCAATTAATTTCAACTTGGAGTCCTCTCTTCTGTGCCAAGCACTGGCAGTGTTTTTTAAACTTTAAAACAATGTTTAAATGAAGACCAGATTGATCTGTTTGTTATGGCTGTGCAAGTTGTGACGAGAGTGTGTATGTTGTGTAACTTGACGGCAGCCCGCTTTCTGCAAGTCTGATAAGAGACATCTATAAACTGTTATCGCCATTCATTCCATTCCATCATTCAGTCAAAATGTGCGCCAAGGTTAGGAAAGGTTAGAAAAATACAATCTGCGTCCGGAACTGCGTGAAAAATAGTCTGATCAATTTCAACAAGAACTGTATATATTAATATTAATATAAATGATCAAATTCCAAAGACCATTTGTCATAATTTTGCAAGTCCAATAATAGGAGATGTGATGTCATCATTTGGTTCCCGTCATCTGATTTACGGTCAGCAGGTAGAGCTGGAGAGTCGGAAAGCTTTTCCGCTGCTTTGCTGGATTTCCACTGTCGACCTGTGCACGCTCTGTGTTTAAAAGTTTTCAAATCTAAGTAGAGAGCCGCATGCTAATGGAGAGTAAACCGAAAACACCAGTTTATCCACGGTTTCTCAATTTTAAAATTCGGATCAGTCCACACGAATTCCCTTTCAACAAGATGTATAGCTGCTTCTTAACAGAAAAATATTTTCGACTGACCGGCTAAACGACTCCCACTTTTTAAAGTAGAAATGACGGGAACCAAACAGTTTTTTGCGATTCGCCTTCTTTATCACAAACACGTCCAAGTCCAAAAAAGCACGATTGCATCCAGTCTTTATATCAAATTTATACAGTAGCTGTACTTTTGTAAACTTTATCAAATCCCAATAACATTATAACACCATCAATCCCCCTAGAGGCAAACAAGAAAAATATGTTTTTATTGCAAAAACTATTAAAAAGCAGCAATAAAAAGTATCATAAACAAAAACTTGAGCAAACGGCTTTAAACCTTCAAAGGATGTAGAAAAAGAATCCCCTTGATGAAAATCATGTGTTTGATTTGCCGAGTTAAAAAAATAAATGACAGAAATTGAAGCTTGCAACAGATTTACACTGGAAATACTTTGGTACAACTCTGACTTATCACATCTGAATATCGCTTGAGCTGCCATCTTGAAACTACATTATGATCTGTAAAAACAACGCACGCTAAAAGTACCCAAAAAGTTAACCCGATCGGAAGAAAGTTTAGAAATCAAAGTGAGATCGGAAAATCGGATTTTTTTTTTGCCGTCTTATGATGGAAGAAAATTTTACCTATTTGAATACTCAGCTTAGGCTGACCAATTATATTTTTTAGGCAAAGAATCAACTTTTTGTTTCTACACCGCACAAATGCCAATGCGGACAAGTTGTTGCTTTCAACATTCGCAACCTAATGAAGGCCATTGGTGAAAAACCCCTTTCTATGGCAGATATCACGAGCCTTAAAAATTTTGTTACACGAAATCGACTGGGCTGTACCGAAAAGGGAGTACGCTTCACAATAAGCAAAGGTGTTCAGAAGGATGGTTGGCATCTAGCTATCGATAGGCTTAAGCCTGAATTACAAGAAAGATTTGCTAATTTTTTCGAAGGTAAGAATCATAATTTAAGTTTTAGAAAAAGAAAATTTTCCTTAACATACAGAGTTCTAAACTTAGAGCTTGGTCCCTAAAGAATGAAGTGCAAACCCATGGTTCCGAAACTTTTAAAGTCAACCCATATCAAGGCAGCAAAACATAAATGGAAAAAATTACCCTTATAAAAGGTCCATCTAAAATATCCAAATGCACCATAGTAAGTCTGCACGTATCACCATGACCAACCATGTTTTCTACAAAAATGAACTTGCCTGAATTTCAAGTCAATTGGATATTCAAAAGCTTTCAAAAACTTTCGTTTTGGAGGGGGATACCCCCAAGATACACAAAGAGTTACCATAAGTGTTTCGAAAAGAAGCTTACAAATTTGAAATAAATTCTGAGAACAAAATACGCAAATTAACACTTCACCATTGAAAAAAAAAGAAAAAGCTAACTGAATTTTTTAAATATTTTCTCTCAGCCTATTATCATCTCTCTCGGATCAAAATTTATTTAACCTTACTGAAAAGAATCAAGACCACCCATTTGTAGGAGCTTTTCGCCCAATTGAACCTTTTTCTGTTAACCTTTCATATATTACATGATATCATAAATTTCTTTTTGACAGCCAAGAGTCAAGCAGAAGAGGAAGATGAAGAAGATAAAGAAGAAAAAGAAGAAAACGAAGAAGACAATATGGACATGTTACGAGGTTCGTCAATCGTGCTATTCAAGACTTTGAAATTTTAAAAGTTTCAAAAGAAACTGTATTTCCTGGAACTAATTTTCGCGTTACTTTAATGGGATAAATTGTCGCTGGAATTAAATTTCGCGGGGACTTAATTTCGTGTATGGCACTATTGGGTGATAATATTTTCGGGATTTCATGCCTTTTACTGTCAAATTATGCATGTTGGTTGTTAAAATCATGGATTTATTATAGAGACTCTGTATAAACATGGATGAAACGGTGGAGAGCAAAGTATTGCCTTTCTATTGTTTCAGAAAACAATCAATGTACATGCTTTGTCCGCAAAGGACAACTGTCATGGCGGCTCGAAGGACTCTGATTTTGAAAAATGATTAATACTCTTATTTCTAAAAAACTCTCTAACTTTTCCTATTCCTACTTTTGCTAGCTAAAAGTTTGAAAATAAATGCTAGAATAATCAAGAAAATACGTTTATGAAATCTGGTGTGAGAAAGAAATCATCAGACGAGTAAAATTAAACAAAATGCTTAATATGACACAAATCTTGAATTGGGAATATCTTTCCAATATTTCTCCGAGAAGAGCTGAGATTGACATATATTAGACGTGAGTTTCATAGCTCCACTGTGGTATTAAAAACTTTTGGTGGCTTGGCGGATTTTTTGAGGTTGAAGTTTAAAAATTTCTGGTGTCAATATTCAATTTCTTATACATGTCTGTATCTTTTTCGTAATTTAAAACGTCGTAACGACGTATAACTAGTATTCAACTAGATGAGTTTGAATCTCAGAGGAGAACTTAAAGTCTCATTTGGGAATTGGATAAGTGTATTTTGATGATAAATGCAATTAAAATGCTATCAAAAATCATTTTACTAATGGAAGGATGGTGAACAATACAACCATTACTGCGGACAAGGCTTGAACATGAGAGATCAGTAAAAAGAAAAAGAGGTAAGAAAAATTGTATTTGCTAACCAATTTCATATCATAAAGCCTCCGCCCGATCTGAAGTTGGTACGCCCTACTCTTGTTATGACTGAAGGTCATAATTTCAACGACCAATTCTACTCGCGAATGATGGCGGACGCAAATGTCTTGTAAGTATAAATTCCTCATTAAAATTCCTTGAATATCTGTGGCTTTGTCTCGGACAACCTCATAAAACTATTACAATAACTATCTGTGACAACTAGAGTTGCAATATCACTTGTGAATCTTTTTCTATTTGGCTGTTGAAAGAAAGGGAGACCAGACTTACCCACTGCTAGGCAGGGGCTGCTACATACATACACAGTAGTGATCGAAGCTCTCTAGGAGAAGCTGGTACATATATTCCTATCTCACTAGATGATGAGGGGAAAAGTAATGTAACAAGAACTTGCTAAGGGCATTTTTCTGATTATGTTTTCAAATTTTGTGAAACAGCTCCGGTGACGAAGAAGCACCTCCGGCAACGATGACTCGTGTGCAGCTAGATGAAGCGGAAAGGGAGACCTCTATAAGTCTGCCTCAAGAACTACAGGAATACGCAAGGAAGTATGTGACCAAGCACTTTTCAGATAAGGCTATCAAAGACAAGATTTTAACAGAATGCCCTGTGGATAAATGTGGATAAACCACCCAAGTTGGACATTTATATAAAAGAGCTAGTCAATGAAACATTGGGAAAAGCCAAAACCCTACGCATAGATGGATACATTACCCTTATCCAGCAGTCAATAAGAAGTATCATGGGTCCTGTGGCTCGTATGTAGATGTTAGTGGCAGAGGAGAGAGAGAGAACTTAGTTGCCACTATTGATACCAAGCAAAGGCTGAGCTGGGAAGACTTAACTTCATTCGACAATAGTATATACTTATGTTACCAGGTGTTACATATATCTTTTTAATTCTAATTAAAGATAATATTTTTAAATTGAATATGTGTTAGCTATGCTAGCGAATATCAACACACCTTGGGCATCATTATGCGCAAGGCTGTTGATATAGCTATCAGGTCCTAGAGATAATTTAATCTAGGGAAATAGAGTATATGGAAATTCATAGAGTAAACACATAAGAAAACCGTAGTTACAAACTCTTACATTTATCACACCCCCAGAACAACATTTTGTTAACTCACAAGGCTAACAAATGGAGGTTCTACCGAGATCGTAATGATTCGGAAGTTGTTGTGTTGTTCTGGGGATGCGATACGAGAGTGAGTTAGCTTGAGAGCTATAAAGATGAACAAAACAGTGTTGAACATTCTGCATAAAATATTTTAGCATGAACATTTGAGATGTTTCATGGTTGGAATGGTCAAATGATACATTGAGTTGAAATGGCCATTCGAAGTTTCTTGAATTAAAAAGTTTCTTGAAATTGACTTATTGATTGATATTGTTATGGTATGGATATGATTTGGTGAAATCATTTGTTATCCTGAGCAGGACTATAAAATGTTCTGGGGCTCCCTTGAGCAAGGACAGTACCCCACAGCTCCCCTTTGTCAGGGTTAGGACGAAGTTAATTAGAATTTAATGGCAATTACAAGAGGTACGTGTGTAGGAATTTTTGTGATTTGCGGGTATTTATGAGAAAATACGAATGTTGTCACTTACAAATATTTATGATGAAATATGAATCAAGAGTAAAATAAAATCATGATGTGGTTCGCGAACATTAGTCCGAACATTAAGAATTGTGGTGCAGTAAAAGCAATTTGAAGATTAAAGATTTAAGGCGCAATACAAGTAAAGAATAGAAAATATAAATGGAAACGTAAAATTGAAGAACTGAAATTTGAGTATATTCCAGGAACGATAACGCGTTAACGAAACTCCATGGTTTGGGGATATGTACTGATGCCTTGTGCAGTGACAGCAGGAACCATGGTTGAAAGTCGACCGCATGTGCGAATCATTCGCAGCGAATAATAATACATAATGTCAGAGCACGCAATCTTTGAGAATTCATCCTCGAAGGGCCCATTATCGAGAACGTTGACTTGAGTTTGCAAGCCTGAATAGAAATAAAATGTCATAGAGTACGTATCATGAGTAATATAGCCGAAGAAAGGCGAGTAGCAATACACAGATGAATATGTTCCTGATGAGAAAGATAACGGTGTATTTGCTTAACGTAAGCAAAATGGTAGTCCAGCAAGATTACACATTTAAACGTAAACACGCTTTGGGAAGGCATCTAATGAAAATGAAGTATTAAACAAATAGAGGCACCAAAGATTATGTACCGTATGGGAAAGAGGAATCCCAGAAAGATATAAAGGAAAAACTTTCGAAATCAGCAAAAGGCTAAGATAGAATTCAATGTAAAAAAAAAAGGGATGAGAAATATTATGCGCAAAATGAGAGAAAAATTAAAATAAAATTAGAAGATTTAAATTAAAATCAATGAATCAAGCATGAACACATGCTGAATGTGAGGAAGCAGTTAAGCGAATAACTTGACTAAATTCAAAATCTCATCACAGAAGATGAAAAAAGTTGTTTCTCAAGCTGAAAAGTTTTGAAAACAAAGCAAACAAACGAAATATTGTCTAGATGTTTCGAGAAATGTACCGAAGAAGAGGGTATTAAAACAACTGCATAATGTCAAACAGAACTGTTTTAATGATGTACAAACAATCGAAATGAACAAAAATTGGTATTGCACAAGTGGTTGAAAAGAATGCCCAAAATGAAAGTATGCACATGACTGCATAAAGAAATAAACATAACATCTAAAAGCAATTTGTTTGCAATTAAAAAGATAGTTCGACATAAAGAATCAAAAGTATGCACAAGAGGTGGTTTCGCAGTGGGAAGAGATTAATCTCAACAACAGAAGAAAGCGAGTCAAAAACAAGCTTATCTTCAATCGAAGAAAACGAAGAAGCTAAAAAGGAACAGTCAAACACACCGTTATCAATAGAAGAATGGTTAAAATGTCCTGAGAGACATAGTTTGGTAGTCAAAGATGTCCGAAGTGAAGGAACGCATGGTTTCACTGAGAAAACAGAATAACATAACAAAACATTATGAAGAAGCTGCCCATGGTTACGCAGTAAAAACGATTGCATCGACAGAAGAATGCTAAGTTGATCCATGCTTGTAAGACGCAGAGAAACACAGTAATAGCTTTCCAAGATAATTATGCGTTATCAGATTCTTAAAAGTAAGGTAAATCATGTGGAACTCGACAAGAGACTCGACAAGAGAAATCTGAACTATCTTCATCAAGAAACTAAAGCATCAAAATTCTGATGAGGACAAAGATAAGGAGTACAATTATGAGCATATGAACAATGAAGAGAGGCATAGGTTATAGCAGAAAACTTAAAGCGCAAAACGAAAGACTTCAAGCCAAGATTGAACACTTTCGTGAGAAAATGAGTTTCACTAATATGTGAGTGAGTTTACTTGAAAATAATTGCGCAGTTTATTACATAACATATTGCAACTGTTAGATGTCAGAAGAGATGATGTATTTGAAAGAAAACTTGAGTTGCCAGACATGAGATGTTAGATATTATCGCCATGAACAGTGAACGATATGAGAATTCGCTACCCTCCATCGCATTGAAAATTGACACTCATTCTATCCGACGACGAAGTCTTTCTGACACTATGGTTCAATTAACATTTTATTATATCACTAGAAATCAATATTTTATACTTTAAGGCTGTGAACCGTTAGGGTACCAGTAAAAAGAAATTGTTTTATTTAAGAGATTATTTTACAAAATTTGTAGTATTTTATTAGAAGAAAATGTGAAACATTTTTTATTTCAACGGGGCTGTTAGCTATGCTAGCGAATATCAACACACCTTGGGCATCATTATGCGCAAGGCTGTTGATATAGCTATCAGGTCCTAGAGATAATTTAATCTAGGGAAATAGAGTATATGGAAGTTCATAGAGTAAAGACATAAGAAAACCGTAGTTACAAACTCTTACATTTATCACACCCCCAGAACAACACTTTGTTAACTCACAAGGCTAACAATATGACATTGAAAATTTAGTGACTAGATCTTCACGAGCTACATTGTAGCCATTGTTTAATTAAATGAATTTGGATTGATTTCCAATCATATCAATTTTTTCGTAATTGTAATATCTTCTGGAAGCCTTATTGAATTTACTCTATTGACATAGGTTTATATAATATGTTGCTGGACCCTGCTTTGGACTAAGGACTCGTTTACTTGGAATTTTTTCGTGTATATTTGAAATGGCTGCTTCTTACTCATCTTCAGCAGTTTTTTTTCACTCAAAGCTATTGGCAGTAAACGATGAAAGGGGGCTTGTGATGTTTGTCATATGGAATATACAAACAGGAACAAACCAAAATGACATGAATTGGTGGTTCTCTCTTCATGTTCAGCAAGTGTAGAGGTTTACAATACACAAAATTCTTCATTTCGGTCACGTTAAATTGACTCCAAATGACGACAAAAGCTTTGTTTATGTATATCAAAAAAATATTTGCTGTGCAGGCCCTTGCAAGAAGTCATCAAATCAGGGGGGGGGTCATGCAGTTATTATATAAACACTATGACAATTACTACCGTGGTGGTATATAAACCAAAATTTGGGAAAACAGTTACTCCCCCAGTGGACTAACTGCAACATGGGTGGTGCCTAAGCCCAAAATTGTCGATTTTGGTAGGATATGGTGTACTAAGTGAGCACATTTTTCAATTTTTCACTTAAAATTTTAGGCTTTTAAAAATTCCGGAAGCAAAAAAATTCAAAACGTTTTTTTCAAAAGTAAAAAAAAAAACATAAATTTTTTCTTCAATCAAGGCATGAAAGATATTTTAACAAACTTGGAAAATTATTGAGATATGTAACTCTTAAACGGTCGTTAATAAGACGTACCCAGTAAAATGGTATCAAAAATGAGGAATTCAGTGAAAAAATTGCCAAATTTGGCATTTTTGGGGGTGGTATACACCAATTTTGAGGGTAAAATCAGTTAGTACACTATGGAATAACTGCAAGGGTGGTGGTGTCTGTAGAAAATGTCCAAAATTGCAGTTACTCCACATAGTGTCAAGGAGTAACTGCAAGACCCCCCCCCCCCTGATCAAATGAACAATCAAAGATTCTTAAATAAAATTCACCTGTAAACATATTGAGAATAAGGCAATCAACCTTGTGCACCAGGTATCATTTTCTGAAGATCAAATAAGATCTTTTACCCCCAGATATTTCTTAGGCAGAAGGAAAAGACGAAAAATGAAGTCGTCAGAAGAGACTTCATAATGGGTTATTATGCTCTCTGTCAACGGAAAATGTTCGTCAAAAATTAAGAGAATATTGGCTGCTGAATTTTAGATAAGTGGGAGGTATAATTAAACAATATTCAAATGCTGGATCTGCTTCCAGGTTGGTATCCAAAATATGGAATTTGAGAAGAAAGAAATTCAAACACTGATCTACTCAGGGGGGTACATGTTCAGTGTAGGGACGCATGGTCGGTGGGGTGGTGATTTTTCGAAGTTATTTCCATTTAGCACATGGTAGTAAAAAGGGTGGTCCCCTAAAAAAAATCCCAGACAAAATGACTACCATGTACTAAATGGGGTGTTACCAAAGTAAACTTTAATTTTAAAGGATCTAGTACAAGTATATTCAGCTAGATTTGATCAAACCAAATCGAAAAACTGTCAGTTGTATTGTCGTACTGCACTGTACTGCATGTGCCATAACTAATATCTTTCTTTCTTCTTTCTTTCTTTCTTTGTTTATTTTTCTCTTTCTTTCTTTTTGTTATGTTTAGAGATTTCAATTTCGAATGTTTGAAATATTCGAATTTCGAATGTTTACATAAATCGGTGCCGTGTGTATTTTTGTTATTGTTTTTCATAATGGTAGCCAAAGAAGTGGAGAGTATTGAGGGTCGAGACCACTGACCTTTATATACCCTGGACCAAGCTTCTCAATCCCAGCCAAGGAAAATCTTTGATCGGAGTTTTTTGAAAATTGGTACCCTAATGTCGGCACTACTCGATAGCGGTGTAAATGCATCGAGAGCGCTAGGTCTACTTTTCCTCAATTTCTTTTGATGATGTAGCGGCGTTAGACGTTAATTTTTAGCATTGCAATGGCTTCTCCTTGGGTACCAATTCTAAAAAAACTCCAATCAAAGATGGCAGATATTGCTTGGTCCAGGGTTATATAAAGGTCAGTGGTCGAGACAAACCTGGACAAACTAGTTTATTTGATAGTTCTTTATTTTTTTTTGGAATTTGTTCTTATTTTAAATCACTGCTGAATTCTTTTATTATTGATATTTTACAGATTTTTATTGTGGAGAAAGAAAGCTAACGATTGTATCAGAACATTTATTGAAAGAAAATATGTTCAACATTTAATATTTTTGATTTGATTTGTTCAGAATGCAATCTCCAATAAAAATAATCTGAATTTTCATTGTATGATAAATAGGAAATAGTTGCAAAATAAAAATAAACAAGTCAGTCAATGGCTTTTTATTACCTAACCCTCTGTTCAACACCCATCATGATCCATCCAAGACTTTGTATAATCTAGTATTTTTTCTTTTACAGTGTTAAAAATAATATATAGAATGGGAAATGAAATGTCCAAATTGTGACCGAGAAAAAGGGAATCTTAACTCAAAGAATTGGGAAAGACATGTATCTAGCTGTCAAGTCAAGTCAAGTCAGGACGCAAAAGAAAGAATAGAATAGACCCCCCATCAAGGTCAATTCGAGAAATGTTTCAGAAAATAGCTAAACCTAATGATTTTGAAGACAGGAAAGATGATATTGACTTCACGTGATATCAAAAGAAAAAAATAACGATGCTGATAACATAAAAGAATTGATGGAAGATGTAATAGATGAGGTTTGCAAAAACACCTTAGAAGTCATTGAAACAATTGACACTATAGAGCTCACAGATGATCATGACCAAGGTACTAAAAGGGGTGGTCCCCTAAAAAAATCCCAGAAAAAAATTGTACCAAGTACTAAAAAAGTGTAGTGGTCCCAGATTTTTTTCAAATTAACGAAAATCATTATTACCCCATGGGTTACTACACTGAACATGTACCCCCCCCCTCCCCTGATCTACTACCTGTTTTACACTTAGCAAGTAAGGTCAACCAGTCAGTTTAAAGCAAAAAGAAAACCTTGGTGTTACTTTACCACTGATCTGCAAAGTCCAGGCGAACAATTTTAAGAATACTGTTACAATGAATATCTATTGAGAGGATGAGAAAATAAAAATATTGAGTCATGAATCACGAGTCAGAAATCTCGAGTTGTGAGTGAGAAATCTCAAGTTGTGAGTCAGAAATCTCGAGTTGTGAGTCAGAAATCTCGAGTCGCGAGTCAGAAATCTCGAGTCACGAGTCAGAAATCTCGAGTCGTGAGTCAGAAATCTCGAGTGATGAGCTAGAAATCTTGAGTGATGAGTCAGAAATCTCGAGTCAGTAAAAAGACCAAAAAATGAAAAGTTTCTTAGCTAAATCTAAATTTACGTCACCGAAAGTAACTATTGGTATGGATGCCAAGTTATGTTTTTATGGCAGAAAACATAACATAGTATAATTGCGACCCCCAAACTCTTTTACATATCACTGCTTCAGGTCTTGTCTTGGAGATCAAAATGAAAATAAAACTTTCCAAAAACCATAAAGAATGGAAGGAATAAAAATGAAATAAATAAATTTGAGTATCATACCACCAACTTATGCCACTCAGCTATTTGTCTTTGTGGAGATTCAAGCATTTCATTGAAATGTTGGATTTCATGAGGTGTCACTTGTCTGGTATTGCTATGGTTACCAAGTACAACATTTGCAATCTTTTCCTGTTTGATCTTTGAATCGTAACGTATAATATCAAAGACAAAGACCAGGCTTCGCATACTTTGGTTATCAATTGGAAACACTAATCTTTCGTTGAAAACAGGACATATTGTCTTTTTGATGACTCTTGTCCTCCGTTTATCCAGCACTGTATTGTTTCTCATCAGACTGATTTTAACAAAATGATCTGGGGATGAAAAAAATGAAATAGTTACAATTTTCATCTTTATAGGGGTGAAACGTCACTTTAAAAAGTCATCTGAGGCGGCGGTTACACGTAGCCGGGGTGAATTTCCTAGCCGGGGTGAATTTCACTCCGGTCTATAAAGAAAACACTGTTTCTGTATACACGTATTTAGGCGGGGTGAAGCCGTTTTTAAGCGGGTTGAACTCACCCCGGGGTTGAGATCTTCATTTTTTTCTTCTTTATTATCACCTTCATTTTTAGAATTTTTTTAAAGATTTTTTTATTTCAAATTGTTCCACTCACAAATATCTCTCTAACGATACCAAATTTATAAAGATTGAAGAATTTCTTCAAAAGTTATAGGTAAAAGAAAAAAGAGTGCACACTTATCGTGGACAGACTTTACGTTTTCACGCTGGGGTGAAAATAAGTTAAAATTTTCACCCCGAACTGAAAAAAAGGGTTTTCACCCCGCCTTTCGCCGACGTGTATCCCAAAATGATTTTCACCCCGGGGTGAATTATTTTTCCATTTCACCTCGGGGTGAATTTCAACCCGGCTACGTGTAACCACCGCCTGAAATTGGGCTTTTTTCATACTGGGGGGGGGGTAGAAAATTTGCAAAAAGGAACCTGGAAAAATTCTTTTCATGACTTAAAGTGAAGGGAGGACGAACTAATATCAGTCCTTTATCCCCTGGAAAGTTTAAGAATAATTTTTTACCCCCTGGAAACACAAATAAACACTTCTTTACACCTCCTAGAAATTCTTCTCGAATTACCCCCTTGGAAATGTTTATCACTATCAGCCCCTCTGTATGGTTATAAAATGGAATGGCCCGTAGAAGTTATTGCAAAAAATATTGTTTTGACCGCTTTAAATATTGATAACTTCCACTTCAAATTATTCAAATTAGACTGAAAATTTTGCCCACCATAAGTAAAATTCCTTGAATATTGAGAAAGGCGGTATTGATGGGAATGATCAATAATGGGTAGGTAAATTATGAACTTGATTAGTGCTGGATTTGAGTATTTATCGATAAACTACAATTGCACATTTTAAACGAAACCTATCCTTTAGAAATATTGAGAACTTTAAGTTTCAGAAAAGGCAATACTAGGGTTGTGAATGGGTTGGATAAAAACTATGATTTTATTGATATCTGCCCAGGGATTATAATTTTAAAGGTTTTGTACTTCAATAAGAGTGATATCTTTGCTTACTCATCAATTTTAATTTTTTCAGGTTGAATTGACATAGATATGAAGCAAGATTGATCAGAACAAGGAAAATAAAAACAGTTTGTTGTTTATTAAAAAAAAGCACAACATAACAATAAGGAGACACTGTCCTGATATGAGACATGTGTCTGGTATGAAACAGGAACACTTATGTAAAACTAAAACCTTTATTAAAAATGTTTGACTATTTTTTAATTTCAATGAATAGGAGAGTAATGCACTACAGAAAAAAAAACGTAAGCTTGTGTAGGCTTATCAAGCTGTTTTTAAAGAGCTCTATCATTTGATTGATATAAGCCTTTTTAATCTGTTAATTAATGCATAGAAAAAGTGAATATTGGCATTCAAAAACCATTAATTGATAAGAGAAATGGATCAATGAGAGTACAAGTGGGCTAAGCGTGTTTGACTAATTCTCATAAATATGCTATGAAAAAAGATGGACGAGTTACCACCTCTAATCCTGCAACATTTCACTGTTTTCTTACGTGACATTTTGTCTTTTTTGCAAAACATTTTAAACTGTTATACTTAAAATTGATTTATAAAACCCTTATGTTTATATATTATCATTGAAAACAACTGCTTATAGAGATACATTACAGACGGCAGACAGCTATTTAAACTGATTTAAAGGAAATCACAAATTAAATAGTTTTCCTTCTGGAAACAAGATAACAAGTGATACGGAAATTGATATGATTAAGGAGTGATTATCCTGTATAAAACTTAACAACATCTCAGTCGATTTATCTGTTTTCATAGATAATAATAACATGATTGAAAACTGTTTTGTTTGTAAATAAAAACTCAAAAATATTCCTCCTTAAAACCAAAAACAGGCTACTTCATAGATTTTAAACAAAAAGAAATGGCCAAAGTCTATGACAAAAAACATTGCTAAGACTATTTTTGTATTGTAAGGGAAAACCACTTAAAACTCACTGAAAGAATGCATACATACCTGGAGCATGACTACTGCCCTCTCCATGGTATGGCAAACCACTTGCTTTGAGTACAACAATGCACATTCTTGAAACAGCAGGTTGATAACATAGAGATACCAGCAAACTACCCATATCAGTATCCTAAAATAAATCAAGTGTTAGATCATGTTATGTAAATCGAAGACCCAAAATGTTTGACTTTACACCGAAGAAAAACCTGGAGAAAAGAACTTCTTCTAAAATAAAAACAGAACAAAAATTATTGATCATTAATAGGCATCCTCATAACTTATTGCCATGTTTTCTTTGTTACATTATTAGTAGTGTAAACTGGTGGCAATTACAGAGAACTTTTTCCATATAACAACTTTTTACACGGATATCTAAATATGATACAAAAAATAAAATCTTACCACATTAGTTCGACGTACATTGAGATGCTTTGTAATTGCTTCACCTTCTAGAGAGACTTCGTCTAACAAAATAACACTATCCGCAACAAACTCACTTCTTGAAAAACGATCATAATCCAAAATAACAAATTTGATTGCTGAACTACAAAGTTTGTTGATTGGACAGCCATAGAATGTACATGAATTTTCTTTAGGATAGCTTAAAATTTCTAATTTAAAAGCACCAAGGTTCTTGGAAACTTCTGTCAGTGGCATAGCATGAGCATTTTGTGGATACAAATAGACTTTCACAAAGGGAACAGAAATACCAGTTTCTCTGGATAATGGTAAATCAATGAAGTCCAGAATCTAAAAACAAAAATGGAAGCTATAATCTGAAAGTTTGAGACAATGGAAAAATTGTAAAGCAATCGCTGGAAATCAAAAAAAAAAACACAAAGAGCAAAGCCCTACTTATTAAAAGTTACAGGATAAATATGAAATCTTAAATTATATATACAGTACCTTTATTGTTAGTTCTTTTTGATTTTGAGTATCATAAACCAAAGAAAATTTGATTTTTCCACTGGCACAATAAGATATTCGTTTATTTTGTTTAGGGTGACTTTGCAAAAATTGAGAATTTGTAGCTTTCCGCACAGCATTCCTCCATAAACCGTCAGCATTAATGTCTTTTGAAGCAAAAACACTTTTGGCGGGTAGTGATATAGATTTTGACAAAGCCATTTTCTTTGGAAACTCAGAAGCACCATGGTTAGATGATAACGGTGAAAGTGGAGTTAATGGTGATAAAGGTGTCATTGGTGTCATTGGTGTTGTGGGTGTTGTAGGAGTGGTTACATCTATATTTTCTTGCTCTTTGACAGATAAAAAATGTCGTTCTATTGTGCTCCCCATAGATTTTCGTCTCTCATCCTCAAAATTTGACACAGAAACTTGAGGTAATTTCAAAGTGAGTTTTGGTTTGTGGTGTGAATTATAAGATGAGCTAATAGCACTATTTGTCTTTACCCTTTGATAACCAAGAGGCACTTGTTTACTGCGATACCAATAAAATATTATAACAATTATTGCAAGAATCAGCACAGTAATACTCAAACTAATAACAATTTTTTCTGATGTATTATCATCATTATGAGTTGGAAGTGTATTCTTAAGTTCAAATCTTTGATGATGACTTTCATTCTTTTGCAGATATGACATAACTTTTTTTAGTCTGAAAAATGAATTTGAAAGATATTAATATATAAAGTTATTAATTTAGTCTTATATGCAAGTGCATAATTTAAATATTTTTCAAAACACTTTGTCAATTTTTTTCGTAGTTTTAAACCCTCATAGTGCATTTTCTCTTCCCTCCATCTTTGGAGTGCACTTTTAGAAACTGTAACCTTGTCAGAATCTTGACCGAAAAAACCCACTAAAGGGGCCAATCCATATTCATTTGACAACACATAACATCAAATTTATGTTATGGTGTGGTAGGGGTGTAATTTCCAGTAATTCATTGACGTTGCCTCCGTATGGTGTATGATGCTTGTTTTTGCAGATTTTCACCATTCTGACCAACCATTCCATATAAGCCTAATTCACAACAGGCAAGAAGGAAGTTTGACTCATAGCTTATGCCCTGATTTGGTTCTTTTAATTATCTGGATCTATTACAGTACTTTCATCCCAGAAAACTAGAGTTTGATTGTTGTTGTTTTTTCAGTAATCTAAAGTATATAATCCAAGTTGATGTGAAATCCCATGCATTACATATCTATCATTATTGAGAAGATAACACCAACTCGATGTTATGTGTTGTCAAATATGGAAGGGTTTCCTATACAGGATACATCAAAATGCAGAAAAAGGAAAACAACATACAGCGCCTAGATTAGGCCCTAGTACAACCAAAGCAAGAAAAATGGCTGATGTATGGAAGAAAAAATCTCAGCTCTAGTTTCAGAAAAATCACCCTTACTCTATTTATTCTATATAGAAAGAAGTTAGTAAGGGCGAGTTTTTCAGGCTTCCCAAAGTGCATTGTAAGGGTTGAACTGAGAAAGTGTACACTATAAGTGTGTAAAACCAGTACAGTAAAACTGAGAAAAACCAGAGAAAAACAAAAATTTTGGAAAATCTGTCCACGGTATGGATGGCCAGATCAGAACCCAAACATTTTTGGGCCAAATAGCAAAATATACTTCAGGCCCGAACATTGATGTTTCATAACATAGCTGACAACTTCGCCTCACCAAAATGCGAATGCGGGAGAGCTCCAAGTCAGAAAAATTTCCCCAATTAATAATAATCCAATTTTTCAAAATCAGAAAATCAGGAAATCAGGGATTTTTTGTTCTGATGTTCCAAAATCAAGAAGATTTGCCTGTTCGTTCTTTCAAAACCTGTTTTGTAACCTTTTTCAGGAAATCAGAAAATTTTTGGAAATGCGAGAGAAGAAAATCCCAGAAATTTGGCAGAGATTTGGCAGAATTTTTTTCATGCCGGAGAAATTGTTGGCATGTGAGAGCTGGTGAGAGTCTCCCACTCAATGATGCAGGAGAGTTGACAGCTACGTATGATGTTTGAGCCACAAAATTCTAGCTAGATTTTCACCCCCGAAAACCTGGCCGGAACCGGAACATGTGCCCGAACAACCTTGATTGAACATGTGGGAACCAATTTCATATGTTTGGGATTTTTTCAAGCCAAAAAATGCCAAAAGTTGACCTATCCACAAGCCCTGATGTCCACCAGCAACCAGTCACCAGACAAGTTCGTACAAGTTCAAGGATCAGGAGGAAGAAAACAAAGATTATTACCATCACCTGTCAAACAAAAAATTCCAACATAGCTAGAAAACGAATGAAAAAAATCTCTTACCAAAATTGGCAATCAGCATCAGCAATTCATTGAGAGAAATGTAGTGAGGAAAATGAAATGAGGCGAATAGAAATTTAAATATCCCCTGTCCAGTCCACTGTTCCATGCAGCTTTTCCCGAGGCCAAAGAGCATGTGTGAAGAAAAAAACAGCTAGAGTTTTAAGCTTTGTGATACGACGTCCCTGATCTTGAGACGTAGCTTTGTTTTTTCGGAAAAGCGTCTCAAAATTTATCAATTTTCAAAGACGTCCTCTACTGTAAAAAGTCAATGCCCGGTAGAAAAGTTTCCTCGATTTGGCGGAGAGGGCGGTATCCGCCCCACAAGGTAGGTCGAAGGTAGTAAAGGGGCGGGGCACTCGATTTAAAAACGGCCGTACCCCGCCGGCAACCGTATTTATTGTGGGGGGCGTACGAGGGTCCTGGACACCGAAATACCGACAGTTTTTCACAAAATTACCGCAATACCGACACATTTTTTACGAAATACCGACACCGACATTTTTTTCAAGCTGTCGACAAAAGATGAATAGTATTTCCAAGATTTTGCTTATTAATATTATCATGTTTTTTTCAAAATTCTAATATGACATATCACATAGGAGGGATTTCTGAGAAATAATCCTTGATTTTAGCACCGTTTCTTTGACGTTTCGAGAAAAATTACCGTATCACCGATTGAAAATTTAACATTTTCCGTCACCGAAAAGCATCTCAAACACCGAAATACCGACATATTTTTTGTTAATCACCGAAATACCGACGCAAAAAAAGGTCAATACCGACACACCAGCAAACTGGTACGCCCCCCTTTATTTGACCCAAAATTAGATCTTTGTTTTGATACAGATTACGTTTTATAATCGTCTAAAGTTAGGTCACAATTTCTCAATAGATGGCATGGAAAATACGAAAATGTTACCGTTTTGTCGATTTGCAGCAACATTATTAATCATAAATTTAAATACTGAAAATGTTTTATGAAAAAGTATCAAGTTCTATCGAAACAAAAATAATTTGGTCAATTTCTTTTCATTTCCATTTATATATATTATATATGTATCATTTTATCACATCCTCTGCTCAATTTTTTCAATGTAATCCACATAATTTACCAAAATGTACTATGTAAAAATAAAAAAGCTCCTCATATCTTGCAAAACGAAAGATACTCGAGACAACCCATCATCAAATCAAAAAATGTTTGTTTAATAGGAAATTGTAGGCCTTAACCTCGTTCCCTGTGTATTATCAGCTTTTTGATGCCTACTGATAGCGCTAGATATTCTCTGGCGTCGATCAGTAAAGTAAATAAAGTCTGGGATATACATGGGAACGAGGTTGTGCAGGCCTATGGATAATTAGTTGTATACAAACCCACAATTAGGGGGCACCCCTATGACTGTGACACAGAACCGCTTTGACCCCAGGCCCCATCGGAAAAATTGGCCAAAATTCTATCCTCCGGTGGGAAAGTACCCTGGAATTTCAACCCCACTGGGAAATTGACTTATTGATTTCATCCCACTCGGAATTCAATGTTTAAAAATTGCACTCCAAAACCATATCCCACTGGATTTTTTAACCATGGAAACATAGAATTGCTATCTCCATTGGGATGTCAATAGGAATCTTTACCACCCCCTTTCTAGGGTCGATGGTGTAAGGCTAGAACATAAGAAATCGGCAAAAATCAGTCAATTGTATATCCCAGGGAGGGGGTACTTGGGCAAATAGAGGTCCAAAGTCCCGCTAAGGATCGGAAAAATCAGAAAATCAAATTTCAGTACCACTAAGGGTCCTAGAAATAGGAAAATTTCAACATTTTACCCCCGGAAAGATTGAAATTTGGCCAAATTTGTCCCTATAAGGGTCGTAAAATTCACAAAATTTTCCTTTGTTTTCTCCTTTTTAGTCCCGCACCGGTAAGAGTCCGAGGTATGAAAGTTGGGCAGCACGCCCACCGTCAGCTCGCAACCCTAGTATCCCCCTCCGGGTTATATATTAGTTGATAACAACAATTCCTTGCTATGATGAGGCTGGTAAGCTTCTATTTATATGGCCATTTCCTCAACAAAAAAAACAACTAAAATACAATACTTTCCAATTTACATAATTTTTATACAGAGTTATAATTTTTCACAAAATATTTACAAATGTTAAATAATAATAAAATTTTCATGAAAGTGTGGATGTGTACGTATATAAATGTTTGAACCCAAACTCGAGCCTAGCCCCCTAGCTCACTTTGTAAAAAATCATTTCATTCCATCAGTAAGATCAAAAAGTGGGAAGTGGGTCTCGGTACGAGATTGGTTCAAACCGTGAAATTTATATATAAGGCGAGACCAATTTAATTTGTTGTTCTACGGGCCCGACCGACCCTATTTTTTCTAAAATCAAAAAAATAATAATATTGAATTTCCACTACAATATATTTTACACACTAGTTATTTGTAAGAATCAAATTTGAATTAAGCTGAAAATTAATTCAAGAAATTGAAAAATTTAGAAAATCAAGCATTCCATACACTAAGATTTTATCATGATATTCATCGAAGATAAAAAAAGTGAAATTTTGATCCAAATATTTTTTGAAAAACATTTTCGATACTTTACCAATCCTGATAAATGAAAAATTTATTTTTATTTTACCGACCGACCTACCCATATTTTGCTGACGATCTGCCCGTAGAACAACAAATTATATTGGTCTCGCCTAAGCGATGGTGAAAATAAACAGGTAAATTAACTTACAAAAAAGTGCATTTTTAGGATACAAGAACAGTTCGAATCCTGGTAGACGAAGTGCACATTCTATCAAATCCAAACCTCTCCTCCCACTTTTACAATTTAATGTTTATTTGGGAAAAAGACCTAATTTGGTCACCTCTCAGCCTTTTAGAACGTGCAGGAGGGCTTAAAAGCTACAAAAAAGATGTGAAAATTCGAAACTCATTATATTAAACATATTTTTCATCATGCTTCAGGATTATCTTGCCCCTTTTCTTTTGCTTCCAAAAATTCTTTGGTTTTTCGTTCGTCAACTTTTTCCTGAAGATATTCTTTCTTCATAGTTTTCTCTGTTTTCTCGGTAATCCCTCGGTCATATTTGTGCTTCCAGTAGCGCCATATATTCGTGTCGAAACCTTTGAAATAAAGACAGTTATAGTTCTCCGGTTTGTACAGGTTTACATTATCTAGGGTAAATCACCCCAACCCCTCTGGGCCAGCAATAAGTAGCATTTTTCGATCTGGAAGAGCCCAATTTCGGAAATCAGAACTTCACGTGACGCTAAAACGAATATGCAGAAAGGTCATGCATTTTTGATAACGAAAGGAATTTGCAATAACGAGATTCTTGACATATGTCGATTTGGGAACAAGTAAATAAATACCTTTCTTGTTGGCTCTAAACAGCAGGAGAAAGATGAATCCAAAAACCAAAACAGTGAACGGGAAAATCATTATACACACCATGATAAAGAAAGAAGCTGGCTCTTCACGTGCTGTAAAAGAAAAAAGAGAGTTGTAGTAAGGTGAAACGGGAAAATAAAGACTTCCCTCACATCTCCGCCATAGAAATTCATATTCTACAATCATCACTGCATTAATATTTGGCAGTAAACACTGCTGTTTTTCCATCTCTTTACATTCCTCTGGTTACAAAAAGTGTAAAAAAGAGAAAAGTTTATAATCAGCGCTGCCAGTATCCTTCTTCTATATTTGGCTTCAACCCTATTCACACTAGGCTTTTAAGGGTGGTTCAAAACTAGGGGGCTGTTCCTGTACCACCCCTTAACTTTTGATCTACAATCAGCGAGGAAAAACTTGGCACAAAAGGGAAATTCACCGGGGTGTTTTGAAACCAAAATCGATTTGTAAGTGCTCTAAAGTAGGTTCGAAGGGTAGAGTTTTAACTCTGAGTTTTAACGCTAGACTTATGGCTTAGGACCTTAGGATCTGAGGATCCAAAAGTTCAAAAATGGTCCAGTAGGGCTTGAAATATAGCCTAGAAACCAATAAATCCCTCCCAGATCGAAATGATCGATGAAATCAAGTTGAAGGCCTGAAATTGAAATTCTTGCTCGAGCTTCAATTTTCGAAAAATGGTAAATTTGCCAAAAGTGCCAATATATTATGGCACTGATTGTAGTGGGTCTTTTTGAATGAAATTTGGCACTCATCATGCCCAAAGTGAGCATAAACCGAAAATTTCCTTTGTTCTTATAAATAGCTATTGTATTCTAACAAAGGCTTTAGAAAATAGTTATTCTGAAGCTAAACAAAAGTTTCATGTCAAAAGCTCTATTATTTCAGGAGCTATTAACATTACTAGCATTATTAGCTTTACCTCCGAAGAGAAACAGCTTCCCCCTGGTACGAATAAGGGTTAACAAAAAATATTTCATTTGTGCACAGCCTTACTCTCGGGTACCTAATAGCCGGGGGGTTTGCAATAAGCAGGGGGGGGTTGGAAACAATCTCAAAACTTAATAAGCAGGGGGGGGGGCTTGGAATAAAAATGTTCTGGGTGGAAAATTTTTGAATAGGAGGCTAATACACCAGAATTAGGACAAAAAAGGGAACTTTCAAAAACATTTTCCCAAAAATCATTAAGCAGTGGGGGTTGGAATAAGAATGTCCTGGGTGGAAAATTTTTGAAAAATTAATTAGCGGGGGGGGGGGGGACGGCTATTAGGTACCTGAGAGTAATCAGGTAATTAGGTCCCCTCTCCCCAATTATAAAAAATTTGAAGATTTTCCACCCTCCCCCTGTTTATTAGGCATCTGAGATTACTTAAACCAGCCCTCTCCGTGCCCAACCCTATATTAGTCGGTCATATATATAGGATTCATTTAACAACCATTAACAACGTCTGACCATGGATTTAATATGTTCTATATTAAGCTCTATATTCAATCCATGGTCTAACTTACGAATGACAACTGGAGGATCTTCACGCCAGTACCAAACATCAAACTTCAATTTATCATATTTGAAACTGAAGTCTCGAAAAGCTGCCAAGAAATCCGAAGGGAAATCGAAAGTCCATTTGTTAAAGATGATGGTAAAATTGAAATCGTATGAATGGATGGTTTTGTTGCTGAAAAGAGACGGAGAATGAACACCTTAACCTCGTAAATCTTTTTTCTGTTTTCATGTCTTTTTTGCCCTCTTTACCAATGTTTTTCATCAAAAACATTCAAAAAATATTCCATTCCATTGGATTCCATTTATAAAGTTACAAGATAAAATACTTAACTTAAGGGAAAAAAATTGGCGGGAATTTAATTTGGTGGATGGCCGAAAAAGTTTTTTCATAGGGAATTTATTTTAGTGGATCAGAGAAAAAGCTAATTTTGGCGGGAATTTAATTTGGCCGATGACGGATTTTTATATCCAAAATTAGGGTGAAAACATTCATTCTTTTAGAGGAGAAATTGTGAAAAATCGAACATGAAGTGAATAAAAATTAATTTGGCGGGAATCTATTGCCGGATGGCCGAAAAAATTAAATTTGACGAGAACTTAAAGGGACATAACAGTACTTGCGAAATTTGTAAACAAACTGTATGCAGCGGATACAAAATCAAAACAAATGTCACATGTCAAAATAAAAAATCAAACCAAATATGCCTAATTTTCATTGTTCAATTGTTTTACAAGTTTGTTTTGGACACGTGATTTTAATTGTTCTCTTTAATGACACGTGGTTCACGCAATGTTTACATTTTACTACTTTAATGTCCCTTTTTAATTTGGCGGATTCCAGACAAATCCGCCAAAAAATTTCTTTCCTTAAGGTACAATCAGTCACAAAATACTTGGCACAAAAGGGAAATTCACCGGGGTGTTTTGAAACCACAATCGATTTGTAAGTGCTCTAAAATAGGTTCGAAGGGTAGAGTTTTAAAGACTTAGGACCTTAGGATCTGAGAACCCAAAAGTTCAAAAAAGGTCCAGTAGGGCTTGAAATATAGCCTAGAAACCAATAAATCCCTCCCAGATCGAAATAAACGATGTAATCAAGTTGAAGGCCTGAAATTGACATTCTCACTCGAACTTCAATTTTTGGAAAATGGTAAATTAGCCAAAAGTGCAAATATATTATGGCACGGATTGTAGCTTCCTTCACAGCACATTCAGACTGGAGATGTGGACTTGACAGGGTCGATTTTTGGTCATTTTTGCCACATTTCAGGGTTGAAATGGGGGGAAGATTTTTCGTTCTGAAAGGGTCCCAAATTTATCAAATATTCATATCTGACAGGGTTCACTTTTCAAACTCCAGCGGCACGTCCCCGTCGGTCATCAAGGTCAGTGCCCCCCCCCGGGTCTAACATAGTGGTTTTGATATGTACTTCGTAATTTGAAAAATTATACTTACTGTCCGTAAGTCAGATTAGTTGCATATCCCATTCCCAATGGAAATGCCACGTACTGAATTAAAAAAAAGAAAAAAGTATGTGATTCGATGATCAATATCAAGGTGTGAGGTATGAGGACTTATATAAGTCAACAAGCACCATACACGAATCCCTATTTGGACGTAGGGTGCTATGGTAAATCCTTTGTATGGTGTAACTTAAGCCACACGAGAGTGAAAGAAATTCGACAAATAACATTATACATTTAAGCATCTAGGTGATTTTTATAATTATGTAAGACGCAATTTTGATTATGCACAACCCCTAATTAAGGCTCCTAACGAACGAACGAACGAACGAACGAACGAACGAACGAACGAACGAACGAACGAACGAACGAACGAACGAACGAACGAACGAACGAACGAACGAACGAACGAACGAACGAACGAACGAACGAACGAACGAACGAACGAACGAACGAACGAACGAACGAACGAACGAACGAACGAACGAACGAACGAACGAACGAACGAACGAACGAACGAACGTAAGAAAATACTTACGCGGTACCAGGTTTTGATGGTTGGAAGCCAAACATCTTCAGGTTTCAGGTATTCAATTTTCTCTTTGGCAGGTAGCTGGAGTGAAAAAGAATGAGTGAAAGACCTTTTGGCGTTTTTGACTGTTAACAAGACTAGAATTTATTCTATTTAATGCCAGTCTTTTTAGGGTTATTCATCTAAAGTATATTTTATTACATGAGTTAAAATAAAATCTACAATACACCTGCATTGCCTGAAGATTGCGCCAACATGAAACACCTTGTAGCAATTTGTAGATTCGTTCTTTGTATCTTGATATTTCGCTCGAACTTTTTCGAATTTTCTTGAACTTTATGATTCTATTTATTCCACTGTATTTTATTACATGAAAAAGTCTGGAAATCAAATGTTCGTTGGAAGGATGATTTATTGAGTGGAATTGAAGTTTGAATTTGAAAATGAAGATGAAAAATGAAGAAAGAAGATTCTTCCTGCTTGACCAAAAAGTGTAAGCGTTATAATTTCTTTTTTCTTTCTTCAAAATACCTTGTAAACTTTTGGTAGTGTAAGAAAAAGACTGGGTTAGATTTTTTCAGGGAGGTTTGACATCAAAATATCTCAAGTTATTGCATTCTTTTCCTCGTAGACATAAAGAATTTTGACATTATTCCTTCCTAGCAAACTCTAACCAAGTCTCCCAACACTTCAAGAGTTGATTATTCCGAAAGGAGAACTACAACTTCACTTTTTTGGTAAAGTAGGAAAAAATTTTCTTTCTTCAGTTTTCATTTTAACATCCTCAAAAAGGAGGATTTAGATAATCTACTCAAAAGTATCCTTTCAACGAAGTGTTATTTTTGATTTAGCTTACCGGACAAGAGAGAGGCGAGTCTCCATATTCTGAGTACGAACATTTCCAAACATCTTTAAGCCATGGATAATCGTTAGAGACTCGATCACGCGTAGCCTTTGCAAATTCACTCGTCACGTTATCATATTCCCACAGACCTCGAAAATACTCGATAACCTCAGTATATGGAATGACACACTGATTGTTGACTATACGCGCACTAGTCCCAGCGTAATGGCACAAGTACTCGTCTGAAATTGATAAAAGTGAAAATTATGTTAAGGCCGGTCTCCACTTGCGCGCGATACAATCGCACTTTTTGGCTTCAATTCTAATTGCTTGGAAAAAAGATTACGTCGTAAAAATGTAGCGCGCACTTCATTTTTCTTTTGACCAATAGCGTGGAAGCTTTGCTCGAAAAAGTGAGATTGGAGCGCGCGCAAGTGGAGACCGGCCTGTACGCACTTGACATTCTTGATATTCATGACGTCATGTTTTTATACGGTAGCACCTAGACGATCCTATCGGCTACACAAGAATACTATAATAAACAAGGGATGAATTTGAAAAAGGTGGTTAGCCCGGAGGCGGAGTAAGCAGTGGCGGAGGTATTTACGGTGTTACAGTGTTCCAAACTCTACCGCAACATTTTTCCCGTAAACCGCCCTAACGCCCTGACTCTGCCTATATATTTTCCCGCGTTTACTGACCCTCTAACGGACGTCCAGGTAACACCCAAAAGAGCCCGAGTGCTGCCACCAGTTTTATTGTTTGAATTTAGATTCAGCAGCATCACCCGGTCTTTATTGGGTGCTTCCGTACAAAATTACGACATGAATATCACGAGGATCACTTATAAGGATATCCAGGCTTAAATTTAAAAAAAGATAATGTATCCCGAGCATGGGTCGAGCTTCTATTCGCGAGCTTCATATATTTAAATTTACGAGATCGCGCATATGGAAACTGCACCATAACGTTAGTCTGAATCGCAGACCTCTATAGATATACTTCCTATAAGAAACTTTTTTCGCTAGAGGATGAGCAGAAGCTTAATGGCACTCAGATGGTGAAATTTTCATCCGACACGCTAAAGCTCTGAAGTTCGGGAAAATTTTCAACATCTGGAAGGTTTACATTACGGAATTTTGCGAGACCGCGTCAAGAATTTTGCAGCGGGAGGTCTGGTAACCCAGCCCTCGTTTTCGGGGATTGGCGAGTCAAACCGAAATATCTATAGGTTTACGCACAAGGGCTGTTGAACCCGACTGATGGTGCGGCACATCAAAGGCCGACTATCATTCCTCTCCGATGGGAAATTGGCCCGCTTCTTTAGAGCTTTAGCGCGGGCGGCCGCCAATCCGCAATCGGAATATCAGATAAAGCAGAAGCCTGCTATACCGTAAGCATAGCATAGAATACTCCAGACTCAATGGACTTTTTTTATAAGAACAAACTATATATGAGAGCATAAGGCTTTGATGGCCAAAATATCAAAAACAAGTTAAGAACATCAAGGCTTTGCAGACTCTAAAATACTTAATTTCTTAAGAAATTGCATACGAATAATATTTTAGTCTGTTAACTCGAAAAGTTAAGAATATCTGATAATATTTTTGGACGTTCTAATAAAACAAGCTAGATGCTGAATGGACCTACCTGATGATGAAAGTTAGATAGCAATGCGAGGAGAAAAAAATCAGTCAGAAAATATATCGTCTAGCGAAAATGCATAACGCAATAAATTCATCATTGATTGTTGATGGGGGGAGAGGGAAGGGTTGTAGGGAAAAATTAATAGAAAGTTCTGGTCGCAAAAATCAGTTTTATTGACAATTGAATTATGCTTGATGGTGAGCATTGTTATCAATAATGTTTTTGTGTGAAGAACATAGAAATACAAGGAAAACATATAATGAAAATCTGCAAAGACGGCGATTTCCGGCATTTTCAACCGGAAAAAATTTTTTCTCAAAAATCGAACTCGGCCATGTTTTGAGCATTGCAAATACGCATCTTTCTGCAAAAAATCAGAAAAAGCTTTTCCGGCATATTTCTGGCATTTTCGGCCGGGAAAAAATATTTTTCGAAAATCGGGCTCCGTCACATTTTAGGTATTGTCATTTTGCATCAGTGTGCAAAATTTCATGAAAAAATATAAAGTACAGCTCGAGAAATTCAAGAAATACCGTTTTTCCGGCGAAAATAGGCTGTTCCGTTCCGGCGATTTTTTAGAAAGTTCCGGCTCCAAAAATCACTTTTATTGACAATTAAACCATGCTTGATGGTGGGCATTGCTATCAATAATGTTTTTGAGTGAAAAAACAACGAAATATAAGGAAAAGTCCGATGAAAATCTGCAAAAACGGCGATTTCCGGAATATTTCCGGCATTTTCAGCCGGAATAGAATTTTTCTCAAAAATTGGACTAGGCTATATTTTAGACATTGTTAATACGCATCTTTGTGCAAAAAATCAGAAAAAACTAATGATGAAATCTCGAGAAAATGCCAAAAAACCGTTTTTTCCGGCATATTTCCGGCATTTTCGGCCGGAAAAGTACGTTAATTGAAAATCAGGCTCTGTCATATTTTAGGTATTGCCATTTTGCATCAGTGTGCAAAATTTCATGAAAAAATATAAAGTACAGCTCGAGAAATTCAAGAAATGCCGTTTTTCCGGCGAAAATAGGCTGTTCCGGCGATTTTTAGAAAGTTCCGGCTTCAAAAATCAATTTCATTGACAATTAAACCATGCTTGATGGTGGGCATTGCTACAAATAATGTTTTTGTGTGAAAAAACAACGAAATATAAGGAAAAAGTCCAATGAAAATCTGCAAAAACGGCGATTTCCGGGATATTTCCGGTATTTTCAGCCGGAATAGAATTTTTCTCAAAAATCGGACTACTTTTAGGCATTGCTAATACGCATCTTTGTGCAAAAAATCAGAAAAAACTAATGATGAAATCTCGAGAAAATGCCAAAAAACCGGTTTTTCCGGCATATTTCCGGCATTTTCGGCCGGAAATGAATTTTTTTCGAAAATCGGACTCCGTCACATTTTGGGCATTACCATTTTGCATCTTTGTGCCAAAAATTAGGAAAAACTAATGAGCCAATCCCGAGAAAAGCTAGTAACGAACGGACGAACGAACGGACGAACGAACAGAGGTTAATTTATAGGACCTACAGCCCACCGGGGTAGGTCCAAAAAGTAAACCTTATCGGGGAAAACTTCGTCGGGGAAAATTTTCGTCGGGGAAAAATTCGTCACTTGCTGGTAGTTGGTAAACGCATTAAGGCCGGGGAAAATTTTCGTTGGGGAAAATATTCGTCACTTGTCCAAAATTTCGTCACTTTTCCCCGACGAAGTTTTCCCCGATAAGGTATTTTGCAAATCAAAACGAGGTTTACCAATAACCCAGAAGCGATCTTTATTGACTTTGTCGGTTTCATCTTGAGACAAAATCTCCCATTCCAAATTCATGCTGATATTTAACATGGTATCGGTGACCATGGCATCTTCCAAATAAAAAGGGTCGTGGTCAACCGACTCATCAGTCTTCTCTTTAAACCACGTGGTATGAAGACGAACTGGAACTGTCCCATCGTCCCTAAAAGAGACACAAAAAATGATTACCTCATTACACGAATATTACTAGTCAAGTATTCAACGGCCTTGAAATTAACACGCAAAAAATTAACACGAATTTTATTTGCTTTTTCAAGGACACCACGGCTGGTTTTAATTAAGGTTTTGAAATTTTTCAATTTGTGTTAATAAAATGACTACTTTAATCGTAGAAATTTTAGCGAGGATAATTTTAGCGTATATTAGCGTATATTTCAAATCTTTTTTTGTTGAGACGATCGAGACTTTTGTTTTCTTTACAATACAAGCTTGTGAGAATCTTCGAACTTTTTTACCATTTAATTTCAATAACTACTAACCTCTGGATTTTCGTGGCGAACTAATACAGTTGGCTCTCTCTGATTCGATATTCAAAGGACCAAACATTTTAATCGAATTAGAGAAAAAGATTCGAATTACAGAGAGTAATTTAAAGGACTTTTTATCTGAGGGGACGAATATCTATTTTGATACGAATCACAGAAAGAGTTGACTGTACAGGTGTAACTCGAGTATTTACCTTATTACACGAATATTACTACTTTAATCGTAGAAATTTTATGCGGTACATATTCCAGCCGCGGCTTTCTTATACTATGGTTTCATGTATGAAATAAAGGTCCGAACCAAACGATTTGAATTCAAAATTTTCTTCAACCAAGGGGGGGGGGGGGGTGAATGAAAAAGTACGTACTCGCCATGGGTATAGCCATTTGCGTACGCTTGCGTACAGGGGGGGGGGGGTACTCAATTTTTCGACATTTTAGTGCGTACGTACTATGTGGACGGCCCCTAGGGTCTTAGGAAAGTTTTTTTTCATTTTCCAGGTAGTAGCTATCAGTGGGAAAAAGATTGATTAAAGTTCGATCACCCTAGCTTTAAGGGATGAAGATGAATTTCCCCAAGGCATTTTTTTGCATATTTTGACATTTTACAATGAGCCCTCTTGATCATTACAAAGAAAATAAACACACAAGCTTTTTTGTATACTAAGCTCTCTTACCCTAATTCTTCAAGCACTTCGAGTTGGGTTATGTATCCCGTATTTAAGACAAGTCGGTGAAGCTGAAATGTAGAAAGAAAAGTTCAATTTAGAGTAGAGACCATCGAGTTTCATACCAAAGGCTAGTGGCGAATTTTCAATCTGTCACATACGAGAAAAGGTCAATCCTTGAAATTTGTGCCGCATTCAGATGAATGATCGAATCCTGCATGTTTTTTTTCACACATAACATTTTTCAGATTCTGACGGCAACCCAGCGTTTGCATGAGAACAACATGGATAGTACAACTTATGTAGAAAATAAGTGGCTTCAAATTCTAGTTTTCACTAATTATGGCGAATTTCAACTTTTCTAAATTTGCCACCACCGAAATTTCAATACTTGGGTGTTTCCGTCTAAAGCATTACGATAAAATTCGTTACGTAATGAAACTTACACCAAACACAAAAAAACTTACAGTGCCCGATCGGTTAACAGGTGGTTCGTTTGTTTTATCCCACAGATCGATATGAGTGAAATTTAATAAACTTGTTCTCAAGAAACTATCACGAGGCGAATCTTTCTCATTGTATTCTGTGTTCCTTGCTTCGATGGTGAAAGGTATAGGTGTATTTTGAGTTCCGTTATTTGTGGTATATGTCCGGTCTTTCCAGTAATCCGGTATGCCACACCATACAAAAGTTACGGAAGCGAGAAAATAGATCAATTTTGCTGACATGGTTGAACAGCTTACCCTGAAGAAAAAAAGGATAAGTATTTATTTTATGTTATACTAACTCGCGCTTACTTTTGCATAGATATCTTATACTGATATATATGATTACTTGACAAAGACAAACGTCGAAATATTGTACACGTGTGTGTTTTTTCTGTGAAGTTATATAAAATCCTAGATAGAGCAGAGCTACTGTGGATTTCCCAAGCAACAGTAGGCCATCTTTCTCGAAAGTAGGTCACAGTAGGTTACAGTTCGGTACCGGCATTGTGTTCGACCAAGCAAAAAAACCTGAATGGCGCGAAGCGACGAAAGCTTGATCGATCAAATTGCCTGCACCGAACTATGGTCTACTTATCAAAAATGTCGAAGTATTTTGATTCAAATAGGGACGGAGCAGCTCTATCTAGTGTCTTATATAAGATGGTTGTGGTGTTATATGCAAGCAAAGAGTACTTTCCATCTTTATTACAAATACCCAAATCACCTAGGCACCAAAAAATAAATTTCTAGGACAAAAAATAGACTTTGTTTAATGAATTTTCAACATCAGAATATGACGGACTAAAAGTAAGTCCATCCCTTTTATAAAGTGTGCATTACCTTAAGATTTTGAGATAAATTTTTGCGAGTACTGTAAAACACCCCTGTAAAACACCCCTGTCTCACAGCCCCGGTGGAGCTTTTTTCCTCAGTGGGGATAAAAATTGCTAATGAGGATAGAAATTCTATTGTTCTAAGGTTAAAATATCCAGTGGGGATGGGTTTGGAGTGCAATTTTAAAACATTGAATTTTGAATGGGGATGAAATCAAAGTCAATTTTCCAGTGGGGCTGAAATTTCAGGGTATTTTCCCACCGGGGATGAATATTTTGCCAAATTTTTCAGTGAGGCTGGGTTTTGGCAGGGGTGTTGTAATTAACAACAAAATACTCCGAAAAATTTTTAAATGAAGATAAAATACTTACCCGAAAGTGTCAATTAAAGTTTAACACTCGCATGTCTGAGACACCATCAACTTCCTCTTCAAACTTTAAAAAAGTGTTGGCTAAGAATTTTTCCTTGTTTTTCCTTTTTCCCCACTGTCAATTCATTATGATGAGACATTATTTATAGACTTGAAAGTATAGAAAATATGACTTCATCTCAATCACTGATTACTCCCTATTTATTTAGAATTTTCAAACTCTAAAAAATTAATTCGATTCAATATTCAAAAGTGCTCAGTTGTATTTGTCCCGTATTTTTTTCTTTGAATAATGTTTTAGTGCGGGGCAACGCTGTACCCAGTTAATGAATACACCTAATAAATTGATTTTTGCAATGGGCTTTTCAAGAAAATATTTTTGTACATTGGGGGAGGGTGGTTGGGAGGATATATTGGATATTTTATCCGGGGGTAGTGAAAAATGTGCAAAATTTGCCTTGTTTTAGGGGCAAACTTGCTCTGATAAGGGGGGGATTTTGAAATCCTCCACCCCCCCCCCCCCATTTTCAGATTTTTCTGGAAGAGCCCAATCTTTTGTTACTAACTTATCAATAAAAATCATTTTATCAGAAAATTATGCGGAATCAAGATGAGGACTATGATTCAAACCTCCATAACTCATATGTCTCCAAATCCCGAATGGTTGTGGCTGGTTCCTTCAGGGACAGGGGGCTCGAGTTATAGACACTTGGCTTTATACGTCGTATCCACAAAGTTTTGCTCTTCTTTATTTTGATAGGGGTGACTTTATATTACTGAACCAGGCATGACGATAAAATGGAGAAAGGGGGGCTGTTCAAAGCAGATACACGTTTGTTTTTTTATAAGAACATCCAAATGTTTTGAAGCCTTGGGACGTCCTTAACTTTTTGAGTTTTTAGCCTAAACATTTTCTTAGCATGTTCTTATTTTCACCATTTTTCGAGCATTTTTGCCCATTTTCATAGGAAATAGGGTGTACTAGAATCCAGAAAGCCTTAAAATGTTCTTAACTTGCTCTTAGAATTTTGGCCATCGAAGCTTTATGTTCTCATATAGTTTGTCCTTATAAAAAATACAGGTATCTACTGAAGAATTATGTAGAGAGGTGATCTAAGCAGTTGAATTCATGTCCACGATTTTCATTCATGTTTTGCGTGTTTTTGCATGGACAAGCAATCGTATCCAGGAAACTTCAAGGCGTCAAAATTCTTCGGCCTTAAGAAAAAAACACTCACGCAAACAATACGTTAATACAAAGAAAAACCGGAGGTAAGTTTTCTAACAGTTGAACGTCAATCGTTAGAAATTCCACTCCCCTTACACACTTTTTACGTATTCCAAAGCTAAGTGTAGCCAAACGAATGGTTATTTATAAAATCTTTGTTTCCTGATAGGATGTCATTTGGGGTTATAATTATCGAAGAAATTTTTTCTGCATAAACATAAACAAACTGCATCGCCTGATATAGATGAATACTGAATTCATGTCTGTATAAATAATAGGTCTCAATGCATTGGCTTGTCCACTCAAACATATTGTTAAAAATACGGTCCAAATACGTTATAGTTAAAGACAGAAATTAATAATTGTCAAGTTAATGCCTATTTCTCTTCTTTCCAAGACCTTAATTTTTAGAACTTTAGTTTTCTCCCAAACAGAAGGTTGTGGGTAAGACCATCCACAGAGAAACAAATTGAAAGCTGTGAGCCTTGTACTCTCGGGTACCTAATAGCCGTCCCCCCCCCGCTAATTAATTTTTCGAAAATTTTCCACCCAGGACATTCTTATTCCAACCCCCCCCCCCCCGCTTATTAATTTTTGGGAAAATGATTTTGAAAGTTCCCTCTTTTGTCCTAATTCTGCTGTATTAGCCTCCTTTTCAAAAGTTTTCCACCCAGGACATTTCTATTCCAACCCCCCCCCCCCCCGCTTATTAAGTTTTGAGATTTTTTCCAAGCCCCCTGCTTATTCCAAACCCCCCGGCTATTAGGTACCTGAGAGTAACCGCTTTCAAAGGATTGGTGTGAGGTTAAAAACTAAAAGATAAAGAATTGGGCCCTCGATAGGGCCTCACTCTAATTGTTGGAAACTTTTTCAAATAGTTGTCATCAAGTAGAATTGAAATATTCAGGGAAAAGCCGTTTTCAAAAATTTTAACTTAAACTACTTTAACCGGATTAATTTTCGCGAGATTAAATTTCGCGGTTTCGCGAATTTTCACCATTTTCGCGAAAATAAAACTCGCGAAATCGTTTGGGATAGCTCGTTCGCGAAATTAAATCCGCGCGAAATTTTTCAAAGGGCTCATTCGCGAAAAAAAATCCAAAAAATTTCGCGAATTTTTGAAAGATACGGAGGAAGAAGATAACGGCGAAGATGACGACGAGGACGCGTGGGTTTTGCCAGAGAAGCAACGCTCTGCATTTGACATTTTTGAAAATTTTGATGATGAGAAAGAATTTTTGTACCATAGTTGTTTTTAGCAAAATTGTCAAGTTTCAAGAAAATCGTAAAGATGACCGAAGTAAATTTTTTTTAAATTTCTTCCCTTCGCAAAATTAAATCCACGCGAAATTTTTGAAAAGGCTCATTCGCGAAATTAAATCCACGCGAAATTTTTCAAAGGGCTCATTCGCGAAAATAAATCCAAAAAATTTCGCGAATTTTTTAACGTTGAGCAGTTCTGGTGGTTGTGAGGTTCCCAGCTGGCACACAACGTTTTTTCGGAATTTTACTACCCTTAGCGGGACAAATTTTACCAATTTTGACCAAAGTTGAAATTTTCCTATTTTTCCGACCCTTAGCAGGACTTTGGAAGTCCAAAAAAGGTACCCTTAAGGGCGGCACATATGCACATATCGTACCCTCCATTTGCCTAAGTACCCCCCCCCCCCCAGGGACGTAGGCAATCGCCGCGAAATTCACTAAACAGATCTGTGAGCCAGGTATAGCCAGGTTGTTTGTATCTTTGTTGATTGTCTATTATCTATCTGTACCTCTATCTTTTGCTTCGTATCTATATACATACTTTCGTGAAAGTAAATGTTCCATTTATACGTGTAGAGTATGGTCGTCTAAATGGTTGACATAATGGTTCGGTTTTTGTAGAAAAATATTACTTGCGTCCTGTTCCAAAATATATTTTTCTTATTTTATTTAGATATATATTTTGAATTTGTCCGATTCTCGTTGATATTCACAGACAAGATTTAAAGACACGACTCTTCATTTGCTTTAGACTAACAGGTCTACCTTTCCTTGTAGTACGCAGAAACGCGGGAATAGAGCTTATAAAGTGTTCTTAAAAATAGAGATTGCCGTGGGAGAATGGTTTGGAAACAACGGCATGGTTTACTAGTCTACGTTTGTTTAAACTTTTTCATGTTTTAACGAGACTTGGCGTGCTAAAGCTCCCCAGGTAGCACAAAACGTTGTTTTAACGTTCATTTAACGTTATATGGACGTTATGAATGTGTTAGATAAACGTCGAAAAAAGTTGTGTGCCAGCTGGGTCCTTTAGCATCACATAAACAGGCATAGCACAACAATTTTAGTTGTGTATTTACACAAATCCTTTTTCACATAAACAAGCAACCTTGCATAATGCGACAACGTCGTGCCGTGCAAAACAAAGTGTTATGAAAAGTAAAGTAACGTTTATCCCGCAAAGAGGAAAACGCTTTTTTGGAAGATTATATACACCGTCAGAATGAAAGCAATTAAACTTCTTTATCATATAACAGAATGGTTTGTTTTGCTTGGAAGGATATGGTTACAATTTTTATTTACAATAACAAATAACATAACAATCATTATTATATAATGAGGCGCATAAACAAGTTACATGGTCGATGCAAAAACATACACGACCAAAAACGATCTAGACTCTAGCAAACTAATTTGTTGATTCGTCTAATAGAGGGCAGGGACATAAGAGAGACGCTCGTTTGCTGAAATCGGGGCTACTAGGAGAACGAGGAAAAGTAATAAGCATGCAACCAAAATGGTGCAATCTTAATTGTGATTTAAAGATATTCAGCTGTCTACTAATAGCCAATCACTCAATATCAATATCGTTAAGTTTTAAGTATTGGCTAATTTCATATTTCTCTGCTATCATCTGATAACAGAAATTAAGCATTGGTGATGAGCCTAATCAAAACAATATACAATATACATAACTCTCTTACTGCTCTCGCTAATTATTCGGATCTTTCTGTATAATTCGAACAAATTGGACACCCCGTTTGAATTCAAAATAGTTATTTTACGATCCCAAATAGAGAAGAAACATTGGGAAGATTCTCCTTATTTTTTTCTCGTGAAATAAATGAAACAGTTTTAGTTACTAGAGAGTAATGTAGTATAGTTGCTATGAACGGAGAAGATCAGCCCCCGGGGGGGGGGGGGGTACTAGGGCAAGATGGGTTACGGGGATGCTCCGCTGGTCAGGGTACCTTTTCTAACCTCCACGAATCCCAGGTAGGGTCGCAAAAATACAAAAATAGAAAAATCAATCCCTCGTAGGGTGCCTTTTTTTGGAAAATTTGGGGAAAAAGTAGAAAATTTGAGAAAATTTTGGAATTTCAGTCCCATTCAGGGTCACTTTTTTCGCAAATTTCGAGTCCCACGTAGGGTCCATTTTTCGAACCTCAGCGGAGCACCCCCGTCGGTCGACAAGGATAGTACACCCCCCGGGGATCAGCCATAAGGAAATCATTTAAGGGGGGTTCATGGTTGGCGGAGGAGCTTTTTTCGGACGGAGTGGCGGAATTTGGCGAAAATTTAGACGGAATTATGGAAATTGGGTTCTCTGACGGAGACGGAAAATTAGACAATTTTAGTGCGGAAAAACAGAATTTAGCAAAAAAATTTGCGGAATTTCGGAATTGGTAAAAGATATTCAAAATTTGCGGAATTTTCGACAAAAATATTGAATTTCAAAGGAAATTTCGGTGACGGAATTTTGGTTCAATTTAAGACGGTTTGACGGAAATTGGAGAAAAAATTGGCGGAATTGCGGAATCGGGTACCCCCTGAAACCCCCCCCCCCCCCATTTAGGAAGGTTTAAAGGGAAAGAAAATAAGCTTAAAAGCTGTACAATGGTTAAGAAAGGCATGGTCATTCAACTAGTAGTAGGAAGTAAATCTCGACTTCAAAATGCATGGTCGCAATAAGGAAGTCGGATGCAGAATGAAGTTTGTCATGGTCGGTCATACTAAGACACTGTGATATAATATTGAGAAAGCTATTGATAAATTTCAAATAGCTTTGCTGGACCCTTCTTCGACTCCAACCTCGTCAATGGCAATTGGTAATAAAAAAGCATGGTTTGAATGAACTTTGAAAATAGCTCTTCAATTTCTGATGACCCAACACACCTTGACATGACGTCACCAAATACACAACGTCATCACGTTAATACCTTTTTTCTCTTTTTATAGTAGTACACGGTCATATGTTTTTTTCTTTCCCTTCACAACTGGAATTGTTTTGACAAAAAAAGTTCGACGTTAATCTCTGTTATCTTAGAAAACGTATCAAAACTGATATTTATTTTTACCGAGATTTTATAATCACGTACTAAGCTTTGCTCCAATCTTTTTTCTCATATGGTTAAACGCAAATCATAACATTAAGTTCGGAGAAATTCTCACGATCGCCTACGTTAAAAACAACAAAAAGTTTGATAATATCAAACTCAAAACCCTAAACAATATCTACAACTTGAATATACCATAGTACCTTGTGGTAGTTTCTAGTCTGAAATTCAGACCTAGAGGTCTGAAAGCGAAAATAAAAACCGAAGATAATTAGCACATATTTGTTAATAGATATCGAAAGCCATACAACTAATACGCATCAATCAAGTCTAAATGATACATAAAAGAAGTTAAGAACATAGACTTGGGTTCGGGGTTGTAAATCCACAACCATGTACCATTTCCTAGACCTGCTTTCCATAGGAGCCGAAAACGATCAGCTCCAAAGTTTTAAGTGTTTCGTCTGTGCGAGTTAACGGGGAGCAAAAAGGTGTTCGTGTGATGATTTCGTCACGTGGCAAGAAAGATAGCGCTGAGCGAGGGATAGGTCACCACGTAGAGTATTTTGGACGACACATGAAAACATAATGATCAATTTGATAAACGTTTATCTATCTTTATCAACAGAATTGGAAAAGAGGGATTTTTATTGCCATTTGATGACGTCATAAGGTACTTATTCTAGTGATGTTGCTTTTCCTTTTTCAGTTTGAATGAAGGACGATGGGTTTTTCTTCGATCTTCTCAGCTACTGTACAACCTTAGCAGAGAGTAATATTCTTAAACGGTTGAAGTATATGTGCTTGAATCTTAGCCGAAGCTTTATATACATATTGCAATGTTTACGGCTTCACTTACAATATCCAACATGTCCATAAAGCCTTTATTAGAGAGCTATGTGGTTCCGACCAACCTAGCAATTTTTACTATTAGCTTTAAAGGTCATTCCTGGCAGGAAACATACTTTTGAGAGATGACTTCTGCTCGTTGACAGATTGAATATTTATGACCTGGAAAATTTATGATACCTGTCTCAGCTTTTTTTCTCTTAAAAAGCCGCAGCGGGAAATAGACTCTTTGAAGAGTTTGAGAATAAATCTTGGAAGACTGGAAGACTTCAAAACATTCCATGCGAACTTTCTGTTCAGATAAAATGAACTCAGTAGATATACCATAATAAATGAGAAATTAGCCCAACTCAGTGGAGGGTTTCAAGAGAGGTTCTTGATTCGTATAAGGGAGGTAAGGCCACGGTAATGATAGATAATGACGCATCACATCCATCCAAAACACCATTTCAAGAAATTCTAAAAATAGAAGTTCAGAATCAGACTTCAATGAAAGATAGACCATTCATTGGTGAATTACTTTCGGGTACCTAACAGCCGGGGGATTGGAATAAGCTGGGGGGGGGGGGGGGGGTTGGATAAAATCTTAAAACTTAATAAGGGGGGGGTTGGAATAAAAATGTCCTGGGTGGATAATTTTCGAAAAATTAATTAGTGGGGGGGACGGCTATTAGGTACCCGAAAGTAGTATTTTAAATAGTGTATTTCATTCAATTCTCGTCAGGGTTACGCAAAGAAGAGATAAACCAAGAGTATTTCACTAGAATTTACAATTATTTCGTAATTCATTGACGAAAATATTTCAATCCAATATTGAAGCAAAGCAAAGTGAAAATTTCGATACACCAGATGTTCAAACAAGTTTATTGACTCTCGTCGAATAAGAAATTAGAAGATTGAAATGGTAAACAAGCATTCAAGAGATGATGAAGATTGGAAATTGAAAATACAATTCTAGATTTTCGGCGAAATTTAGGGAAATTTCGCTTTATCTGATCTCATAATAAACGAGACAGTCTGCACACACCATGCTCTAAAGGGATATAGCCAACGTGAAGATCTGGCTTGGTTATTCAGCCAAAACAATCAAAACGGGGGGGGGGGGGGTTTGGACTGACGGTATGAGCGGGCTAAAAATTGGCGTTCAAAATCGCACCCTTACAGTGCAGTGGTTTTTCCCGAAAAATACACCCTTACAGTGCGTTTTTCGCCAAGTTGAATACCCTTATGTCGTTTGAATCAAAACAAATAAAAAATAGACACGCTGGGTGTGATTCTTCTATACAGTATATATTTATGTAATTTTGCATCTAAAAAGGGATCCAATACGTACTTGATCCAATATTTGAAAAGAATTAGGTAAAGGGGATTGAATCCCTTAAAAAAACTTTGACTGGACAATTTCATTTTTGTTAGAATTTAGAAATTCATACCCTTACAGTGCAGGCGGCAAAAAACCCACCCTTACAGTGCATTTAGGATGCCTTGAAAAACACACCCTTAGTGCCCGCACATACCCGTCAGTCATTTTGCTGGGCTACCCCCCCCCCCCCCGGGAATCAAAACCTTGGGCCTTAAAACAAACGCGATGTTTCTAATGTTTATGTTCATGATTGACATTAGACTTTGCTATATTCTAAGACGAATCCTATCTAAGAGAAAAGCCCAAAGCCGAAGAGAATTCGCAAACGTTTTTTTTTGCCGAAAAGAGTTTACAGTCGGTAGAGTTGCCAGTTTCATCGAAACTCTCCCGCCGATTTCTTCCGGTATACCGCCATAACGCCATACCACCATATTTTCCCGCCTTTACTATCACTGACATTTGTTTTGGTGCAATTGTTTTGCTTTGTCCAGGCACCGCGCTTAAAAGTCAAATTTTGATGAAAATATCTAAGCAGTCCGTTAACCTGGGCAAACCATGGCATTTAGATTCATACGAGCCATACACATAGCAATTAAAATCGTCTAGGGGATTACACTTTGTCATGTATTCTTGCCCTATACATATCATGAGCAGAAATCACTATCATTTTTCAGAGCTTATAATTAAAGTTATCGGGAACATGATTAACAACAGGAGCTGGAAACTCAGCCTTGGAACTTGGAGGTTCCAAAGGTTTGATTTTCAATTTCATTTATTGAAAATTTAACCTTATCTGACCTGTGGCAATGTGAACTCTCACCGAGTTTCCAATGAAGAGGTTTCTTAGACTAGACAGACCAAAACATTAGTCAAAGGATTGTTGGCTCAGCTTCGAGAGCCGAGGTTATTTGACACCGATCGAAATATTAGCCCATATAGTATATAGCACATGAAATTATCATCTTTTTGGCGTTCGTTTTTAAACTTTTCTATATATAAAGTCCTGGCAAGTAAAATCATGTTTATTTATAATCCAATTAATCCATCCAATGCCAATTACCGTTAATTCGCTCAGTCACTAAATAGAGAAAACAAACATCGATATACTTTCGTAGTATTTGGCAAGAAGGCTAGATCTATTTATAATTCATCAAAGAGATGCCGTGTCGTAAATACCAAGATTTCATCATCAGACGTAATAAAGATGGATCAATAATTTTTTAAATCAACAGGTCCACCTGGCTTGACTTTACTTCGAGTGATCCTATTCTTGAATAGGTTGAATTCAAACTGGCAAATGAACCAAAAAACAGAATCTACAATATACCAATATAGTTGAGTCTCTTTAACTCGAGCCTCTATACATCAAATGTCTCCTAATAAATCGAAAAATCTTTTAGTCCCTTCAGTTAACTATGCCTTATAAACCAGTCCCCTTAAATCGCAAATTTCCCTTAACTCGAACAGATTTGCAGTTCCCTGCGATTTCGAGTTACAGAGAATTGTAGTTTCATCATCGCATATAATGTGATATCATATTTAAAAACATTTTCCAAAAATTTTGGATTCGACTTAGCCTAGAAATCTAAGCTAGTTTGATTCAGTCACTAGGATAAATCTGTGTTGTGACTGAAAAACAGTATTCCAAGGCAAACTTAAAATCCGTAAATATAAAAAATCTTTAAAGCGCCGAAAACGCTATATTGCCATTAGCCGTGTGTCCTAGCCTTGTGAATACGGGCTTAGTTAACTAGGCTAGATTCGACTATCCTATAGAAAACTATGGCTAGGAAGATGACGCTCTTTGGTCTATCATATTTTCATTTTTGGCAAAAAAGACTCTGATAATAGCACATTGCATCATTTCAGACATTATAGGCATCATACGTGCGCGTGTAGAATATTGAGCAATCTTCGATGATATTCCACAAGGAAGACAACACGCTTTTTATAAGAATAAACTAAAGACTTCACGACCAAAAGAACAAGTTGAGAATATTTTAAGGCTTTCCGGACTTAAGATACCCGATTTCTCAGGGGAAATAAAAAATAATCACAAAATAGTGAAAATAAGAACATGTTAAGAACCTTTTTAGCCTTAAAACTCAGTAAGGAGCATCCGAAAGCTGAGATAAATTTGGATGTTCTTATAAAAAAGTGCGACAAAACGTGCGAGTCGTGGATAGGATGGGGAAGCCGTTACTGTAACTGAGTGAAGTTTATTCATGATTAAAAGTTTCCCGCTTTAAGACAACTGGAACATTTCAATGATTGTTCAAAGCAAAATAGTTCGTGTGATTATGCAATCAATCTCGTACCCAGAGCAACTTGCACCACTTTTTGATTTCACTGATGGACGTGATATAATACAATGAGTGGTAGGTAGATTCATAAAAAAGAGACTGACTTGGACTAAGTTCGACTTTAATAAGCAATTCATCAACAATTAAAGGAAAATGGGCATTAATCCGACTTTAAATGCCTAAATCAAGAACATAGCTTTGTTAACTTGACTTTGTTGATTTTGGTCTTCGTTAGTAACTAAAGTAAAGTAACTGAATGATTGGTTTAGAGTCTTGAGGATGTCATCAACCTGTTATGTTTTACAGCAACTAAATTTCAGATTTGAAAAAAATATTGCTTTCATGGTGCATGACGGCGAAAAAAAGGAACTGCAACTGGTATAACTCTAACGGGCTTTCGCTCTAATTTTGCTTTACCGGAGAACAACAAATTTTGCGATTTTGGCCGATACATAGAAATTTGAAGACTCTGACCGAAGAAGTGTAGAATTTCTAGGAAAGTGAGTGAAGATTATGAAATGAGAATGAAGATTGAAAAACCTTAAGGGGGAGATTGAAAAACCATAAGGGGGAAGAAGCAACAGGTTGGAAGGGTAGGAAGGAAAAGGGAAAAAAATTAAGAATCGTAAATCCGTTCGAATAACAGAAAGAGAAGAGAAAACACCAGGATGAAATTTTGTAAAAACCTCCTCGTTTTTTTTGTTACAAAATATACTTGGAAATAGAAAAAGTAAATTTATTCAAGTGACGTCAGACCATATTGAAAACTTGTTACATTTCACAGCCTACATTGTTCAAACCACCCTTGTAAAGAACACGATTAAGCAATCATGAAAATGAAATGGGAGTGGGATGTTTCCAAATTTGAAACCTCAAATTATAACAAGATTTCAAACAATTCGTAATAGGCCCATCCTCTCAGCCTTCTGCTATCATGTTTTTGGGGGTCTTGATTCTCTGGTTATCTCAAAGCCGGCAAATCTGACAAGGAAGACATTGAACGATTCTCATATGATAAAACAAAAAAATGTGGTCTTTCGTCGTACACGTTTTTTTTATAAGAACAAACTATATGAAAAGATAAAACTTCGATGGCCAAGTTAAGAACATTTTAAGGCCTTGTAGACTCTTAGGAGAATTGACAAAAATATTCACACAATGGTTAAATTGAGAGCATGTTAAGAACATTTTAGGCTTAAAACTTGAAAATTAAGAACAACCTAAGGGGTCAAAAATTTCGGATGTAAAAAAAACTTGTAATCGAAAATAGAAGAATACCAAGAAACCGAAAGGAAGGAGGGAAGCGAAAATTCCTTCATAGGATGTATAGATGGTTGTGTGTGTGGGGTTCTAACTTTCCTTTAAGAAGCTGAGGTTGTGTGGAGGATGTTTTAACCTTCCTTTAACAAGCTGTGTTTGTGCGTGGGGAGTTTTAAGAGCTGAGGTTGTGTGGAGGGGGTTTTAACGCCTTCCTTTAACAAGCTGTGTTTGTGTGTAAGGGTTATGTAGGACTCTTTTAAAAAGCTGTAGTGGGACGTACTTAAGTTAGATCATGATATATTAGATGAATAAAATATGATGCACATCAGGGGGCAGACTAGGTGATGATATGCAAAAATGATCATATCCAATAGAAAAATACTAATGATGAATACCCCAGTGATGAGGGAATAGGTAAAAAATGATTGACAAATAATAATACCTAATGTAATTGGGAAATTCTATCGATAAATCGCTTACAATTAAATCAAATGATTGACTACAAAGAGAAAAAGCGATAGCCAGTTTTCATCATAACGAGCTCAAAGATCTGAATTTAATCAATTAAGAGCCGTTGGTATTATAATCGCCGTTGACAAATCAATCTCAAAATTATTGTCTGAGAATTTTTCTGTTTGTCTGAGCATAAATTTTGAGATTGACCCTGTTTCATGTAGATGATGGGATCCTTCCCACCCCAACCGGCACATAACGTTGTTTTAGCGTTCATCTAACGTTATATGGACGTTATGAACGTTAGATAAACGTTGAACCAACGTTGTGTGCCAGCTGGGACTATGCAAAATGGGCCAATCTCAAATGTCAGGATAGCTAGACAGAAAAACTCTTAATTTTGTAACTGGTCCTTTTGATTTGTCAACGGCGTAATCTGATCGTTTGATTTTCTCGGCCTTGGGTCTGTACATAGATCGGTGCACAAAAATGGCACACATTTTCATAGTGGACGTTTTTCTCTTTAACCCCAAGAGAATATATAGAGTTCGATGATTACTACACCCCTGTCTCACGACAACCCCGATAGATTTTTTCCAGTGGGGCTGAAACTGTTGAGTATTTTTCCCACCAGGGATGAAATTTTGACCAAATTTTCCAGTGGGATGGAGTACAACCGAATCTGTGACACAGGGGTGTATTATTAATATCAACTTGTCAAAGTAAATTATCTTGCATTCGAAGATTCGAAGATTCACTAATGCACTAGGTATAAAATCAATGAGCTCTTTCGATGAGAATGTGCGTACGAGTGATGTAATTAAGTGTGAGATTTCAAAGGAAATTCGTCAAAATCAAACGTCGACTGATGAATGATTATCATTCTTCCATCGGCAATAAAGCTGATGAGATATGCAAATATACAAGGAGTCATTCCATTCCTTAAATTCATATAGAATACAACAAAAAGGAAAATAAAAATATCAAAAATGAAGAAATTTTGATCTCCAATGTGTCATTTCCAGCTGTATAGCTCTTTTGTTGTCCATTTCAGGCTTTAAAGGTGACGAAAACTGCATATATTGTTATGTTTTTGGGTGTTGGTCTAATTTGCAATTTAATGCGATGCTGAATCACATCCTCTTGAGCTAAAGACATAACAAATTGGAAAACAGAAACACGTATAAAGGAAATTATCTATTTCTTCTTTCGAAAAAAATGTTTTCTATTGGTTTTCACTTTCAAGGTTTCTAAGAAACAAACACAAAAACATCGTGACATATGATGATTAGGAAAATCTTCTCTGAGGAAAAATCTTGATTTTGCGAAATCAATTAAAATGTAGGTCATTTATATAACTGTATAAATTGTTTGCTCCCTTGGTGATTTAGGGTTGCTAAGCATTTTGTTACCGTTACTTTTTAACAAGCCGTTGGATTGAGTAATCAGTTTTTTGTCGTCGATATCAACACATTGAGAGAAATTTGATATTGGCTTTTGATAACCCACCCCTTGAATCGAAGCTCTAATATCACACAAAGGGCGCAAGATTTAGAAGGTAAAAATCAAGGAGTAGTAGGTGAGAACCAAGCTGTCACAAAATATCTCTCAGCGAACGTTAAGAACTTCGTTAGTTGTTCTGTTACTTTCAGTCCATCTTGTATTTAAATGTTTCAACTTTGCCTTTGAGGGACGATATCAGGTTATAAAGCTGTATCAGACTCATGATCTACAAAGAAATATTTTTACACTTCTTTCTTTCTTTTTGAATGCCAGTGAAAATGTTCATTCTTTCTTATTCCAAAGTATGGTGGAAAAACAGGCCCGGCGGAACAACCGTTAAAGTGGGGAGGCTGAAGGCTCAAAATGAGATAAATTCGCTAGGAAATTTGAGAAAAATCTCATTTGCTCAAAAGTGGGGAGGTTGAAGTCTCCCCGCTTCTGCCGGGCCTGAAAAGAGGTTAACAAATACTCATCCCTTCAGTGAAGACTTCTTGTTTGCGTCTAGCACGAGGAACTTCGAAAATATACCAAAATATACCGAGACAGGGGTGATGTTAGTAGTGCAATTGACTAAAAACAAGAAAAGCTCAAGAAAATTCATCATTGGTTACTGGGGAATCCCAAACAGGATGTAAAAGTAGAAAGCTCCCAGATGATAAGTAAGTTCGTGGTTGAAATTATTGAATTTAATTTTCCCAGTGTGTACAAAGAAGAGATTTCCTTTCAAAATCATCAAACTTACATTTACCCAGTTATGGTAGAAAATAATTAATCCAAATTATTGCTGACTCATCGAATCTAAAGATCTCGTAATGCTTTGGCAGAAGGAAAAGCAAAATTCCGATCATTTTTCGTCTTACATGTGCTTTCCAAAGAACGAAAGAGAGGAATTCCTTCATGAAAATGAACTGAAAGTTACTACATAAATGACAAAAATATATTTGGCAGTGAATTTCTCAGAACTTTTCTGAAAAAGCAGTATTTTAGCCTACATACCAAGAAATTCTGCAACCACAAAAAATTAGTTGGCAAATACTAGTATTTTCACTATGGGCCTACTCTCCTAACGATAGTTTATAGATGTCCTTACTATGCTTACAGTAATGTTAAGAAAATTAAAAAGTTCTGAAAGTTCAAAAATGAATCAAGTTTCTAAGAAAAAGAACGAAAGTTACTAGAGACTTTTTTAATTGAGAAATCTGAAAACATCACTTTCAACTTTCGCCCACTAGCGAATTGAAAAATTTCTTTTAGTATGTGTTTCGACACTTAACACGCGGTTTTTTATCGCCTACTCATTTTCCCTAAGGCTTTCAGCAACTTATCCCTGACTCTCAAAGATCTTCTGATTCTACATATTGTAGAAAATTGTCAAAATGTTTTCCTAAAGTTTTATGGTTTGTTAATTTCAGAAAGAATTTCGATGAGATGCGATGTTATATATCTCGTATAGCCTGATAGACTTCCTCAAGACACTCAACCAAGGTGGAAATTGGGAAATTCCTACTTTCTCAAAGAAGGGGATCCATCAAACTTTGGAACATTAGTGATACTTGAAGTCTCGAAAAGATGATATGAATACGAAATACTGTATCCTACATTATTTAGAAGAAAATATCTATCCCATTACTATTCTTGTAAGATCTAGGATAGAAATTTTATGCTCCATATACACGATACAATTTATTGGCGAAATTCATGGTTTCTTGCATAGAATAGCATAGATTTCTGCACGTTCAATATATGATGACATATTCCACAACAGTTTGCCCCATATTTAGAGAATAAACTCCAAACTTTGAAGTCTACTATACATGTTCACTGCATGATAATTTGAGATGCCATACAAGGAGGATATGCGAATCCCATACACGTTTTTTTTTATAAGGAACACGTTTATAAGGAACTCGAGGCTGAAAATGGTTCAAAAAATAAGGAATTGTTAAGGAACTGCTCAGGCTGAGAATAAGTGGATTTGAAAATAATGTACCTTATTGGGACTAATTTGACCAAATTTTGATCTTTCAAGGTGCAAAAAGTTCAAAATTTCCTATGCAGTAAGGAACTCGATAAGGAACTTTGAGACTGAAATTCTCTGTAAAAATAAGGAACTCCAGGCTCAGAGCAAAGTTAAGGTTCCTTATAAAAAAAAAACGTGTATTTAAAGAAATTATCTCTCGACATAGTCCGAGGTAAACACGTTCGAAACTCATTTTACGCGCAGAGAGATAGCGAAAACATAGTGACATCATATTCCCGAACATTTTGAATTTAGAAAATATATTCCATTTGTTGTTCCTGGAGAAAACATGGCAAGGAGGATATGCGAATCCCATATTTAGATAACGTATCTCCCGATACAAAGGGGTAGGGATGTTGGCGAAACTCATGTACACCGCGTGGTGAGACTAGCCACGTTTAGTCATAAAAGCGTGTACCCTTATCACATGATGAGATATCATGATACACGTATTACTTCATACATTTTACACACAAAAACAAGAAGTACACGTTTTTTTCTTTATTAGAACCCAGTTTATAAGAACATTTAGGCTGAAATTCGTCGAAAAATTAAGAACATCGTAAGAACATGCCCAGCCTCAGTTTGGAAAAAAATGACAAGAAACTACAATTTTTACTCTTTTCAAGCAGTTTTAACCAAACTTAGGGATAGATTTTCTAAAATCGAGAGTCAAATGTTGTCCAAATTTTACCAACTTTAAGTGCTCTTTATTTTGCATGATGTTGTCGATTTAGAGTAGTCCGAAAAATTAAGAACGCATTTAAGAACATTTTAGACTGAAAATTGCTAAAAAAATAAGCACATCCAGGCTCAGCCAAATTTTAGGTGTTCTAATAAAAAAAAAAACGTGTATGAGGAGATGATGAAATCGTTTTATCATACTTGTTGTATTATAGTACGGTGTCAGCCTGTTACACGTTTGATAAAAAAGATTATCAATGTTTACAAGCGTTTTGATGAAATTTTAAGAAACATCCGATCATCTCAAATGATTTATCCGCATTTTCATATTCAATATACGTCCTTAAAATTACGGAAAATTTCAAGCATGAAGCCTATCGAACATCGTTCCAAGCGGACGAGTTAGCTTGTCTGGTTATGTATGGAAAGGGTTTTAAATTGACGAGAATCTCTGTTTCGTTTTGATCTTATAAATAATCGCGTGACTACAAACTCTCTAGATCAAAATTTATTTTCCATTGCAAAGGTTACATCCACGTCATAAATAATGACGCGTTTAGCGCTAAATTATGCAAAAAAAAAAATAAAATAAAAAATAAGATGTTTGATTATGATGATGATGAAAAGTCGAGAATTTTCACGACTCCACTTTTTTCTGTCTCTTCTGGAAAGTTTTTATAACGTGGATTCAAGATTCCACACATACGACGACTTCCTAATAAAGAATGTTATCAATCAAAAAAAAGTTTTAATTATTCAACAATATCTAACCAATCAGATTGCTCGTTAAATATTAACCAATCACAGTGGTTGATTTAGTACACAAAACACGTCATTTATACCATACAATACAGATGACGTAAGATGAAAGATATAAATAAAAGAACAGGAGAGGGGAATAGATAACAACATTCACAACTTGAATTTCTCAAGACGAACACATCGTAGAGAACAAAATTCAAGAGAGGAAAGGCGAAAGTTTTTTAAAGTGGTGACATACACTAAACTTTAAAATCACTAGTTATATCATAGTTTGTCTTTCGTTGATTCAGCAATAAACATCATTAATAATGGCTTCAGAACAAGTACCAGAGATTCAAGTGGAATTCCAAAAAGTTGAATTGGAACGACATGAAGATGGCTTCACTACAAGCTCTTCTGATGAAGAAAGAAGATCACCGACGGCCATGCGGACAATCAAACTGGTCCCGCGCGCACAATTCGAACGCTTAGATTCAGGTTCGTCCATTGGTGAAGAGGAGGATCCACAAGAGCTGACAGAAGAACTCCGTGAGAAAATCATCATCCAAGCTGAATATTATTTCTCTGATGAAAACCTGAAGAAAGATGGATTCCTTTTGAAGCACGTCAAACGAAACAAAGAAGGCTTCGTCAACCTGAAGCTTCTTGCTTCCTTCAAAAAGATGAGATCGTTGAGCCGTGATTATCGTGTTATCGGTGAAGCATTGAAAGACTCCAAAGAGCTTGTTATCAACGAGACAGGTTTGAAATTGAAACGAGTGACACCGCTACCAAAAGAACTTTTAGATCAAGCTCGTGTCAAACATATTGTCCTCACCAAAATCCCAAACGAGAATCCTTCAATGAATTACATCAATGAAGCCTTTGAAGGTCACAAAGATGATGTCGTTTCTGTCAGAATTATCAAACCTGGAAAGAAATTCCCTAACGATTTACAATCCCATTTCTCAAGACATCCAGAGCTTCGTGAAGAAACAGTCGCTGTTGTCGAATTCGAAAATCCAGACATTGCCAACGAAGCAATCAAAACCAAATTCTCCAACAAATACCAAGGACTTCAAGCTAAGTTATTGGAATTGGGACCCAAACAAGCCAAAAAGATCAACAGCGCCAATAACAGTGACGCCGGAGATTCAGACTCTGCCGTCGAGCGACGTGGCTCAACCAAAGGGAAACGAAACAGTCGCTTATTGGAGGTATCCGGACAAGAAGACTATCCGTCATCTGGCGGTTCCGATACCGAATTCTCCGCTTTTAGCAGCTGTAACAAACGATACAACAGATCCAGAGGAAATTCACCAGCAACAAGCCCAAAGCTGACTCGAAAGGCTGGTAACTCACCCAACGCTAGCCCCAAAACCTCACCTAAAAATGGACGCAAGAACAAAGTCTCACCAGAACGTAAACAAAGCAGTAACCAACATAAGTTGTCTCCACTCGTCAATGGTGTACAGAAAAACAGCCCCAATTCCAGCCCAGAATTCGAACGACGTGGTATAAACAAATCAAGAAACAACTCATGGAACGAGCGCCGGTCGCGCGGAAATTCATTCGAAGGTGAATGGCGCGCCAAATCAAGAGGAAACTCATTCAACGAAGACGCACCATCTTCGACAAAAGAAGCAGAACTTTCACCATGGTTAAAACGAAGAATGATGGCCGCCGCAGAACAAAATTTGAAAAATTCACCAATCGCCAACAATATCCCACAACTCGAAATTATCCGCCAACCAAAAGGACCCGATGGTTCAATTGGCTTCTCAAACCATCCTTTGAAGAAATACGTATTGGTACATGCTTACTGAGAAGCTCCAAGCATCTCTAAAACAGACAATTACAAATAAACTTACATTACCCTTTTCCTCAAAAAAACGAAAATTATTTCCTTCAAAAACACACCATGTACATATATATTTTTAACGATTTTATTTTTTTGGAAACTTTTTACATAATTATTTGTTAAACTGAAAATATTGTATTGTATTTTAAGAAAATTCTAAATATGAAAAAAATGATGCAAAATGTAAAGGAGATTTTCATTTTTTATTGTCTTTAATTTTAAATTAAGAAGAAATTCTAAGTGCTTCCTATAATGGTAAAGAAATTGTGAAAGAAGATAATTATTTTGTAAATCTGCAAGGATTTCAAAATACCATCAAAGTAATTAAATTTAATGATACTATTTTGGTTGAGGAAAGGATATTCGATTCGATTTGCAAAAAAAAAAAAATAAGGTTTCGTAATGCGATCAGAAATAATTTTGTTTCACTGTCGTCTACTTATTCCAATCGAGTATGCTTCTTATCTCCTTAATCCTGACAAAAACAGGACGTAAAGATAAACATCTTTTCTTTTTCAAAGAAAAATGATAAATTTCATTCTTCTTTTAAGGTAGCTTCTAAGTTTAGCCCCTTTTTTATCAAAATATACCTTTATAAACACATTATCAGACTGCTTATCGGTCTTTAAATCTCTCTTGTGACGTATTTGGGTATTTGACCTACACACGATCTTTTTTATAAGAACATCCAAATTTTTTGAAGCCTTCAGAAGTTCTTAACTTTTTGAGTTTAAAGCCTAAAAATGTTCCTAACGTGTTCTTATTTTGACCATTTTGTGAGTATTTTTGACCATTTTCCTATGAAATAGGGTGTTTTTGAGTCTACAAAGTATTAAAATTGTCTTAACTTGTTCTTAGCATTTTGGCCATCGAAGCCTTGTGTTCTTATATAATTTGTTCTTATTAAAAAAACGTGTAATTTCATTTTTTTTCTTTTTCACATTATTTTCCCATGGATAAGCATCTTTTTTCTTCATTTGGGAGATGCTATAGATACAAAAATAAATAAACTATCCACGGGTTCTTGAGAATTGAATCTGAATACAGATTTGTTTTGATATCAAAATGTTCTTTTTTTATTTTTCATCTTTGTTTTGAGGAAACTTTTTAACCTGAGTAACCCGAGTTCCAACTCAAAAGTTCGTTTGATTTTTTAACCGAAATGTTATTTTTGACCAAAACTTTTAGTCAAATTTCGAAAATTCTATTTAAAACTGATGTCCCTTTTACTCCTTGCGAATTTAGACCCTTTTACAATTTTACCCAAATGGCAAATAAACTTAAAAAAAAGTTTTTGCTAAGCTCTGCAAAAGCAAAAATCGTCTTGAAATTTTACAACACAAGGCATCAAAACAAAAAACAACACAAGTCTTATGTAATTTGGCAATTCTCTCTCTCTGCTAACGAAAGCTTACAAATTGTTTTATAAACATTTGTCAACAGATTTCGTCCGTTTTCATCCGGCTTTTAGCATTTTCAAATCCGCTTTCGACTTTCGACCACAAATAGACAGAAAAACATAACATCAAAAATGAATCAATCAAACATATGCGTTAGTTCAGCTAATGTTTCCAGCTCCCCCAAATAGGGGTGGTACAGTCACTTTCGGTCGGGGTTGTGGACGGCAAAATATGTCGTTCTTTGATAGCTAGGGTTAGGGTTTGTCTTTCTTTTTAGATGGTCTAGAAACGTTAGATGAACAGTCTCATATACACGATGAAGCTCTTGACACCAGAATTTAAAGACGCAAGCAGTAACTTTGCTTGAACAACATAGACGGGGTATTCCGAGGTTTGCTGTGGTATGGACGGTAAAGCAAGATACGAAGGAACTAAAAAAACCTTTTCTGGAGAACGTAATTAATGTGATTAAAGATCAGCCAATCCAATTCTTAGGCATTCTTATTCTTGGCATTTTTGAGCCTCGGAATTCACATAAAATTGCTCATATAATGAAAAAGGTGTATGAGTTTTTGCCAGAAAGAGAATAAGTACTAGTGAAGTTCATTCAAGAAACTTGCTTATATAGCAGGAAAATTATTTTATTTTTGTTTCCATTTATGAATGAAATGTAGCTTTCAATGTTATCATATGACGTTGTTAGGGAGGATTTATTTGATAGCTTAGTGTACGATATGTTAGATAAGATGATCAATTTTATTGGTTGGTGAAATCAGCGGTCAGTCATGTGTCTATCACTTTTTCATTGAATTTATCAGGAATTCTTGCAATTTATTTTGCTCGAAACTCATCACTACAACATTCTTTCACTAAAATCTTTATATACTTTTACTTCATCATGTGAGGATTGTTCTAGAACTTAGCGACGACTGATCGAAGCAATATTTAAAAGAAGAGATGTTACCTAAGGCCAAAACGAGTTAGACTCGCATATATGAAAAAGGGGGGGGGCTTTCGCATTATGGAGTGTAGAGCTATTGACTTGTCGAGAAATCTAAAAAGATAGTTATTACAGTCCATTGTCACTTTAGATTCATTGACGTCATAACTAGTTATGTACAAACTGAAATTTACTGGTCGAACAACCAATCAGTTTCACCGTTTCACGCGCTCAATATAAAGCAAATTCTTCACGCATTCCTCGAAATAGAAATTCAATGACTTTCCTTCTAACGTAGAACTCACATGATCATGAAAATATACATTTGGAACTTTAAAGTTGTGTTATAAAAAATTCGTCAAAATTTATCGAAAGTCCCAATATAACGAAGGCAAATATCTGAAAACATGGATTTGACATTGTGTGAGGATAGGAGGTACATGATATATTATTAAACGGTTTAACCAATATATTTCAACACTTTTTTTCCAATAAATTGGGTCTGTGACTTTCAATAAAGGTATAAAGGATGTCAGGACAAGGTGTATACTTTTAAAAACCAACAATCTAGAATATAACACATTCTCAAGTAACCTCTTTGGATTAACTAACGGTCAGATTAACTGATAGAAAGAAGAAGCATCATAAAAATACTACAATATGATTGGTGCAACCATATTATTCACAACCTTTGAAAAAGAAGTAGTCACCGCTTCGTCTCTCCCTGGAAAAATGTTATGGGCGTTATTTAGGGCGTTAGCTGGGTGCTCAAACAACGTTTTACACCAGCTTAAACCATCTTTATAACATGCACATAAATGAATTTTCAGAGGATCATTTTGTTGAATATTTGTAAAGACGTTGACTTTTCGTGCTTTCGACTATAAAAACAAACCGAGAGGTCTTTTAAAACCACATATGGAAAGCTGAGATTAACCTTAACAGTTCAGTCTCGACCATAGCGTGATAGTCCACAGCTAGAACCGGAAGAAAATTGAAGTACGGACAGGCGCCGTTATATTTAGAATGTCATAATTGGAATCAGTTTTACTTGTACAAAATCGAGACTGTGATGGCAAGAGTTCTTAAAAGGAATCATAATCCAGGCTACAACAAACTGTTTGGTGTTAGCTTGCAGAGCAAAGATGAAGTGAACTTTTGTATCATCACAAACTTAACACAAGAATTTATGATTATAACAACGCTTGACAAGTTACGACCAAAGGGGAGGAGATAAACAGAAATCAATTAGTTCAAAGTCAATCAACAGATCGAATTGCTAAAATTATACAACCAAATTACTGTATTTCAACGGGAATATAGTAAATGATATTTCCAACACAATAAAATTATTATCTTAACGATTCTACACAACGAAATCGGATCCTGGCTGTTGCTATTTATAAACTCCTTTTTTATTAGAATAGAACAATTTTGTAAGAACACAGAATAAGGTTGTTCAAAGTTTTGCTTAAAATGAGAATAATTTCAGCATAAACCCCAAGCTAGTATAAATAACCTAATCAATCTCAATTTGAAATTTAAAAGTGAGAACAACATAAGAATTATTTGAGGCTCATAGGACTCACAGTGCTGAAAAACAGTGACATTGGAGCTATTGATTCTTAATTGGAAAGCCTTGTGTTTAAACCAACTTTGTGCCACTGATCCAGACTTAGGTGTTAATAGACTTTCCAGCTCAATAGATCAATAGAGTTTTAAGACGACTGATTCTGCAGATCATCTTGACATAATACAAGTATTAGGTAACGCAATTTAAGATTACAAACTAACAAATCCATTCAAACTGATGAATAAACTTTTAAATAGGTTTAGAATAGGACGAGAACGCTTTGGGATCTTTTGTCACTTGTTTTAGGGAAATAGTTTAAATACCTATCAGGCTTCTCCCCGCAAAGAATCTGAAATCTTTGATTGAGTTGACATACGTAGATGTAATTATTGAACAGGGTATGACAATAAATTTTAAAAATCTACCCGGGTTGGAAAATTTCGATTAATTTTGACTGGGTTCACCTATTATCCTACTTAAGCTAGAAAATAAGTCATTTTTTGCATTTTTTTTAGCATTGGGTTATTCACCGGGGCGGACAAGGGTGAATGGAGAGAAATAATACTCCTTTCAGCGTTGGTCCCTACTCTATTCCAGAAGTCGACATATGTCCTATTACTATACAGTGACCAAAAAATAATTCTCTGCTTCCCCATCTTAGATATATTTCAAGAAGTCTATTCAAAAGACCTTTCAAAAGATATCAGATCTTTTCAGCCCACATAGAAGTAAGTAGAGTGCTGGCAAAAGAGTCAAAGAAGTAAAGAAAATACTGATTACTGAAGTGGGCGAGGCTCAGGTAATTGGAATCGGCCTCAATGTGGGAGGAAGGAAAGGGAAAAGATAGAGTTTTCTTAAGATGATAAAACATATGTCATTTAAAGTCAAAGTCAGACAGTCCTCTCTCCGTAAATCGATTGGTAAAGTTAAACTATTCGAGTTATAGAGATGTTTAGTTGCGTTTTTTAAGCTGGTAGGACAAGAAACTAAGTTTTAGTTGTCAAGAATTTTGAGTTTAGAAAGCTTCTGTTCTGACTCAAGAAGAAAAAAGATCAAAGAGATTTTTACATAGGTCATTTAAAATTAGGCCGACATTACGCCATAGAACGACTGAAAATTGATCGAGCTTCAGGGATAGGAAAATGTTTGAGTTATTAAGAGGTTTCGGTAGGTAGAGGGTCCAGTTGTACACAACTCCTGTCACGATTCAAGTGTGTCCTTCTGGGTTGAGTTGGATTACCTCATATCTTCCTCCGTTTTGAACGTAATCTCTAAGGCCTAAAAGCCTGAAGTTGTCTATTGTGTAGACTAAGGTCTAGTATCATTATAGAGTTGAGTAGACTACAACGTATCTTTCTTCGTTTCGAACGTCAATCTCTAGGGCCTAAAAGTCGTCGAAGCTGTCTATTGTGTAGACTAAGGTCTGGTATCATTATAGAGTTGAGTAGGCTACGACGTATCTTTCTTCGCTCCGAAAGTAAAACATCAAGGCCCAAAAGTCTGAGGCTGTCTATTGTGTAGACTAAGGTCTAGTATCATTATACACCAAATGGCGTAATGACAGACCTCATAGTGATCAACTTAAACCAAATCAATTACATAGTGGTCATCCACTAATTTTTCGTTTTTTCCTTCGATGGTTTAATAGGAACTTCCTATTAGAAAAGAAAGGAAGGAAGGAAGGGAAGAGAGGAAGAAAGAGAAAGAACATGAACAACTTCTGAAGAACCCTTCTTCAATCTGATACGTAGTGTAAGCATTCGGCTATGGTGCGCGTGAAAAGATTGTGGGTTCAACCCTTGACCGAGCCATACCAACGATTCAAAGATTGTACTTGATACCTCTCTGCTTGATGGTAAGTGGAGCAATGGATCAAGGGTAAGTGGAGCAATTCAGGGAGAAATAGTGACACCTCCTCTACCTTCACGTAGATAAAGAGGGACCCTTCGGGACACCTCAAATTGCGGCCGCAAACTTGAAAATCAAGGCTTAATATCCATTACCCAACCAATGATAGTGAGGTGTGGGTCATTATAATACGGTTTGAGTACGAGATTACAAGGGCATTCGAATTTAAGTTCCTGTTTAACTGATTCCAGAGAAATTCTGTTGACATGTCTCTAAAGATCCTACACATTGTTCTGTTGTCTGTAAACAGGTGCCAGTCTAGCACATCAAGCAATAGTAGAGGTATTATATCATTTCCATAGCATATTATACAATAATTTTCCCACATCTTCTCGCCAAAGGAATCCGGCATAAAGTTCCTTGTATCTTGTCATTAACAAAGTGTAAACAATCATTTAGTTTTATAACACACCAACAAAATTCAAATACCAGAGGAAAGCCAATGTAACAATGGTTTTAATTAGTATCCTTATTGTGTGAACTATAGTATATTCCAATATCTTGGTCAGATATCCTGACAGAGAACCTTATTTGGTTAAGTGCCTACAATGGCATTTCTGGTTCTCGGGAATAATGGATAGATAATTTTCATGGTTTCGATAGAATACATACTACTACGTATTGCAGTTTGTTTTGAATTTTATATTTCTAAAGGTTTTGTAAGTAAATAACTTATCATATTAGAATGGAGGTATTAAAATATTCTATATAGAGACACAACAGTTGGGAGAAGCATATTGTAAAGTGTTAACGCCATCAACAAAATTAAAATTGTTGAAATTGTATCACATTGGTGTGATATGGAAGTAATAATAAGTCGAAAAGTGAAGAATGCATGCAAAATGCAAAATAACAATAGGGAATGTCTAGAGACGAGGACTAGATGCTTAGCAGCAATTTCCTCGTCTTGCTCGACCGCAGTCAAGATAATGGTTTCAACTCGATGGCGTCAGGGGTCGAGGTCGTGCATAGCAGTACCCAGGTGGCCAATATAAAGGCTAGTATATGACGTGCCGTTTGTTTCAAAATTATTTATTGCGGTTAAAACGGAATGGCCATTTTCGCTTGTTAAAATTTATATTTTTCGCTTGTTAAAAGTCATATTTTTCGCTTGTTAAAAGTCGTATTTTTCGCTTGTTAAAAGTCATATTTTTCGCTTGTTAAAAGTCATATTTTTCGCTTGTTAAAAGTCGTATTTTTCGCTTGTTAAAAGTCATATTTTTCGCTTGTTAAAAGTCATATTTTTCGCTTGTTAAAAGTTATTTTTCGCTTGTTAAAAGTCATATTTTTCGCTTGTTAAAAGTCATATTTTTCGCTTGTTAAAAATCGTATTTTTCGCTTGTTAAAAAATCTCATTTTTCGCTTGTTAAAAATCCTATTTTTCGCTTGTTAAAAATTTCATTTTTCGCTTGTTAAAAATTTCACTTTTCGCTTGTTAAAAATTTCATTTTTCGCTTGTTAAAAATTTCACTTTTCGCTTGTTGAAAATCGTATTTTTCGCTTGTTAAAAAATCTTATTTTTCGCTTGTTAAAAATCCTATTTTTCGCTTGTTAAAAATTTAGTCCCGCTGCTGAGATCGAAAAAAGTGGCTAGAAAACGATTTTCGTGATACATCTCTTAGATCTAACTTTTTTTGGTGGAAACTCGCGAATTAGTATGTGTAGATTACAAAATCGAAAAGTTTCCGCGATTTTCTAGTGCAAGTGTCGAGAAAATCGACTTAAAAGTTGACTTTTATCGAGTTAATCGATTTTAATCGATTTTCATAAACTTAACAGTTTCTAGATCATGAGTTTTCACTTTTATGATGCATTTTGCTTGTAAATACTAAAAGCCATCAAAATATTACACTAATAATTAATTCAAGCGATAAAAATGTAGGAAAAACGGCTAAAATCGATAAAATCATCGATAAAACATCGAATGTCAACTGAAAAACTCCGAATGAGTCTGTAGACTTCAAAAATTGTCTGATTTGGCTGAAATTTTGCACACTTGGCCCTTGGGTGAATATCTGAAGATCTAAGTTTTCATTTTTGGAAAATTTTGATTTTTGGGGTCTGGGGACGAGTTTTTCGTCAAAACGAGGCTGAAACTTAGGGGCGGCCTGCAGACCTCAACAATGGTCAGGATTGCTGAAATTTAGCACACTTGGCCCTTGGGTGAATATCTACAGATATAATTTGTCATTTTTTTGAAGTTTGGATTTTTGGGCTCTGGGGACGAGTTCTTCGTCAAAACGAGGCTGAAACTTTATAAGGCACACTGTAGACTTAAAAAATGGTTGGATTTGTCTAAAATTTTGCACACTTGGCCCTTGGGTGAATATATGCAGATCCAATTTTTCTTTTTTTGAAAATTTGTATTTTTAGGGCCTGGGGACGAGTTTGAGACGAGTTTCTCGTCAAAACGAGGCTGAAACTTTGGGGCAGTATTTTGAAGCAGACTTGTTCCGTTGGCTGAATGTTTTGGAGCAACAGTTTACATTTTATATTACATAAACTCTGGCACAAAGGGCCTGGAAGCAAGCATCCTAAAAGAAAAATTCGCAAATTTTAAAGGGCAGATGCAACTTCTTTTCTTCAAAGATATTGATTGCGATGTTTTTAAGGTCTTCACTTTTTTTGATGAAATTGTCTTTTATTTGACTGAAACTTCATCATGATCGAATTTCGTGTCAAATAAAGTAAAAGGTATAGAAGTTGTACGGCAGATATGCTAAAAATTCAACGGAAAATCTCATTTATCTCTTTTGCTAAATTCCTTAAGCTTTAGCTGCCGCAGTTGTTTAAAATGTCGCGCATCCTAGCTTTGTTTTGAAGAAATAAATAAACATGCTACTGCCTTGAAGAAAATTCTTGACCTTGACAACCATTTCCTGCACTCACCACGAGCAATGAAGTCCATTGTTGAGATGACATATCAATCCGGATGATTAAAAATCTATCGAAAATTGCACCTCTGTCTCAATAACTGGGTAAAGATTTTTAAAGTGGCGAGATATAATGCAAAATCCTACTGTTTCTACTTTAAAAGTAGAGATGGAGATTCAGCCCCAAAAGTTTAGTTTTTCCTTCTAGAGATAAATCTCATGAACTACTTCATTGGAATTTCAGCATATCTTTCTTAGCGGGGACGATTTTACGGCAACTATTTTCAATGAGTAGGGTGGTCCCACCAGATCGTGACACATGGATGTACCACTCTCTCATGAAAGATTTATATCTCGTTTTATTCAGTGCAGTGACAATTCATATTACCTCATCGGTCCTTTTTATGCCACTGCCCATTTTTGGGCCTACGCCAATAAGGGCTGCAAATAACACCAAAACCTGCAAAAACTGCGATTTAATTTAGGCTTCAAAACAGAAAATTATGACAGAATATTTCATCAAAATGACGTCTACGAGTAAGAAAATGCGTAAAATTTTTATCGTCGAAATTCACTTATTTACATTAAGTTTTGGATACGAGGCAAAAATTTCGGTAATTTCCACCTTGAATTTGTTCAGAAAGCCACTTCGATTGCGAAAAAATGGTTCAAAAAAAAAGAAACACCGCTTTTAGGTTTAAAATGTATAATTTTGGCTCTTTTTACGTCGGCATTTTTAACGCCGGTCCGTTAGGCCACGAACTCTAAAATAACGCCAATAAGAGCCGGCGTAAAAAGGGTCGATAATTTGAACATCAACTTCCCCATCCCTTGATTCAGTGGCAGAGATCTCTGACCTAGAACCAGTCTTTCATCGAGGGGAAGAACAGGAAACGGGAGGTTTTATTAGGCTGCTATTAAAAGTAGTGCACTGATTACTCTAGGAATTTTTCCTGAATAGAGAAAACTGAACGTTGGTCTCGTGTAGAATAATAAAGGAGACAAAGTGAGGTAATAACTAAAGGCTTGCTATTATAAACATTATCTACCAAATCAATTTTGTTTTCTGGTGATTCTTTCTCACTTTTTCAATATTCCTGGATTAATTACGACGTCTTATCGAGCTGATAAAAAATGACGAAATGTTTAAAGACGTTTATCAATCTTGATTCAACCTCAAGAGTGAAGAAAGCGATTGAGATCTATTTTACTCAAAGAACCAGGTCCCCTCATATTGCAATACGAGATAGGTATATCAATATGATCCATAACATAAAAAACTAGGCTTCAACCACTATCAAGAAAAAATATACAAGATTAAATGCGATATTGGTCTAAAACGAGTGCTCGTTTGTTCTCATCTACAAATCCTACGGCGTTTAAACCTACTCAGACTATAGATTAGTAATATATACGACAGTCAAAAGCAGCCGACGAGGCGATCTTTTTTAGGAGGTGTTCTGAGCACATGTAGGAGCTAGAAAACTTGATGTGTTCTGAGATGCAATGAGACAGGGGTATCGAAAAATTATGAAAAATTGGTGTGTTTTTGTTGCCTTTAAGTAATCAGAAAAGCTGTTTTTCTATTCCATTACAATTTTCTGGGATACCTTGTCGAAAGGTTCCCATCTCTTGACGTTCGTTTTACTTACTGGGAAACTGGGAAAATTTTTCTAGTATTTTGTTCTTTTCTTTTGTTTTGATTGATGTTAAGGAGTCATCAATTATCGTCACGCGCAAATGTGAAGATCTATCTGCAATCCTCATTTTTACAGTGGGTGCGTTTAGACATCCTGGCATATTGCTTTCGATTTTCTTTTGTTTTCAATTGTTCTACCTATACTATTGTTCTGTTTGTCAAATGCCTGATGATGCCAGCGTGTTGGCATTTCGTTGGCATTTGAAATGCCATTTTGAGCATTTTCTAGCATTTCAATTCAAACAAAGGAACCAAAACAAAGAGAAAAAATGACATTTTTGATTTTTTAAAGTATGTGCACGTTTTCTATTCATTTTTTTTATGTGTTATAAAATTTGCAAATTTTGCCGTAGCCTTGGCCTATGGCAAAAAGTTGAATGTTAATTACATCAATTAAAAAAAAAATTGACGACGATTCCTTGATAACGGGTGCTTTTTCACTATAGCATATATGCTAGATAGATAAGTGGTTCTCATCAACGGTCCTTTTCATTAATTTCTAAGGGTTGTAAAAAATATACAATGAAGAATCGTGCAAAGACATCATAAATAAATTGTTTGCCATAAAAGTAGCAGAATGTTCAGTGGGATTCTTTTGTAAAAAATTGGTCATATGGGAAAAGTGTTTTCTTTCCCGATAGAGTTGAAGAGCAAACTTTCATATGTATTGATTTGATACAAAAGACGAGGAATCTTGTCACATAAAATGTTCATTAGAAGGCTGTAATTTTAAATCCCTTAGTTGATGATTTTTAATAAAATTTTCTTCAAATTCAAAGGGTTGTAAACTGTTTTGGGAGTCAGTAATGCTTTCCTATCAATTTTCTTTGTTTCAGCTAATCGATTTTCGCCAGACAGTCTCAGTGAAAAACCACCCAACATAATAAAAATAGAGTAAAAGTTGTTGAAAAGGAAAAGGAAAAGGATTGAGTTTCTTCCATCGTGCGTCAAAACAAGGTATCAGGGAATCCTTTCCTTTCTTCTGTAATATTACACAAAGGAGATTTCCTAATCTATCTATCTCTAAGGAATAAAGACAATAGAAAGCACATGAAAATTGTGATTAAAGGTATTCCCTAGTGAGCAAATGCCAAATTACAAATGCCAGTTGGTCTAAACGCAGCCATAAACGTGGACAGTGTCTCCTTCAAAAATTCTGCAAACGTTTTCTTTTATTTCGACTTTTTTAGGTCTCGAGTGATTTACTATTCATATTTTTATTTGTAAAACCATAGTGTTGATATTTTTATAGTCTGGAATATCTTCCTTTCTAGGAGAACCCTTTTTACAACAATTTGTGTTTCGACTTCTGAGTAAAATGTAAAGCGGCTTTTTCATCGTTTTTTATAAGATCTGACATTTGTACTCAAGATTCGAGACTAGATTATGATTACACAGGCACTCAAGTATAGATATTTTTTCAAAGAGGCCACCCTGTTGAATAATTATGTAGTCCAGCAGAAAAACAATGATAAAACCATGCATAATTATTACAATATGCATGATACAGTAATTATGCATGGCTGTATCATTGTTTTTATGGCTGGACATCATAATTATTCAATAGGGTGGCCTCTTTGAAAAAATATCTATAGTGGTATCTATAGTATTTTCCAAGAATTTTCCCTTTTTCCATTTTTTGGGTAAACCATCTAAAATAATGTAAAGTCCTTCGAGGGGAGATACTTCATATCTTTTTATTAATGTTAAAAGTGTACTGTATATATTGTTATCATACGTCTGTTTCATTTTCGAATGACAGATCTAGTCTTTAGAAAGAGAAATAGGTGAAAGCAAAATTTCACATGCATTTAATATCTGTATCTAGTCTACACGTTTGTTATTTTGTGAACCAGTAAATTTTGGCTGAGTCTCAATTGTTCTTAATCTTTTGAAATCTTCAGGATTAAATGTTCTCAAGTTGTTCTTATATCTAGAATTTCTTTTGACTACTGATTATTCTCAAATCAAAACTTAACTTTCCAAAAGCAAAGTTCAATCGAAAGTAGACTCGAGTCTAGCTTATTTTTTGGCACTTTGAGCATAAATTAACCATACAGGGGTGGACGAACCTTTCCAAGGGGTATTTTGGAGAAGAATTTCCAAGGGGTCTAAGGTGAAAATCGGCGTTTTTCCAAGGGGTCAGGGGTCAAAGCAATGGCTACCTATATTATCCACAGGGTTTAGGAAAATCTTTGTTTTTTTCCTGGGGGTTTAGGAAAATTTTCCCATTTTTCCAGGGGGTATTTTTTGACCTGAAAAGGTTCGAACACCCCCCCCCCCCCCCCCTGTATGGATATTAAATGGAATAGCCCAATTGTTATTTTTTGATGCATTTTAGATCGTTTTTTGCCTCGACCCTTTTTGTGCCTTATTTTACCCTATTTTGCCCATTAACGGTCAACAAAATATCAGACATCTTATATCCTCAAGCCTGTTCTTAAATTGTTGTTATTATTTGGCCATTTTGAACCTCATTGTTCTTACAGATTTTTCTTATGAAAAAAGAGAATAAGCGAAAACCGTGTTTTTTTTAATAAGCGAAAAACACGACTTTTTTAACAACCGAAAAATATGACTTTTAACAAGCGAAAAATGAGATTTTTAACAAGCAAAAATACCATTCTTAACAACCGAAAAATATGACTTTTAACAAGCGAAAATACCATTTTTAACAACCGAAAAACACCACTTATTTAACAAGCGAAAAATGAAATTTTTAACAAGCGAAAATACCATTTTTAACAACCGAAAAATATGACTTTTAACAAGCGAAAAATGAGATTTTTAACAAGCGAAAATACCATTTTTAACAAGCGAAAAATATGACTTTTAACAAGCGAAAAATGAGATTTTTAACAAGCGAAAATACCATTTTTAACAACCGAAAAATATGACTTTTAACAAGCGAAAAATGAAATTTTTAACAAGCGAAAAATAGGATTTTTAACAAGCGAAAAATAGGATTTTTAACAAGCGCAAAATGAGATTTTTTAACAAGCGAAAAATACGATTTTTAACAAGCGAAAAATAGGATTTTTAACAAGCGAAGAATGAGATTTTTTAACAAGCGAAGAATACGATTTTTAACAAGCGAAAAATACGATTTTTAACAAGCGCAAAATGAGATTTTTTAACAAGCGAAAAATACGATTTTTAACAAGCGAAAAATAGGATTTTTAACAAGCGAAGAATGAGATTTTTTAACAAGCGAAGAATACGATTTTTAACAAGCGAAAAATACGATTTTTAACAAGCGAAAAATATGACTTTTAACAAGCGAAAAATATGACTTTTAACAAGCGAAAATGGCCATTCCGTTTTAACCGCAATAAATAATTTTGAAACAAACGGCACGTCATACTAGTATCCCTACTCGCCATATCTTAAAGGTTGAATTTTTTCAATCTTTGAGCCACACGCTTGGGTTTCCAAAAAAAGTAAGGAAGAGATAATCTCAGATGAGGCACAGAGCAAATGGAAGTGCTTGGGATTTGAGGAGAATGAGGGAATGATTAATTTCAAGGAACCATTGACGCTTCCCAATTTGATACACTCTTTATAGGTTGAATATTCAACAATAAAACTATAGCATGTAGCGATTTTCTTTGCCAAGCCATAGTCTATCTAATCTAATGGTCGATGGACTGGTCTTTAGTGAGACATATTACAAGTGCAACAAGGGTATAAAAATACATTTTCAATATTTAGTCGACTGAAAAGCCTTTTCAATAGATTAGCCATTATCATTGATGGTTAGGACCAAAGGAAATTTTTAACTGACGAAAAAAATGTCACAGAAAATGATTGATTACCTGAAAATTGAGGAAACTACAAGGCGACATCCAAAAGACATTCGAAACACATTCAATACAGTTTTTTAAAAACATGCATTTGATTAAAGAGAATCGGTGAAGAAAAGATCAGTCCATCAAAGTCATTGGCGGGCCCCCTCATTGGAACGGAGACTTTTGTTTGCAGTTTTCCAATTAATACAAAAGCTTACAAGTAGGAAAATTATACTGAACAAAAACTGAATAATAAAACGAGATTGAGCCTGTGATCGTTGTCAATGCAGACCGAATATCAAGCAAACATAGATCGGTCTTTCATAAGTGTAAATAATAAAAAAGCTGGTGTAGAGATGGATGAAGACAAATAAATTTCGCTGAATCGGCATACCTTATCGGGGAAAACTTTGTCGGGGAAAAGTGACGAAATTTTGTACAAGTGACGAATATTTTCCCCGACGAAAATTTTCCCCGGCCTTAATGCGTTTACCAACTACCAGCAAGTGACGAATTTTTCCCTGACGAAAATTTTCCCGATAAGGTATATCACGTTGTTTTGGGTGAACCGGCAAAACTTCAGATCAAAATATCTCCTCGTATAGATCAGGACCGACTTATTAGGCAGAGACGCTGGATCAAGCTTTAAAATAAGCTACTGGTATCTACTAACGGATTTGTGTTCCTTGCATATCAGACTAGCTTTAAAATTAAACGAAGGATGACATGAAGAAATATCAAAATATCAGCCGAAGGCACAAGGTTTTAATCCTACCATAAATAGAAAACAAGGATAACGGTTCCATTTCCGACAATTTCAAGAGGTTGCCAATGTTTCCGATGTCTAAATTTGGTGCAAACAACAAACGCTGATGAAACTGTCAATAAATGACGGAAATTTATACTTACAAAATGTCCAACATTTTGATATAAACAAAAACATGAAGAGCGTTTTAACAAAGCTTAAAGACAACTGCAGTCTAGATAAGAGAGCAAGAACTCTACTGCTTCTATTGAATTCGGCCTTTTCTAAACTGGTATTTGAAAAAAAACTGACAAAATGTGAAGGTTGTGATGAACTCAAGTTCGAATCACCATATCTTATCGGACAGCCTAAAGGAATGTGTGTATACAAGTAATGCGTTATTGATTTATTTTATGATTGAGCCACCGGGCGGTTAAAGTGTTAAAGGGTTGTTTGGTGAGAATCTACTCAGTAAATAAACGCTGGTGTGTGTGTGTCTTAAGCACACAGCGTAACAAGAAGGGTGTCAAAAATAATTTTTTACAATCCGATACACTTTGCTTGTTTACAGAAAGGTCAACTTTATTTCGCTGCGATCAAAGTCGCATGGGTTATGGATTAAAACCGAGCTACACTTGATACACTTGATACACCTAATTTAAGCAACGATGAATTTAATCCTGGAAACCTTGAATACGTGCAAAAAGCTGGGCACACAGCTTTGTTTCAACGTTCACCTAGTTATATGGACGTTGTGAACATTACATGAACGTTGCGAAACAATATTGTGTGCCAGCAGGGATACAGTAAACACAGAATGCAAACGCTATGACATTTAAAAGATTTTGACAAAGCATACATGTATCTGCATATGGTTGCAAATAATAATTAAAAAGACAGTCGAAATTCCGGAAAGATAACGGAAGCAGAAGCTCAAATTAGGGGTGACTCCAATCTTGATAATTAATACAAGAAAGTAGTCTTACGCGTACAGATAATTGCCTGTGTGCGCAAAACACTTTCATTCAGCCTTGTTGACATCAATCTTATATAAAGCTCTCAAAATAAATCTCCTTGTTGACGTCATTAGCTAAAAAGTCATTTACTGAAGCTAAACAACGGTCAATCTTTGAATACCGGAAGATAAAAAATAACAAACTGCACTGTGTGTGCAGTTAATGGACTTTCTCGACGTCAATAATGAAATTGGAGATTATTTCTCCTGCAAATCTGATAACGATTTTCCTGTACATTGCTGAGTTTGTTATTATTCAAAGCAAAAACAGCTCCTTCACCAGAGCAAAGACCTCAAAAGCAAAATGCGCTGGTTAACAGATGTGCAGATTATTATTTTACAAATAATGCTTAGAATTAAAAAGGAACGTCAGGCTGCTGAAAGGCAAGATTTAAGAATGGACAACACAGTATCGCCAATGAAATCGACTGTAGAAAAAAGGCCGAAGGAAAAGGTTTACCGAGCGAATTATATTTTCAAAACAAATTTCAAAAATAATAGTAGCTCTAGCAAACTCGTCCCCAGTCCCTAAGTTCATCTTTTAATGATCTCAATAGCCCTCAGGATTGTGGTTCAAAAGGAAAAGTGGTGCAAGAAGAGGCTCCTGGAAACGAACTTTACTCTAAAAGCCCTTACTAGTCTCTTATACCTATACAGAGGTATCATTGCTACTGTATCTGGAGAAACTCAATGAAAGAAAACAAGATGTTCTTGAAGTAAATCCCCTGAAGCTTAAAAGGCAAACAACCGTTAAATGTTTTCATGAGACAGCTAAGACGTTCGTGCGGTTGCAACGAACAGCGGTGAGCCTTCATGTGGGTAAAGAATTAGAAAACCTATTCTTCATCATTATTCTCGTTATTAAGGCTAGATCAATCTCTTGTGATTAAAAGACAAGTAATTAGCCTGATGCTTTCATGAGACAGCTTACATGAACTATAAAACGTGTGAGTGGTTGCACAGAGCGTCGGCGAGCTTTCATGTGGGTTAGAAATTCTTGAAGGGTGGTATAGTAAGCAAATAACAAGAGCTAAAACCGTTTCAAAAAGTTTCAAGTATGTTTGTGCGTTGACCACGCGCTCTCTGACATTTTCAAGTGTTGAGGTAGAAAAGGTGTTTCCGTTAGTCAACAATCAATGTTTTGGAAATTGCACACACGCACAATAAACAATGCGTATATTTCCATCTACATTTGCAATGATAAGGTATGAGACAAAGGCAAGAACTAAAGTATCAATTATGGTAATTACAAAGTGTTCTTATTAATGGACTTTGGTCTTTAGCTCTTGTGAAGACAATGAATAAAGGTCCCTACTACTTGAAAGTCAAGAATTTTAATGCTGAATGGTTTTTAAAATGTTTACAGTTGCCACCGCCTCAGTATCCACTAAATACACGCGAAGGCTCTAGTATAAATAACTGAAAATCCAACAACCCAAGCTCATGAAGATTTGAACTAAGAATAGCTGGCTAACAGGAAACAAATAACCCAACAATAAGAGGAAAAAGTGAGCCTGTGACCACATCCGTGGCAAGCGCAAGTGGTGACAGTGAAACTTAAGAACAGTGTCTCGAAATATTGAAACTATCAATGATCCTTGTATATAAATAAATCAGAAATCGAATCGGTATAATTGAAGATCTTTTCAATGTAAAGCAAACAAGTCAAAAGGGTCTCTTGGACCTGAGTGCATTGACAGTGAAACTTAATCGTCATGTCTTGGAAACTTGAGGTCCTAATATGAGCTGCAGTAAAGTGATTGACAAAGACGAATAAATCTTTGTTTTTTTTTACCGAGTATATATATGCTGAATGACCTACTTTTGGTGCTTAAATTTCTGGTATACCTAAATTTCTGGCGTATATCATAGTGAAAATTGTCTCATAAGTACAAAATGACTTGAAAGCTACTTGACCCATCGATAAGAAGTTGTAGCGATTTTCTGAAAAATTGCAGTTGTATTATAGTTTGATTTTTTCTGATAGACTATGGAATGATGGGAGAGGGGGTGGTTATCTAAGATGACTTTTACGGCCCATAGGTTTAACTGACTCATGGGAAATTTTTAAGAATCCCTGCTGATCTAACATGAAAATGTCAGTAGGGAGGGAAAACAAATCTTCAGTTTTCAATTTATGTGGTTTGATAACACGTTCATGGTTGACAACAACTGGTTAACTGTAATTTCGATTGATATGAAGACGTCACAAGTTAGCAACAATCCATAGGGTAACAAGCTACTCATTTTTTTCTATATGAACAATCTATATAAGAACATAAGTAAGGCTTCGATGGACAGAATATTAAGAACAAGTTAAGAACATTTTAGGGCTTTGCAAACTCTAACACAGGCAACTTCTTAGGAAATTACACAAAAATTCTCACAAACCATTTTAAGAACACTTTAAGAACATTTTAAGGTTTTTAAAGCTCAAAAAGTTAAGAATTCATGAAGGCTTCAAATATTTTGATGTTCTTGTAAAAAAACGTGTATATAAATTATTGACCATGGATGAGAAATTTATCTTATGAAATGTGAGTTTTATGCGAAAATATTTTCTTAAAATAAGGATGTGATGTAAGTGACAAGATTTCAGTATTCTTAGAACCTTGACAACATGAAAACATTCCCCTTTGAAGTACACGTGTTATCTCTCAACATTTAGGTCAAAACTTGTAAATCCTTGTATATGACTTAAAATCTTAAAATTAACAAAGAAAAAAGAAATCAGCCTTGGGCCTGGATGAGCTTGAGGTTTCCTGGAAGGGTCGGAAGAATTTAATCTAAATTCCATGCACTTCGGCATTCTGCACAAGGGTTGATAGATTTATTAAGTACATATATCTGGTGTTAGATTTTTTTCCGGGGCACACTGTATAGGTGTCAAACGAGGTCAAAACATGTAAATCCGCGTGTATGACTTAAAATCATAAAATTAACAAAGAAATGAAAAATCAGCCCTGAGACAATAAGGTTTGGACCTGATAAAGCTTGATGAGTTTGATTCCATATACAACGGCTTTCGGCACAAGGGTTGATAGGTGTATTAATATATTATATCTGGTGTTATAGGTATAAGGTTTAGTACCAAGTGATTCCCATACTCTAAAATGGACAAAAACGTAGTTCATATATTTTTTTTGCCTGACCATTAGAAGAGTTCCACAAAACATCACACCAGTCAGTGTAGACGAGTTTTAAAAAGATACCTGGCTACATGAGAGTTAGGGGAAGCCAAGATAAATCAATAAAGGTCAGTACTTGTCACAACAAACGCACATAGGAGAATAGCAAGGAAATTAACTTGGCATTGAAATGAATCAAGTAGAAAAAATAGAAAAAAATAACTTGGCCGGTAGAGTTTCTGTCAAGCCAAAATTTTAAGAAATTAATTTCGGAAGAATAATTGAATAAGAAAGGAAAACGAAAACACAAACTTTGACAAAACAAACCATAATATTAGTTGCAAATGTTCTAAAAATATTCTCATGAGACACGATCGAGGAAAAACTAGCAAATTAGTTATGACTGCTCCTACAAAGCCGTTCCGATTTCCTAAATTATCGAATTAATCTCTTTGAGTACCACCCGTGCGAAGGTCTTTCTCATATAGAAAACAAATATTGGTGTCTGAAAAAATGATTAATCACACTACATTTAACGAGCTGGAAAAATAAATAAAGGAACTAATCGACCTATGCATTAAAGCGAACCGAGAAAAACCGACTGTGGGTCATAAACATTGAGTATATGTTTATTTAGAGACGTTAATAGGCCAGGGAATGGCTGGATACACCTTTCGCTTTGTTTTGCGAAAAGAACTAGAAATTTTTTTCTCCAGAATAGTTAAAGTCAAAGGTCCTCCTCAAAAATAAGATGATTTAAAGATTGTAGATGATTGCAATTGAACGCGTGCGCATGACGATTTTTCAAACCCGTGGACACTTGTTTTACCGCGGGAGGGTATAAAATTGACCACATTTTGGAGCATGGTAAATTCTCAGGATTTTAGGGCGACCCGTCTCCCAGTCTCGAAGAACGGGTTTTTTTAGGATAGGCCCATTTGGACAAACGGATTAAGGCTAGTTATCAAAACATTTTTATGTTGCCGTTGGTAGATTTAAAAATTTGCCGAAGATGCTGTTAGTTGTAGGTCTTAATAAATGTCACGTTATAATATTAGTTATGATAATGTTGTTACGCCTGCTGTGATGTTCTGGAAATAACTTCTCCGAAATTATGACTGCAAACAATGACATAGACGGAGTGGTTAAGCAGATTGCAAAATCTTTTGACCTGGAAGACTAAAGAGGCAAAAATTTCTTTTCCGACATTCAGAAAGGATAACCATTTTCACGAGTTCTTATATTAGTCACGTAGAATTACATAACTACCCAGACAAAAATGGTGTAGAGATGAATTTTTTTTTGCTACTGCAGGAGCTTCGAAATTTTAAAGTGACGTCAAAAAATCGAATATTTGGAGCCCGAAAACCTGGGCTCCAAACATTCGAAAAAGTTGCAAAGTGGAATATACGTTAATTGTGTAGAAAAAACGTGGATGACTTCTAGTATAGGCTACATATAAGTAAGTTTCAATAGAATGTGGTGTACTCAACTCGAGAGCTCTTTGTAGAAAAGAGAGTAAGATTGAAATATCAGCTTGCCTGATGTAAATGGTACAATCAAAAATTGCAAATCTGATCTTAGAGATCGGCCGCTGCTCGATTAGAGATCTCTAGAGAATTAATTACAGACAAAGATCTCTAGAGGATTAATTACAAAACTAATTAACCTGATGGTTAATTACTGACGATGATGGTAAAAGCAGATTAACAAACTTTAATGAGATGCCACTTCCGTTATATTTGCTCTGTGTTAAAGTGGTTATACATATACAAAACGTCAACTAGGTTCAGAAAGTTTGGAAGTGGATTCAATCCATTTGTGTGTTCTTTGAATATTTGACCCTTTCAGTGTTTGAACATGATTTGAATTCTGAAGGGGGAGGGATCGTCAACCATCAAATTTCTGTACCAAAATTTGGAAAAGGAGAGTCTATTCGAGAGAACGAGAGTCACTTAGCCACCGAAACAGAGATCCTTGTTCGCGATATGATCAGGATTTTAAACCATCACAATGGAACACCATACTGTAGTTTGAAATTTAAGATTGATGGTCATTCCAGGAAGGGGTACGTGCTGTCACGCTTATCCTTGACTTACCACCAGTAGGGACCTAGCCCGGACCTAGGAGGGATGCAACCCATACACTATTTAATAGCAGCGACCCAGCTGGTAGACAACGTCGTTTCAACGTTAATCTAACGTTCACAATTTCCATATAACGTTAGATGTATGAACGTTGAAACAACGTTGTGTACTAGCTGGGAATAAAGGAGGTTCTTCTATCTCTAATCTTGGTCGACGTTTTCTTATAATGGCGTTGAAGGTTTTTCTTTTTAAATAAGAGTGATATCGTTTGCTTACTCATCAAATTTAATTTACAAGCTTTTTCACACTGAATTGACACGGGAAAATTGCTCAGAAAGAGGAAAAGAAAATCATTTTTTTTTCTTTTATCAGCATAAAATGAAATATACGGCTGGTATGAAACGAGAACACTTATGTAAAAATAAAACCTTTAAAGAAAGAATCCAAAGAACTGTGGAACAGACACATCAGAAAATAACATCAAGTTTCCATAACAACCGTGTTGGATATTAATTGAAAAGCTAAATGCTGACTTGCTTTCTCAAATTGAGGATTTTAGATTTAATCGACCGAGCCAAACAGATGATCAGTATTAAGTACCAGAATTCCTGCATCTGTCTTTACGTTAGCAACACATTAAAGAGTTATTAGAAGTAAAAAAGCTGATGACGTGAGCATATTTTGGAAGGAATGATCCATAATCATTTTCCTATAGTTAAGCTTTTTTTATCTCTCAATGGCTCTTAAAATATTAAGCTTTCTGACGTTAAGTTTTCGGAAAATATTACCTTGTACTCGTACTATTACCTTGCGAATCTAGATTGCCTCTAAAGGTCTTAAAAAAGAATATAGTTTTTTGAACTCCAAAGTGTCCGAGTGCTTATATTGAACATGTAGTCGGGCTGGCAACACTCCATAAGGCATTGGAAAGAAGTTCAAAGGATTTCATCAAAGTAGAGCTTTATGCTCAAGTTTATGATGCCAAAAATCACACTTATTTATGCAATGGAGCACGTAGCGTAAAGTAAACAAATAGCTTGATATTCGGAAAGTTAATGACTTCATTTAATCAAGTAAGCTCTCCATAAAAACAACTGTGATTGCAACTCAGTGGTTGTTTCCAAATTGACGGAGAAATAGACGTGAATCGCCAATGGATTATATAATGAAGTACGTGCTTAATCCACCAACAGAAAAAAACTAAAGCTCTCAACTAAGAAATTACTCTTGCAAAACGTATTAATCACAACCAAGCGATCAGTCTGGCAGCCTCGAGCAAAGTAAAGCAAAGCAAAGCACGTGCTCAAACTAGCCAAATGAAAAGGCGTGCCTCCATACTAAGACAATTTGAGCAACAATTTAAGAATCACATTAGAGGACACCAGAATCAAGCACCTGTTGGCCTCCCAGCATAGTAACACTTCAGCTACCTCGCCCTAGAAAGATTGTACTAAGGATCATTTAGATATAGTCCAAACTGTATTATTTGGCTATTGTGGAGTCTTTTCTAATCCTTCTAACTCACTCAGCACCAGAAGATCCCTTGTATGCCGAAGACTAAGCTGAGAGCTACTAAGGAATACAATATCTTCCACTTCTAGGTCTACGCAAAATGTTAATCTGACAGGTTTAACAAGTTGGATACTTGATTTCACATGTGAGAGAATTTAAGCATGTGAATTTGTGCAGGGCGTGCGAGACAAACTTTAATAAGCTGGCTGGAATATTTGGCTGGAACTTTTTCCCTGTAGTCTCTTCTCAAAGCATCTCTCGCATCGATATTACCAGGATTATGCAAGATAATAGGCAATTATGGATCATTACGCGGGGATTAATATCCAGGGCAATATCAAAGCCAGATTGGAAATGAATTGTAGCCAGTAGAGTTAATTGAAAATCTGACATTAAGAGGGTTCATATGCAAGCAATCAAATCGAATCACCGGTCAATTAGCGGGTTGTAATTAACCTTCTTAAAAACCGGAAAACATTATTTAAAACAATCGGGTGATGCTTAATCTTTTGAAATTTTAATAAGAAAATGAAGAAACTTATGAAACAATACGGAAAGATACCGGAAGGTTGATCAGGTATCCGGTCAAAACATATCATGGTTATTTTGGATCACTTTGTGGTTGTTGGTGAAGGAAAGAGTTCTTTCAAATCTTCATTTCCCTTTGGTTTCCAATTCAAAAGAAAAATGTTCATTGAAAACTACAGATATCCTTTTTTGCGGGTTTGCAATGTGGTTGTATTTTCGATATCCGAAAGAACAGAACTTAGTTTCTTCTTCCAACCAAATAAAGCATGTTTCACACTCGTTAAAGAACTAAATGATGAAGCTGAAAATACTTAATACTGCAATTTTCCAGAGAAAACAAACCCAACTCTAACACTTGAACCTTTTAAAAAGGGAAAAGGAACCTCAGAAAAAAGGCGAGCAGTGGTATACTTTGTTTTATTCCATCTACACAATACACAATACAAGTTCCTTGCAAAGACCTACAGATTTAGTGAGAATGGGGAAATGCTCCTTCTAACAATCTTGGGCAATATATAGTCAATCTTCTCCTAAATTCGATATTCAAGGGACCGAAAAATCTCTTCAAATTAGAGAAAGATTCGAAATAAGGAGAGATTTTTTATACGAAGAGACGTATAATCCATTTCGAACTACAGAGATTCGAATTAGAGGTAGTTGGTTGTAAAACAACTGAAGTAAACAAACACTAGATAAAGAATGGGCTCTTCCAGAAAAAAATTTTACATGGGGGTGGAGGATATAAGAATTTTTAGTGATTTTCCCCCGAACAGGGTGACTTTTGGCCCCCCGGACAAGCATCTGCTGACCCCCCTGACACCCCAAATTACCCCCGGACAGAGCAAATTACCCCCGGACAGAGCAAATTTTTCCCCCGGACAAGGCAAATTTTGATGATTTTTTGCTACCCCCGGAAAAAATATCCTCCATCCCCCATGTACAATTTTTTTCTGGAAGAGCCCAATGCACACTTTTTTATTTCATCTAAAAAGAGGGAAGATTAATCTCCTGGGGGAAATATGAAAATACACAAGAAACGATCATAGGTTGTAGCTATTAAAGCTTCCCTTTTTTTGCACTATATTTTCAAAGAGCTGATTTACGTATAGATACAAATAACAGTCTGAAATGAGCTGAAATTGGAAGGTACTCGGAAAGCTTAAGCAAAGTGAATTTCCGTCTTTCGAGAACGTTATATCAACAACAAGGCGTAATAAGTAGAAAGAATAACAAGAGGTCGAAAGACGTAAATTCGGATAACTACAGTGAAATGGGAGAACCGCTTTGTTTTGACAACTTCTAACGCCATTCAAAGAAAGCTTAGGAAAGCTTAAGGCCGGTCTCCACTTTCGCGACATGAGCGAAAACTTTTTGACGTTTGTGTAAGCTCATTGGTCGGTTGAAAAATGAAGCAATTCCATTGGTCAAATTTGACGTACCGGATAAAAATAGTAGAACTTCCTTCAACTTTTTTTTTGGACGCGCAAATTTTTTAAGAAAATAACTGTCGCCCATTTCGCGCGAAAGTGGAGACCGGCCTTTAGTTTAATCAGATGACTTTGGTAAACAAACGGTACATGAAAACACAACTGAAATACTTTGCAGAACAGAAATAGAAAGGGCCTTTCTCTAATTTTAATCTTCCAATAGCGCTAATAACATGAAATATGAGGCAAATCTCAGAAAAAAAGCGGCTATATTTTTAACTAGAATTAAGGATGATAAATTACGTATTGGTCCTTGATCAGCTCACAGTTGGTATTTTAAATTAAGTCAATTTATGCCATGCTGACTGGATATCGTGCCTAAATAATTGAACAATACCTATAAACAATCCAATTAAAACTCGACAAAATTAAGACAAAGAAGAGTAAGACAGGAAAACAACAAAGAGTCCAGGGTTTATCAAATTTGAGGATGGACAAATATAGGACAATCTAAAATACATTTCTCACTCTGATTTTATAAGGTAAGGTGCGTAGTTTTTAATCCCTTATTTTCCTATGAAAAGACCGAAAAGGTTTAAAGCCCCCCCCCAGTGGTTTGCGTGAATGTGTGAATGGGCTTTTTCACTTGCGTCAGTGCCGTAGCAACTGGGGGGGGGGGGGCTATGCCCCCCAATAATTTTTTCAAAAATGGTTATTTTGCAAAATGCAAAGTTTTTCTTTTTAATTTGTCATAATTGTCTTTATGGGCATGTTTTGAGTGTATTTTTAAGCAATCTAGAGCCAAAATCCCCCCCCTCGGGTCAAACCATGGTTGGCCCTCGCGGTGTCACTAAACTTCAGCCCCCCCCCCATATGAAAATGCTTCCTACGGCACTGCTTGCGTGAATGTGTGAAAATTAAAAAGAAAATGCGCGAATGCGTGAATTAGAAAGATTGTGTGAATTGCGAAAAAAAATTACGCGATTGCGTGAATTGAAGGTCTGCTGTGGGGCCTCTGAAAAGTCAGATACAGCAACTGTATTTGCAGTACCCAGACCCAGACAACCATGAAATGAGTAATAATCCTCTGAATGAGGTTATCGATTATCGATGGGTTATATAACTGGTAAGATAACGAAATCCAATTGAAAGACTTGAGCTTGCAGATTGATCTATTTAATTGATGTTACATAAACCATGATCACATCCAGCTGAGATAACATAAATTAGTGTAAGGTTAAACAATGTTATACAGAAAAAGACAACTTAAGAAATTTTAGCGGGGTGAGTGGAAAAATTCTCAAAACTTAATAAGCGGGGTTGGAATAAAAAAATCCTGGATGGAGAATTTTTGAAAAGGAGGCTAATACAGCAGAATTAGTGCAAGAGTGGGAACTTTCAAAAATATTTTCCCTAAAATTAATAAGGGGGGGGGGTTGGAATAAGAATGTCCTGGGTGGTAAATATTCAAAAAATTAATTAGGGGGGACGCCTATGAGGTACCCAAAAGTAAGTCTTTAAAAAAAAGTTTTTTCTGACATAGTTCGAAATGTATCTCAAAGTCGGTATCGATTGTTCATGGTTCAGAAGAAAAAAATCGAGAGGTTTCAGACATACTGACTTTCAATTTTTCAAATCTTTTCCTTGATAAATTTTACTAGTTTACAAAATAAAATTGATTACTCTAGGGTCAATCAAAGGAAAATTTATATCCTATCGACATAAAAAACGACGGTTCGTCTGTCAAAATCTGTGAATTCATCCCATCTGTGCAGTGTGTGAATTCTTCGATAGAACGTTGTCCAAGAGCGAAATACTCCATCAAAATAATGTCTCCCTTTCGTTTCACCTTGCATATATTTACATCTTTCTCTACGTTTTTAAAAAGTTCACTAAAAATCCAAAACATCTCTTCACTCAGACACACATTTAATTCATTGTGTGTGTATTCACAAGTGTTCTATGATTGTTTTCCAGAAAACTGGCGAACGCTGCAAAAAAGAAATTGTTGCGTTTTATGTTTAAAGTTGTCTACTAATGGACATAGTCTCGCGATGGTATGATTTTTGACATGAAAAGCTATGTGAAACTGTTATGAAATTTGGGTCAGGTAGGGTCAGGTAGTGGGTCAAGGGTACTAGCGTTTCCATTGCGTGGGAACAAGAGTTTAGACCGGTAGGGATAAAGACTTTCATTCAATGAATAAACTATTCAGACATAGTTAAAGGGTGTTATACGCTCATAGCCATGAGATTGTGAGAGGGGATACAAGTTGTTCATAGGTCTGTTGTAACAAATGACATTATGCTTTAAAAGATTTAACAACCTTGTAGTACTATGGGACTTTCTGAGATAGGGGTAGGCAAAACAAGTACCTAGTAGCTTAAAATTAGTACTTGTTAGTGGGTAGGGTGAGTTTTCTTTCAAGCCCGTGTCATTGGGAGGAATGAAGCCCTTCATGGCCAGTGCTAGTATTTGGGACTGAGTACGTGAAAGGTAGGACAGAAATATAGAAGAAATAATGTTTGGAAAGTTTAAGGCCAGGATATAGAGTACTTGGAAATAGGTTTATGAGACCATTACCTACCAAGTAATGGCCAGGTCAAATGAAGTGGTAGGGAGAGATAGACTTTCATGTTCTTATAAGATGCAAGCATTTCTTTCTGGTTGAGTTGCAGGAGGCTCTAAGACCAATTTTCGCATTTATAGACGCAATCAAAAAGTCAGCACCTTGGACTGGCTACCCAATTCCCCTAACATAGCATGGGTTGACCTGGGAAAAGGTTTGTTCACTTGCCAAGTGAACCGCTGCGAGTGGGAATCGAACCTCAATTGCCTGTGCAGTAACCAAGGTCAGCGACCACTATGCCACAGCAAGAGGAAATTTCTCTCATATTGGAAGTAAGGCTGAGAAACTTTGGGAACTATGAAAGGAGATTTTATCACATAAAGGTTAAGGTACCTCTGCTGCATTAGGAATTGACCGTATTGGATTTGTTCTGTATTTCCAGCGATGGTGATGACACGATCAGCTTTTCCTGGTAATGGGTCTTGAATCTTGATGTCTGCTCCTGATCTTTGTCTGGAAAATAGCAATTCAAAAAAAATGTAGCTAGGTAGCTTAGATACAAATTTTTCCCCTCACTAACTAGAGAAAAAATAACAATGAAAGTAGTGTTGAAAGGGCAAAACAATTAACTGGAGTAAAAGGCATTAGACATCAACAAAGAACATTACAAGATAACCCTTTGTTAAACTACTTTAAAAACTCAAACAAATTACCTGATATTCCTGATTCTTTCTCCTCCTTTACCAATAATGGCACCAGCAAGCTAAAAATTGATGAGTTTAATTGAGTTTTTTCATTCTTTGTGTTTTTTTATGGTGTTATTTTTTGTCGCTGACGTAAATAGGGCCAGCGTAAGGAAGTGGAATTAAATTAGGGCCGGGCTAAAAATGGAAAAATAAGGACTGGCGCTAAATTAGGGTCGACGTAAATAGGGCCTATAAATTAATTATCAACACCACATACAGTTGAGTGTTTCACCATGACTAAGGGTGAATCAAAACAATTAAAAGGCAAAAAAAAATACGTACATCATTAGGAATGGTGACTTGAGTCGTCTCAACGTTTCCTTTACCATAATTTCCACCGTCACCTGTTTACGTGAAGAAAGAATTTGAATCAGCTTGTACCGCAGGTTTTACGAGAATTGCAATCTAGGAAGATATACTTGACTATCATCTATGGATCTTTTTATTGCTTCTATGATCAAAGACTGGCCCAACCAGAACTGCCAGCGGATGTTATTTGACAGACAGGATTTGTTTTATTAACAAAATGGAGACATGACCATTTCTATTTACTGTAATTCATTTTTTTTATTTGAAAGCTCTTGCTAGTATAATCCAATTGAGCCTGAATAAAATTTTTTGGAAATATTAGTAAAACTACCTTGATTAAAGTCTCCTCCAAAGTCTTGCTGTCCACCACCAAATCCACCGAAACTACCTTGATCCTGAAATATAGGGTAGAGTGAAGAATGTGTCAAGATACTCGAGCGATCAAAGAAAAAAGAAATTTCAGCAAAGTAATTGATCTTTTGTAGGAAATTATGGGAAATAGTAAACTGGAAACGTAGATTCTTCATAAGAGATAAGAAATAGCCTGCTGCAAGCTAAGGAAGGCTAAGGACTGTTGTTTCTTTATCATATTAACATTATGTGAAAATGCAGGCAAAGAGGCCCTTTTGTTTATTAATTCAAAGTAAAATGGACTTACTTGTGGAGGTCCATTGAAGCCACCTTGTTGATTATTGAAGCCTCCTTGTTGGTTATTGAAACCTCCACGGCCTCCACCTCGACCACCACCACGTCCTCCTCTCATACCACCGCGGCCACCACCACGACCGCCATGCATTTGACCGCCTCCATATCCACCTATAAATCGATCAATACATTAAAAAAAAAAACAGTACCCTGAAAACATTGAGTAGAATTTTTGTGTTTTATTATTTCTTGATAGTAAACTGTTTTATCATTTTTTGATGTACAACGCTATCATATTAGTCTTCCGAAAACAATGAAAACAATCTATTCCTACAGATACAGATACAATCACAAATTTCAGGTTAAGCAACCCTAATCAGGCTACTTGTCTGGCCCATTTGAAACCCTCATTTTATCCAAATATGTTGAAGAAAAGATCACAAAGCTTTATTTTCGTAAATAAGTTAACATATTATTTTAATTCCAGACAAGTATCAACAACAAAGCTGATGATTATAATAAATTTAATGGAGAAGGTTTTAAAAGACATCTCTCCCTACCTTGCTGACCTTGATCCCAAGGTTCCATGGAAGGGTCATATAAAGCAATGTTTCCTTTGATTGGTTGTTCTTGCATGATGGCCAGGACACGATGGATGACATCGATAATACCATCTTCATTTGGTGCTCCGATGGCTACAACACGTTCTGTTGAATTTGGTAAGCACTCTTGGAAAACTTTAATACTTGTACCAGTTGTCTGAAGAAAAAGTTTAAGTTTTGAAATCAGAAAGGTTTTGACTTGAAAACAAAAAATTTCTCTGGATTCCATACCTGTTCAAACAGAATTTGGGTCAGGAACCTGTAAGAACATTGCAGGAGTTCAATCTTTGCAAAACCATTAGACACATTCAAATAAAGAAGAGAAAATTTTGGCTTGAGATGCCCTACCTCTCTGAGCTCTTTGATGTTGCTACCAGCCCGCCCAATGACTCCTCCGACTTGACTTGAGTGGACGAGAAAGTTGACTTCAAGATTATTACCACCACTGTTTCCTTCACTATTTCCAGTGATTGGGTATGGTGGCTGAAAACAAGAAGGAAAAACTAACTATCGAAACTGAAACTTCAAAGTATCCCTAAAATTACACCATTTAAGATCAAGTTAGGATTTTAGCAAAAAAGAAATTTAATCAAAATCAATACACCTTTTCAACCATAGTTGCACGGTCAGGCGTGTGCCACTTTTTTTATTTAATTTACCATCCTAAACTCAATGCAATCATTTTTTTACACTTTTTTCTATTTTCTTTAGGTTCACAAAAGACAGTACAGTTTTAGGATGGTAGCAATGGCGGCTACGGTCAAAAAGGTGCAAACAGCACAATATCTGACCAGATATAACTTACCTCATGACACAATGGTAAACATTCACGCAAAACACTGATTGCACTTTCTTGTGATGCTGCAATTGACAAAACCCTGAAAAATATGAAGCATGATTTCAGTCATGATTTACTATGTTCTTGTCTGAAACTAACTATTTTTTGGTCACTTTAGTCATGTCATGACTGCACACTTTTGCTAAACTGTTTCTCTAGCTGCTAGAAAGTTTTCTTCTAATCAAACAACATATTCCAAATAGGAAGTTGAGCCCCAGGAAAGCGAAGCTTACATTTCAACTGGCCCAACCGAAAATTTTAAAAAATATTTAAACTAAAGTAACATTTTCTCCCGCCAATTTAAATTTGTTGTTTTGCATGGTGCAAAAAGGTTAACTAACCCCCAAGAATAAAGCGTTTATGTTTAAAATTGACTTTTCCAGGTTTTTGCCAGAACCTGGTCAAAAGCTAGCAAACCCAAACTTTTTATCAAATTTTGTAAAAAAGGTTTAGAGTTTATGAAAATCAGGCTGCATCATAACTTAAAGAAACTATTTGTAAGTGACTGACACAGCCCCCTTTAACATGATAGGAACATTGTGTTTATATAACTGAAGAATTTGTCTAGTACCATAGTTCTTAAATAAATCTGTGTTTGTTGCAAATACCTGAGCTTTCCTCTAGTTTCTTTGAGAGGAGGGTTGTGACAGAATGCAGCAGTGATAACAATTTCCTTTTTCCCCCGACATAAGCTACCCTATGATGCAGCCTGAAGGAATGAAATGGGAAGTGATGGGAACCTACCGCTCCGGTGCGTTGGTATCAGGGACACTGACCGTGGCATTGTACTATATTGTTAGGAAAATATAGTAGCAACAGGAAGGAGGGAGCCAGCAACATATCGGGGTAATCATCATTGGGTAGTATGGATTGGAAGGAGTGAGGTTGCGATAAGGGAAAAGGAAAACAAAACACAGTTAACATACGAAACAGACTGGAAAATATTTCAATTGCTTTAAAAATTATGTAACACATTCAAGAATCACAAATTCTCCGTAACAAATCAAGGAATGAAAGGGACAATTGACCCACAAGAGTATAAAGACAATAGTTTTCCAAAAAGAGTACACCCTAGTTAGCATAACTAACCTCTGATCTCAGTCTTTTGATTGTTTGTCCTCCTTTGCCAATAATTCCACCAGCATGCTATAAAAAGAAAAAAATCCTTATCAAAATACTTTGGCTAATGGCTTAAAGTGCAAAATTTCAGGACATTCAAATGACTTTAATCTGCATTCGGATAAGAAATGAAGCCTAAAATGACACTTACTTTACTTTGTAATAAAAAGCGTAAAGTGATTGAATCAGCTCTCATCTTTTTACCGCCACCATCACTACCTCCTCCTTGATTTCCTCGTTTTTGTCCTAAGTAATAAGTTAAGGATTACTGTTTCAGTAAATTAGGAAAAAGTAAAGAACATGGTTAAAGTTGTGAAGAATTATCTTATAACCAAATTTTGGCATGAAAGCTATTAAACTTATGAAAGTTCTTCAAATTTAAATTGACCAATAATTTGCGAATAGTTTCTTCAAATGCTTGGACTTAGACTTGTTTAAAGCATGATCTTTTTCCCATCCCTGAAAAAACCCACAATATCTCAAGATCGACTGGGTATCAAACTATAATTTACCAACCAAAGCTTTATAACCTTATTTTCCATCTTATTTAGCAAATTGAAAAGCTAATGTTTTGATTGCACAAAAACTAAACTTACCTTGTCCACTCATGCTTGTGTAATAAATCTAGAGTATTCAGTTTATTTGTTCACTGAAAATGAAAGTGAGACATTGATAATGACTGGCTGCTCTTTGCAGAGGACACCCGGTTCTGTATTGAGCGGTCTAGGAGTTGTCTCATTAGAACCTTCTACGCAATGGTTTATACTGCGACCAGCTTGCGAGACACTGACACACAGTTTTTGGATCGAGCGCGTTAAGTCTAGCGTGAACCACTTGGGAACAAGGCCAGCGCACTCCAACCTCATCCACGATGGATTGTGGAATCGATACCTAGCACAGTCACTGACAGGCTTCTTGAGTTTCTGTCTACCCAATTCCCCTCACATGGCATGGGTTGGCCCGGGCGAAGGTACATTCACTTGCCAAGTGAATCACAGCACCGAGCGAGAATCAAACCCCGACCTCCTGGACGGCAGTCAAGATTGATAACCACTACACTACTGCGCCAAGTGAGACATTACATAATATATTAGCGTACACTAACAGCCTTACTTGTTGATTCTTAACCAAGCAACATACTAGGGTGATCATTGAGATACTGCAAACAATGCGTTTTTAAATGTTCTGGTCAAGAAATGTTGGACAGCTTAAAGCTAATCAAGACACTAGAACTTAGAAATTATTGTCAAAGTAGGATTTCTGAATGAGTTTAAAAAGTTTTTTGAATAAGATTCAAGTACTGTTAAAGGAATAGTGTATTGCTACAGTTGAACTCGACAGCAAAGAAACTCGCTCATGTTTTTCCCGCAAAAAGTAAAACTACCCGAGTGAGTATTTCCCGTCAAGGGCGCGAGAAAACCGAACGAGATTCTAGTCTTGCTCAAAAAACGAGCTAGAAGAAAATGGCGACTGGAAAATCTTTATTGAGAAAAACTGTAATGTTTACGAGATCTTTATTGATCATTTTGTGGCTGAGCAGTGTTAATATTAACTGAAATAGGTCATATTATTATTGAACTATCATTATGGAAAGTTTCAAAGCATATTTTTCAGTGATGCTCGAGATTCAGCTGGATATGATTTTTAATGTGAAACTTTTAAGTGTCAAGCAAATAGGTAAAGCACCAAAATCATAAAGTGTTTTTATTCAACTATCTTTGTGCAAAGTTTCAATGTTTATTTTTCTATGATGCTGAAGATACAAGAAGATATTTAATATCAAGATTGAATTCTTTTGCTACAGTAACCAATTTATACAGAACTATCTCTTCTCTTGCTTTCAGTTAAATAACAATGTAGTCAATTTTGAACACTCAAGAGGAGAAAAAGATTTCTATTTTCTCTCGAAAGTGTGCATATATGGATCTGAGAAGTGAATGAAACTCATCAAGACAAGAAAGTCTTGTTCAAAGAAGATTTTCATGGTTCGTACTTCAAAATATGGGACATTTTTGTTCATCCAATGACTTGAAAAATCAACTCTGGAGACTGTAGTCTACATAACTTCAGAATACTTCGATAGAATCATGGAACGCGGATATTATTTTCTCGATAATAAAAGCACTGTATCGTGAGATTTTGCACGAACCAAATAAAATGAAGTGAAAAGTAACTCTACGATGAACGAAAAACTCTGGTTCTGAGCATCATATTGTACTGATTTGGAATTTTATGAAATAATGTTGAGGAAGTAGCAGCAGGACACATTGATTTGATTAAATTTAAAATCCTGTAACTATCATTGAAAATTAAGATCAAACCACTTTGTCTTCTTGTGCTTCTGGCATGGTTCGACTCTGAAGCTACATATCTCTGCATCCTTTTTGAAAGTCCTCGTACATGCTATGATTTGGGAACAGTTGAACATATTTTTCATGTACCAGTTTGTTTTGTTATGGATGGATATAGCTGCATTTTTTACAGTGGTATGGATATGCTGCTGTAAGAAGAACTGTTTACATTTTATTTACGTTGTTAACTTGAGTGATTGTGGAATATTGTGACTGGTGTTGTATGAAGTGACGATAAATACATATACTCAATGATAAAATTTTAAGATATTAAAACATTTTCTGCTAAAAAAAGGAAGTATTTTTTCACCAACAGTTTTGATAAAACTTTATTTTCTAGGTAACTTTTTTCCCTATGAAGTGCTACTGTGTGAAAAACTCTGAGGGTGCTTTAATTGAGAATTTTTTTTTGAATGGAAAGAAATATTTTGGAAGGCAACTTCAAAGAGGAGGTCATATTATTATTCAAATACTTTTGCATCACTCTTGATAAAAGTGAAGCCATAAAGAATTTGTAAATACTTATATAGTTTTCAAGTTTCAAAATCCAAATGTATATATACAGGAATTTTGTAATGTGATGTTATTTTTTTCAAAAAATGTTTTATGCATTATTTACTATTTGTTATTTTGTTCATCTGCTCTTGATGAAACACAAAGAACACAGGAAAACAAAAAAGAACTGTTTATATCTTCTCATCTCACTATCTCTTTGTGTATAGAAAAACTCTTGTGTAGTATTTACATTTGTGAATCAATTTTGGCATAGCAAAACAGAAAATTTCCTTCATATAAGTATGATACAAGACAGAAGAAATTACACGAAAGATTTTTCATTCCCCTCCCAACTTTTTTGTCGCAAAGTATTTTTCGGTTTGTTTACATTACGAAAACGAAAGTGAAATCCCGTTCGACCAATCAAATTGTAAACTTTTATCGCGCTCGACCAATCAAATTCCAGACACGTGACCATAATATTTTGATTTGCGTAGCAATACACTATTCCTTTAAACCCATTTAGTTGAAGTAACCTGCTTATATTTGATGAGTATTCACCAAACTATGAAAGGTTCAGGCTTTTCCTGAAAATATAGGCCCTGGAATGATAGGAAAGGCCAGATGCCAGTCTCATTTTTTTACATATTCTGTCCTTAATAATAAATAAACTGTCATAAAATGTCATCTGTTGATGGAAATGACCTGAAATTTTTTGCAGTTGTTCCCTTAATGACAATGATTAGTTGGCTAGAGAAGATCAACCAATATTTTGACAAGAATTAACCTTTAGAGCCCTTAAGTGGACATAATTTAGCATTTTAAGAGGAAAAAAACCAATACCCACTGAGATTTTTTGAGGCTATAAACTGGATTATATTATATTAAGGAAGCCTTATAGTACTGAAAGTTTCAAAAAATTTGTTGTTGCTGCGAAAAGATAAGCCATCTTGAATTTTGCTCCAGATCTGCCTTGCCATTTTTTCAGCCATTTTTGACAGTTACTCAAAGATAGAAATCCTGAAAATGTTATTTTTGCGGCGAAAACCCACCAGTAAGCCACTCCAGGTTAAAAGTTTGCTTAAAAAAAGTCACAAGGACCATCAGGAGATAGCTTAAAGTGCTTCCAAGCCCAGATTACGCAAAGTTTGCCCTCTACAGGAGATGCTAGAGATTTTTGGAGAGATTTTTGGAGAGATTTTATGAGACTCAATTTGATTTTTTCTGATTCCCTACAAAAAGTTTTTGAAATCCAAATCAGCTTTCTAATGTACGGAATAAAAATTCATTGGCTTTCAAAATCTGTTCCCACCAGAGAGTTCTTGATTTTAGCGGTCAATTTTCACTTAAAGTCTATCCAGATATAATTGGCAGTAACTTTTGATAGTCAAAATGGAAAACAAATAAACAGTCTGCGAAGGAGCGCCACAAGGTAATCAGATTTTTATGCAGATTTTGATATAACTATCAAATTTTTTAATGACATTGGGTCGATAAGCTTCAGACCCCCTCCCCCCTTGCTCTTATCGGCCAAAATTTTTCAAAACAAACTTTTAACTCTTTGAAAAAACAATTTTCTCCAATCATGTCCACCCCATCATGTTGATCTCCTTGCCTTCCCACCCGTCATCGTTGAATTTTTGTCTATTTGCACCAACATTGAGTTTGTTCATACCTGCATTGATATTGTTAATCCAAACGAAAGTTTGAAGAAAAAGGCAGCGCGCTGGCCAATGAAAAACTATTTTTTTCTCTATCAAAGCTAATCCAAAACTGTAATGAATAAATCATAACTATCATTGAAATACTCGTTCATCTATCTAAGATTGAAGGCAACAATTTGCGAAGAAAAACAAACCTTGATCACAAAAAATGCTTTTTTCAACACTTTTTTCCAACAAAAAAACAAATAACTTTTATAGACTTACCTTCCACAAACATTGAATAATAATAATAATAATAATAAAACATATTTATAGTGGCTGGCTATGCAGGGCTATGGAATAATTTTCAAACTTTTAGGCAGTTTGAAAATTGTCTCACCCAGTGGCCACTTTGGGGGAAGGGGTCAAGAACAGTAAAAGTAACAAGAACAAGAACTAGAAAAAAGAACAGGCTAAGAAATATAACAACCCGGTTTGATTAGTCGAGGAAGTGTTTTTTAATTGAATTTCTGAACTGGAATATTGATTTGGTAGTTTTGATTTCAGTTGGGAGGCTATTCCATAATAAAGAGCCAGAATTAATAAATGTTCGATCAGTGAAACGAGTCTTAGATAAAGGCACCACAACATTGTTTTCAGCAGCAAACCTTGTTCTCCGATGTCTGCCACTGACGAGATTCACCTCGTTACAGAGGTAGCTCGGTGCAATTTTGTGAATGCCTTTGAACATCATAATGGCTTTGTTAATCTCTGCCATTTGTTGGAAAGTTCTGTTTAGAGGAGCTAGTCTATTAACGTTACGCATTAAAGATTCGAATTTATTCCGATTTGCAGCTGACATAGCACTCCAAGAGTTGGAACAGTAATTGACATGAGGCATGACAAGAGCGTTGGTTAATAGCTTTTTAGTATCATCTGTTAGAAGATGAAATCCGTTTTATCCTGTTTAAGGCAAGATAAGCTTTGCTTCGGACCCTTTTAGCCTGCTCATCCCAGGTCATGTTCTCGTCAAAGACGACACCAAGATATTTCACCTCCTTTTTAGAGTCTATAGCATCACCTAGAAATCTGAGAGGAGGAACAGACTTGCATTCCTCAAATTTCTTGGATCTATCGAAGAAGATGACTTCAGTTTTAGAGGTGTTAACTGAGAGTTTACATCCAAGATCTGAGAGTTGACGCATCAGACCAGAGCGTAATAAGTCAGGGTCGTCAGCACTCTTGATGATTATTGTGTCGTCAGCATAGAGATGGTAAAAAGATTTAATGCAATCTCCTATATCATTTATATACAGTAAGAACAGAAGATGTCCTAGTAGTGATCCTTGGGGAACATCAAAAGGATTTTCTTTTGATAAATCAGACATGGTGTTTTCAAGAAGGGTGCACTGGAGTCTGTCACTAAGATACGATTGAAACCATTCAAGGGAGACATCCCAAAATCCGTAACAGAAAAGCTTCTTTAGGAGTATTCGGTGGTCTACAGTGTCAAAAGCCTTTTTGAGATCAACGAGTACAGCTCCGACATATTTACCTTTCCTAATTCTTTAAGGATAAAATCTGAAACGCAAATGACAGCAGTGTCGGTAGAATGACCATGCCTGAAGCCACTTTGCGATGATGAAAGTATCTTAGATGAATCTAGAAAATCAGAGACCTGGTAATGCAAAACTTTTTCAAACACTTTCATAGCGATAGGTAGTATAGAAATTGGACGATAGTTGTTAACATCATCCGTATTGCCCTTCTTAAAGACTGGTGTCACCCTTTTTTTCTTCCATGATTTAGGAACACAGCCAGAAGACAGAGAAATGTTAAAAAGATGAGTTAGATAAAAAGAAAGAATTGGCGAGCCAGCTTTGAGTGCCCGCGCTGGGATACCATCCTGTTGCCTTATTGTTAGCAAGCTGAGAAACAATCTTTTGAACAACAGACAAGTTAATTTTAGAGAAATTGAACTGATTTTTGAAGAAGCCTCTAATAATTAATATAAATGAGATAAGATAAGATAAAACCTTAAAATATCAACCAGAATTTACAACCTTTTGTCCAAGGCAAAAAGCATGCTTGTTTTAGAATGAGAAATATTTTTCGTGTCAGTTCACATGGAAATTTTTTCATCCAATCAGATTGCGCAATTTCACTTTCGCTTTCTCTAGCCCAATAAGACGCGGGATTTGAGTCATGTGATGTCTCTATTGAAAAACCCGCGCGAAATAAAAAAGAAATACAGGGGGTCACACTACTGGCTACAGGAACTGAAAGCAAACGATTTTAAGGCCAATATTTTTGGTTTTTCTGAAGGACAAAAGGTGTAGGAAGCTTTACTGAAGGCGGCATAAGGCTGGGACTATTTATTTAAAAGATATGGACAAAAAAGGCATTTTTTGGGTGATAATTAAGATTTTACTTAGAAACTTAATTCTCTTACCCCACCCGTCCCGCGCCACCTTGATATGAGCAAGGGAACCATGTTGGCCATCTCTACTGAAAATTTTAGATCAAAACAAACAAGGAATAAATTCCTGCAACATGATGAAAATTGGAAAAAGCTGGGTTTTGACTGTTTCTGATCCTAAAGTGCTATTTTTTGGTAATAGCTATGCAATTCATGTTTGGATTTCTAGAAAGCTTACGCATTCATTGTCAATATATTTTTCATTTGAAAGTAATAGCTTCATAGAATAAAAAAGATATAGTCAAATCTTGTAGTTGTAGGGTAATTTTCAAAAAAAATTTGCCTAAGTCCATTTTTGCATTTCGCCATTTTACCCTACGCAAACGCAGGTGTCCAGGGCTGCAAATAAATATTTTTAGACAATCGGACATCATGTCCGACAGAAATGAAATCCTGTCGGTCAAACTCAAAATCCTGTCGGTCATTCAGTGTATATTTTTTTTTTAAAGTTACGAAGAAAGCGAGTAGGAAAAATAAAAGTTACCTTTGAACAGTTTGTTACTGTATATAACAGAGAAATTGATTTGATAAAAGTGATCTTAGAAACACCCTTGGAAGTTACGAAGAAAGCGAGTCGATAAAAGTTTAACTTTGAAACACCCTTGAAAGTTACGAAGAAAGCGAATTGATAACAGTGATCTTAGAAACACCCTTGGAAGTTACGAAGAAAGCAAGTTGATAAAAGTTAACTTAGAAACACTCTTGAAAGTTATGAAGTAAGCGAGTTGATAAAAGTGATCTTAGAAACACTCTTGAAAGTTATGAAGAAAGCGAATTGATAAAAGTGATCTTAGAAACACTCTTGAAAGTTACGAAGAAAGCGAGTCGATAAAAGTTTAACTTTGAAACACCCTTGGAAGTTACAAAGAAAGCAAATTGATAAAAGTGATCTTAGAAACAAAGAAGGTTACGAAGAAAGCAAGTTGACAAAAGTAATTTAGAAACACCCTTAAAAAGAGTTACGAAGAAAGCAAGTCGATAAAAGTTAACTTATAACACCCTGAAAGCTACAAAGGAAGCGAGTATTAAAAGAATAGGCTAAGTAAGAGTAAGGGGTGTAAGAGATTTATTTTCAACTCTCAAGTTAATGGTTTATTCCTTTTTTCATTCGGACATCATGACCGACACAAAAGATTTTCAGTTGGTCAAATAGCTTTTTCAGTCGGACATTGACCGATGACCGACGCTTATTTGCAGCCCTGGGTGTCACATTGATTACTGTTCACACCATCCAAGAGACACCAAATGCAACGGCTAGAACAGCTTCAAAAATCATTCTTAAATGAAATATCTTCTTTACTGAACAAAATCTGAACTATTGGGAGAAACTAAAAACTCTAAAACTACACAGTCTGGAAAGGCGTAGGGAAAGATACCAAATCATCTATACTTGGTATATCTTAGAAAAATATTCTCCAAATTTCAACCACTCTGAGAACAAACAACACTATTTGGTTAGCAGGTGATTTCAACCTCCGAGATATTGATTGGAATACAGGGATCGAATTAGCGTATCACATTTTGCAATTCGCGATGCGTTTTTGGATTACTTACAAGCTAAAAATTGAAAATTTATCCATTTTAAGATACAAAATCATGCCTATCAAAAAAATTCGATGCACTTTCTATCCCTTATTTCAATGCCTGGAATAGTAATAGCATTGTTGGAAATACTAATTCAGTTCAATTAAATGAAGACTTTCTTCAACTATTCCGCTGTCAAAAAAAAGACTCTCAAAATCCCTAGAAAGACAGTCTCATAAGCCTGAATGCCCAAACACACCAGGAAGGTCTGTATTTATCCTATTACTCCCCCCACTAGGTAGAGGACTGAATATACCCCCTATTCGCCTTTCTCCCCCCATCAAGCTTGAAATTTTCACTTCCCCCCTGGCACCAAAATCTGAATCCCCCCATCTTCCTGGGGGGGGGGGATGATCCCATGTAAATTGGGCCATTCCAGAAAGTTTTTGTTACCCCCGTCGGACGACGTGCATTTTTTAATTTTTTCTAGCCTCAGAAATAATTTTTCTTTTCCAGTGGTGGTCGGAAATTGCGATAAAAATCCATGTTTTTTTGCAAAATCTGAAATTCCACTCTTTTCTGCCTTTTTTATATTCAATTGCCTTGGAAATTCATCTTATTCTCTCGCCTTGGAAATTTCGAATTTTGGTGAAAAATTTTACCCTTGGAAATCCTGTGTCGTCTGCCCCCTGTTACAGACAAATTCTGGAATGGCCCATTCTTTTCTAGATAATATTTGTGGGAATAGGTTTTGTAAAACCTCCTGTAAATTATGGAATAGACCAGACGTAATTAATCGAACAGTTGTTCGATTACCAAACTAATCAAACTTTGTCGAACTCAATCGAACGACAAAAGTTCGATTAATTTCTTTAATCAAACTTTTCAAAAGTCGCTAAAATTGTGAGTATTCGATTAAGTTCGACAAAACATATTAAGTTTGACAAAGTTCGACAAAGTTCGACAACGAGAAATGTTCAACAAATTCGACAAAAAACTCTGTTCGATAAAGTTTGACAACAAGAAAGATTCGACAAATTCGACAAAAAACTCCGTTCGAAAAAGTTCGACAACAAAATATGACCTCCTTTGGATACTACCGTCGACAGCCCGATTGGTGCCAACTGGTCAGGGGAATGTGAGGGTACACGTCTGCACCGTTACTTAGGGGTCCTTCAAAGTTCCTGAAAGTGTTGTCAAAAGCCGGCAAAAATTGCCAAAAATGCCAGCACCCTCCATCAGTCATCCGAAGCCTTTAAAAGGCTTGAAAATTGGTCAAAATTGGGAAAAAATGACTTCATTTGGGTACCACCTTGGACGGCCCCTGGGGGTCCCGGCCAGGGTTCCGGGGAGTTTGATCGGTACCCATTGGTCATGGGGATGTGAGGGTACACGCCTGCACCAGCGGGGGTGCTTCAAAATTCCTCAAAGTGTCGTCAAAGGCCGGCAAAAAGTGCGATCGAATTACACGCAAGTGGAGCGGTCTTCAGTTACTCGGGTTTTCTCAAATTTTAATTTGATTAAACTTGACACAGTTCGATTAAGTTCGATTTCAGTAATCGAACTTAATCGAACTTTGTATTTTGAGAAATTTGTGAGTATTCGATTAAAGTTCGACAACCGAACTTAGTCGGCCAATAAGGTTTGATTAAGTTCGACAAAGCTTGATTAAAAATACCGTTTGATTGGTTCGATTAATTACGTCTGGAATAGAAATAGAAATAGAAAGGGGTATCACCTGCTACAGAAACCAGAGGCTCCGACGAAAATGCCACCTTAAGGAAGTAAATTCTAAGGACAAAAACATTTGAAGAGGCTCATTATCTGAAAGAAGAAAAGGACCTTTGAAGCTTTTCAATTCTCTCCCATTCTACATTTGTAATATCACAAACTGCACATAAATTAAATTTAAAAGACAACTTGACCTTTTTCTTTCCACACTGCCGGAGGAACCACTGTTCCCGAATCATTATCCCTACAGGAAAGCGGATTCAAACATGTGAGAGAAATGGTGAATCATCAGATTTGACTCAAGAAACCCATCAAATGTAAGTAAGTATCAGACCCCCGGAAAAGTTTAATACCCTTGTGTGGATGTGTGTGATAGCCCAAATGCCAAAGTAAAAAGGGAATCTTACATACCAGAAAATGCAAACAGCAAACAGACAGACCTTGAGACAGACAGCCACCAGCAGCAGCAGCAAGCTCAGCAAGGGATGCTCTTATATCGGATGGCCAATAGTCACTTTCATTTTTTAATTTTATTTTTTTATCCACGGATCGCTGATAGTCACTTTTCCGGGGGTTAGGTAGGGTCAGGGTTGCTAGTAACGGCTTGTCACTGTGCCGGGTGCATACTCGGCGCCTTGGGCCCCGCAGGGTTGCTAGTAACGGCTCGAATTTCAGTCAGGTTTAAAAAAGGGGTACTGTTACCCATATTATAATAATATTACCCCCGTCTTTTGCCAGTTCGGTATAATATGTTATGAATTGCGTGGTTTTGCTGTGCGGCGATGGCTCAACGGATAGAGCGCTGGCTTCCGAATCCGAAGGTCTTTCTTTGGTGGTGGTTCGAATCCCACTCGGTGCGAAAATTAGACAGGTCGAAATTGATGGACAAATGATTGACAGGTATGAAAACTCAGTCAGAAATGAGGAATTAAGTCTCAGAAACTCAGACAGTCAGAAAAGAGAAAAATAGGATAAGAGATAGGAAAGAAAAAAAAAGAAGGTGAGGTGACTTTTGGCCATCCGATATAACATTTTCCCTCAGCAAGGATACCTGCGAAGCGCAATGCATTATGGGCTGTTTAATATCGGGACAATCGGGAAATCCTTTGTTAATTTCGGAGTTATAATTTCGGGATTTCCACTGAATGTAAACAAACATGCATGGTAAGCACATGGTAAAAAGCATGATGGTGGTGAAGCCTTGAGCTACTTTTTTCTTTCTTTTTTATCTTTAAGCTTTAACAAACACACTCCAGCATCAAGAAGAATTGCATCAAAGCCAACATGAGCAGTAATTTTATAGATTTGACGAGTGAGCTTGAAGCATCCTATTCTATCAATATTTGGAGAAAGGAAATAAATCCTTTTGTGAGGTTTGGATTTTTAAAAGACAGTAAGTTTGAGAAGCTATTTGATGATTTGCCTTCAGATTCAGAAAGATCAGGAACAATACAAGAATCGAATCCTGATGTTCAGACTGAGCAAAGTCCTAAAAAAGATGATACTAATATTGATGAAGAGGAAGAATTCTCAATAAGATCAAACAATCAATCTTATCATGTTGAATTCTTCAATCTCATTCTTCAAAAGATAAAAAATCAACCAGACGTTTTTGATGTTTGTTTCAATGACACTGAGAAGAATACATTCAGAACATTTAAGGAACTCTCGCCGGACTGCCAAGAACTTTATGTCCGTCTATTTCAAAGAAAACACACTTGGATAAAAGAAGAAAAGATCAAATATGACAATATAAACAATCCCAACTGTCTTAAATTGTTAACAAATGAAGGTGATATTATGATTTTTCAAACTTCACAAACTTTAAAAAGTGATTATCTGGTAATCTTACATGATATTTTGATAAGTTTTATGACATCATCAAACATATTTTTTCCCTAATTTCCTTAAAAAAGACAAAAAATTAATGTTATTAACTGTCAGTTCTAAAATTTACATCATAATATGCTTCTTTTGACGTACAAATGACCATGTCTAAGGCCTTGAATTTTCAGCGCCAAACTTATGTCCTTTTTGGATATGCCATAAGTTACACAAGTAGATCTTATTTTGAAATTCCCGCATTTTTGAGTAAAGTAACCCTAAAGCTGGGAGCAAACCATAAAACATGGCTCTTCAAACATTTGAACTTTCTTGTTGAATGGTTTGCGCGGCATTCTCCAACATTGTTTCAAAAATTCATTTTGTTGCATCACAATTTTGAAAATATTTTTTTGTAGTAGATCGGCTTCTTTTTATTTTTTGTTGTTCAAAGTCATATTTGATGTTGGATTAGCAATGCAATGTCTTCCTTCTAGGGAAACCCCAAGAAAAGTTATGAACTTGTTCAAACATTGTTTGAAACATATCTTTGGATTTTTCTGTTAAAAAGATACGATTTTTGACCGTCAAACATTGATTTCAAACATGAAATGTCACAATGTTTGAAGAACATTGTTTTATGGTTTGCTCCCAGCTTAAATAACCCTATTAATCTTATTTTTTGAAGGTTTTCTCCAAAACGAGACATCACTGAAGAAGTTGGATGAAATTATCAATCTGTTGTCCTTGGCTGAAGCGAGGAGTTTAATAGCCGACTTTAAAATGGGCAAAAACAATTTGAGTAAATCAGAAATCAAGGAGACTTTACAAAAAAATTGCAAGAAACAAAAGACACTATTTGGATCCATGGAGGATATAGTCATAAAGAAGTATATTTTTTTACAAAAGCAGCCAGTTATCTTGAGACTAGCACGTGTTAATTCTTTTACTCCGAATTCTTTTGCTTTTATTCTGTCATGCCATAAATTAGCTATTCAGAAATTAAATTGAAAAAAAAGAGAGAAAAGATTCTTCTGTAAAAAGGAAGCAACTATTTTCTTGTCTAGATGATTTTTATAACTGCTTTTTTCTTTTTCTTCCTAGAGCAAAGAAGATGCTTGGAAAATGTGTGCTGATAGAACAGTCACATTCTGCTATTTTTTCAAGGATGTTGACATTATTTCAGATGTTCATCTCATTATTTGCTTCAGACAACAATAATATTTTGTAAGTTAAGATTAAATTAAAATACAAAAAACACAAATTCCTTTAAATTTCATTCACTTTATTTCTTAAATTTGAATGTTTAGAGATGTCTCTTGGACATTAAATTAAGGAGAGTGATGTGCTTTTTATAGTATGTTTTGTTTACAGAAATAACTTAAAATCAGATGGTTTGAGGTCTCGAGTGACTTAGGGCAAGTCTCAAAAACCTAACAGTTTACCCTAAGTTTTCGCTACCAATAGCAGCCAGATTCAGAGATCCACTTAGGGCTCTAAAGTACCTCTATACCTTAAGGTTTCAGGGCCCGGTTGTTACGTAATTAAATATTAACCTAAAAATTAATTATTAAAGAAATTGTAATCATGACGTCATAATTTGATCGAATTTGGTGACGTCATGAATCGTATAATCGCTAAAATATAAAAAATACATGTCAAATCTTTCCCAAATTTGAACCAAAGATGCATCTAACTAAAATGTAACTTTTTGAAAAAAAATTTTTGGAAAAATTTGATGACGTCAGCAAAAAAATTGCATCTTTCGATTTTTTGCATTTTTTGCTGACGTCATCAAAATCTTCAAAAAAATTTTCATTGAAAAGTTTGGCACCATTAAGATGCGTCTTTGGTCCAAATTTGACAAAGATTTGACATGTACTTATAGAGTTACAGCTAATTTACAATTTATGTTGACGTCATAATTTGATGACGTCACAATTCACACTTTCTTTAATAATTAATTTTTTGGTTAATATTTAATTACGTAACACCAGGTCCTGAAACTTTAAGGTATAGGTCATCTAAAAATCCATAAGTGAATCCCTGAGAATGGGTGCTATTGGTCGCGGATTCGGGATTTGTGATTTTTTAAAATCTAGACACGCCCTAACTCACCCGAGGTATGTGGAATTCTATTCTATTGTCCTGAGCAAAACTCTAAAATATTTTTGCCAAAATATTTGCCAAAATCAAAATATTTGTTCATAGAATTTTGATGTAAGATCTGTGTGAGTACCCATTTTCAGAAATTTGAAATTGTGATATCTTGACTACGGAAAATAGTTACACAAAAATACTTGTATTACTTAGGACCTCAAAAGTGTTTATGTGTGCCAAACATCTCAAACCATCTGATCATCCCTTTAAAAGCACATAAATTAAAAGCAATTAAAATAAAGGGGGTGATATATTTTGAAAACAGTAACTGGATTCCATGTTGTTTCACCCAGGCAAATTTCCAGGGTTTTGAGTTGCTACCGTTTTTATTTCAAAGATTAAGTTTGAATTCAGTTCGAAAAACAAAATAATCAACCCAGCTTTTTCTGTTTTAAATAAGGGCCTAGGACATCAAATTTTTGTCATAATTCTCATGGCTCATGTACAAAAATTCAAGCAAAGATTGAGTTTCTGCCACCGTTATCCGGTAGCAGAAATGGCCTGGAAATTTGCCTGCCTATTAATTTAATAATCTTTTTCAATCTTTCTCTTCAAGGTATCATTTGCTTCAAGTGAAAATCAAACAAATCATTTATACCAAATATGAAGTGTGCGACAACAGTTACCTGAAATCAATTTTCCAATCCAGGGAGAGTTTTACATATTACACTGAAGCTGTGAACCTTTCAGACGAATTCAATATTTTGGTTGAAAGTAATTCATTTGAAGATGCTTTTGTTCTATATGCAAAAGCATTTAAGAAGCTGAAGGATTCCAATATTCATGTAACTATTTTCTTAAAAGATTTGTTTCCCTAAACTATAAGGTGCATTTTTTTAATTCATAATTGCCTCTGATTAAAGTTTATTTATTCTTTTAAAATGGTTTTAACAATTAGTTTGTATGTTACTGATATATGTACTCTAAATTAACGGATTCATATAAAAATGGATCCCCTCAATGTTCAAAATTATTTCAAATGTTCTGGCCTAGTAACATAATTTCAAATTGATTTTTGTACAGTATATGATATATTTAAAAAGTTTTCATTTCATCTTATCCTTAGTCTTTTCTACTAGTGCCGGGAGGATTTACCAGGACATTTGAAGCGTTACACTGCTTATTACATTTTCCTGCGCATTTGTCGAAGTTCTGTCACAGTGTTGGAAAAATTGAAGAAATATAAAGAGGCTGTGGAGTTAATTGACTTTGTTTTGGCTTCACCCTTGATTCATGCAAAACATAGAGGGGAGCTGTGGGAACGAAAAATAATTGATTGTGAAAAACATCTAAAAAACTTAGAATTGGTTTGTTTTTTATATGCTTTTGTATAATATGAACATACAAAACTGATCTTGCACATGCACATACGTTAAAAAGATTTGACTTTTATCTAAGTAAAATGATGTCCATCACCTTGCTACTTTGATACTAACTCATTGAATATTTTTACTGTTTGCTGCTATCTCATAGCACTTTATATGCTTTCGTTTAATATGAACATGATTTGATTTTTGTCTAAGAAAAATGATGTCTGAAACCTTAGTACTCTGATAGTAACTCTTTGAATACTTTTTGCTTTGATGATTCTATTACTTTACAGATCTAAGATTTTTTATTTTTATATAAAAGGCCCATCTTTCTGTTGAAGAGGCAATCAAGGAACCAATGGTTCGAGGTTATTGGTTATATGTATTCAAGCAAAGATTGAGTCGAATGGAAAAGAAAAGTAAAAAGAAGAAAGGCACTGATGATAATATGTTTGAACTTGAAAACTACAAAAAGGTTCCTATAGTGAGTATGATCAATACTTGAGAAATGGTTGCCTAACTATTGAGGAAAATCTTATGATATTACATTCGTCTTTTACTTTGTTGTGATGCTGTAGATTTTTCAATAACTTTTTTTAATCTTCGCTTTCATTCACCTATCAACCCTTGATAGGACTGGGTTAATAAGAGGACTAAAGAAATACGTCAAAATCCTGAAGAAGTTGCATTTACATTTTAAAGACAACAAATTTTGACTTTATTTGACTTCACCAGAAAGTAATGCGTCGTTAAGGATTGAAAGGTATATTCATAATGTTTATTTCAGGAGCTTTTGAAAGCTACTGCTCTCCTTGACACATCCTCTGCACACAGAGCTGTCTTCATGTCACCAAGTAGCTCAGGTGGTAATATAATGTCAAACGTTGAAAACCTTGTTTTGGAGACTTACAAAGCTAAAGGTATCACTAATTTCTAACTATTTGACTGGATCAGGGATCCCATAATAGGAAGTTTTTCAGCTTTTGAGCAAGTCCGCCATTTTGTTTTATATTCTCCTTGACGAACTACATGATTCAAAAGTTTTGAAATCTGTAAGCAGTTAACCTATCTAGCGTATAAAATGATATTTGTTTAAGGTGTCAGTGTTTTCTTTGTTTTATGTTTCATTCAGCTTTTGTTGTCATGTTTTATTTCTATTAGTACTGTATTTGAAACAAATTTCTCATATTCAGGTCTGTGTTAATCGATTTTTAATTTGCAACAGTTTACTACACCCCCTTCTCACAGACCCACTGGGAATCCTTCCAACTGGAAAATTGTCCAAATTATCGTCCCTGGTGGAAAATTATCCTCCGATTTTTGTCCCCACTGAAAATAATCAAATAAAACAATCCTCGCTACAAAATATGATGCTTTTTTCCCATCTCCCTTGAATTTTCTGACTTGAAAACAAAAGAATTGAAATCCCCAGCCATAAAAAATATGGGAATTTCAATGCCCATCGAGCTTTTTTATGTTATTTTTATCCCTACTGGCTGAAAATACCTTGTCCTATCGGATCTGTGAGAAGGGTTGTTTTAGTAAAGTAACAGGAACTTTCATGTCTCTAGAAGAGGTCATTTATTATTTTCCTTCTTGATAGGTTTTGTGGGCTTACATCATGAAGGTTCAACATTGATGACATTATATGTTCTTTTGTTTTGGGACATCATTTTTATGAATGTGGATGGCGTCTTTCTTAGTGAATACCAGGTAATCATGATAACCTCTTAAAAAGGGTAACAGGGTAAATAGATAACAGGTAATAGCCCACAAAAATATGTCTAGGCAAATCAAATAGCCATTGAAATCATTATCTTACAGGGAGCCAAACTTCTCGTAAATAGACCTTTTCATAAATTACGTCACGAACATCACTTGCCTCGTATTCAAACAATTACCATGGTGACCCGGGGGGGGCACTGGGTTTGCGGACTGACGGTATGTGCGGGCCAAAAATTGGCTTTTAAAATTGCACCCTTACAGTGCAGCAAAAATCAGTGAAAATCATACCCTTAGAGTGCATTTTCCCCCAAATTTTCGATCCCTTTCGTGCAAAAAATGGTCAAAATTCTAGCATTTTTGGTCAAAATATCTAGATTTTTCAAAAATTTTCTGAAATTTCTACCCTTACAGTGCATCTCTAGTTTTTCCGACCCTTACAGTGCATTTGAGGTGCCTTGAAAAAGACACCCTTAGTGCCCGCACATACCCGTCGGTCCTTTTGCCCAGCTGCCCCCCCCGGGCATGGTGACTATGTCCCTTTAGACATCACATAATTTTTTTATGAACAGAAAGTAGTTTCAACAAAATCTGCTGGAAGTTAATCACTTTGGTAATAATTTCAAAATGAGGCAAGTGATGTTCGTGACGGAATTTATGAAAAGGTCTATACTCTGTAAAAAGTATTAATCCAAGACTGATACTAAGATTAAGTTAAAAACTGCTCTTTTATTTTTCAGAATGCTCCATTGGACATGTTTACTGATGATTTTTACGTCAAACGAAAAGATGATTTGGATGAGAGACTACATTTCGTTTACACTGCCACTAAACAGGTAGCCTGGAGATCCATGATGATATTGAGATCTATGATTTCTTATTTTATATACTGATGGCGAAATATAGAGCATGGTTTGAATTTCCCAGATCCTAATGGCGGTTGAAAACACAGCCACTCAAATTCTGTTGTTCTTTCACTGGTCACACTTTCTTAGAGAAAACCCAACTTCCGAATTTTTATTTTATTTTAGTAAGTGAGGACAGCGCTAAATTCGAATTTCCCACTGTAAATTTTTTGAGGCAGAAATCTGCCTCACAGCTCGTACCCGTCCTGTATATATCAGATTATAAAAATACAGGACGGGTCTCCTGTCTACTTAACAGGTAGGTAGGCTTAAAATGAAAATTACCTACTATGGGAATTAATTTGTTCTTCAGAACTTATTTTCATCAAGAGAAATTAAGCATATGTATTTAGTAGCCAACTTTGTTGATATAAACCTACATTTAGAGCATGTAAGTAAGTAAGTATATTCATCTGGTGGCTGTCAGCGGAGCCGGGAGTGAGGGAGTCTATCCCCTTTTCTATTTGCGCTAGAACTGGGAGATCGAATGCTGAGGTGGAGCGCCACGCCTACTATCAGCTCCCAGTTCTTACCGCCTATATCAGATTACCCAATCTAAGCTACTCATCCGCTGAGTTGGCGGTGACCGGGGATCGAACCTACTACCCTTAGATTGTAGCTACCCGGTCACAGAGCATGACTCAAATTTAAACAAGTCTTCAAACGTATAGGCATAGATAAGTTTCTAAAGAAAAAGACATTTGAAATAGGACACAAAATATCTGAAATGTTAACTTTTGAATCGCCCTGTAAAAGAAATCTTTAAAACTGACAGTATAATTCTTTTTTACAGGAGATTGCAGAGAAGTTAACTAAATCATGGAACGAAAATTACCAATCAAATGTGGCTTGTTGTAATTGGTCCATATTCCCAAGTGTGCAAGAGGCTATTGTGAGTATCATACAGAGACTTAGACTAGAAAGAAGGAATCTTTGTTTATAAAGATTTCAAACAAGATAAAAAACAAAACCAAAATGTATAGTTTCCAAGAATCAAGGCACAAGGAAGATTTGAAATAATCCGGCATGGCCAAGAACTTCTGTCTTTTATAAAAACATTTCTATTCATGATTTTGCACCATTGCAATGTCTTCCATGGACCCAACAGCTGATTGGTTGCAAGTGACGTATTGATTGATTTTACGTCACTTACAACCAATCAGCTATTGGGTCTGTGATGTAATATCAGAAGACATTGCAATGATGCATATCATGAATTAAGGATTTCTTTCTTTACATCCTAGTGAGTTTTTTAAACAGTTTCTACTAACCGTAAAATCTTTTCTATTTTTTACAGGACCTAACATTATGTTTAAAACCAAAGGTGTTGGGAGGCATCTGTGAAGTATATGCCAAAGATTTAAGAAGTCGAATGAGTGGATTTCCTGACCTGATACTTTGGAATTTGCAAACAAAAAGCTGCAAGGTTAGTGAATCTCTTCCCTCATTCAGACCATGTTCAGACGTTACGGTTCCGTTTCGTTCCGAAACGAAACGGTTCCAAAACAAGTGTGGACGTCAAAATTCGAAACGTCAAAAAGGAATCATTTTGAAAAAACGTTTTTTTGAAATTTTGCTGACGTCGACACTTTATTGCAAAATTTCGTATTTTGCTGATAAAAATTATGCAAAAATGTTCCTATTATTGATATGCAACTTTTGTCCAAATTTCATGTTTATACCATAAGCCAAACTGGAGTTATTCAAAAAACAAGTTTTGCTGACGTCAGCATTTTTTGGTTTTTGTCTAATATCTTTTTTTGGGTGAAAAAACTAATTATGGCACAGCAATTCCAGTAATCTACACTCCAATACGCTTCTTTCGATGTATGAAGTGATATGCTATGACAAGTGGAAACGGTGATAAAAAAATTAGGTAAATTTGGACGTGCCTTAATTTGCCTGAGGTCATTCGCCAATTTTTGAATTTTTGAAAAGTCTATATACATATTTTCGTCCACAACGGGTTCTCTTTTTTCACAGATCATTGAAGTAAAAGGGCCTGGGGACAAGTTATCTTCAAAACAAATCGTTTGGCTGGACATTCTTCAATTCTTGGGTGCTGACGTCAGTGTCTGTCACGTGACCGGTAAGACTTTCCACTGAACTCAAAAAATGAAGCCTTGAAGGGTCGTCATTAATTGAAGCACCTTCAACTGAACTCTAAAAATGAAGCCTTGAAGCGTCGTCATTTAGATCAGCGTCTTTAAAAGTCGAACGGAAAGTAAAGTTTTGAACAAAATTTCTGTTCAAAGGAATGAAACGGCTCTTGGAATAACTAGGCCTACAGTCTGTTCCTCTAAAGAATCCTGCATTGTAACACGCATGCGTAATTTGTCATTCTTTAAACCATGTGTAGTTAATTCCCGTGATAAACAATGAAGGATGAATACGTGGTACAGTCACTCTCGGACGGGGTTGTGGATGGCGATATTTGTCGTTCTTTTTGAAATTTGTTGTTCTTTTTGTTTTATTTTTAGTAAATGCAGGATTCTTTAAATAAACCCCTCCCTAGATTAGACGCCATGGATTTTTCGTTAGTGATTTCAATGTTCGTATATTTTTGATTAAGTTCTGTTAATTTCTACACGACTTTGACTCTCAAGCTTATCTCCAAGTAGGTAATATCTAATAATATGTTAAAAGTTCTTCCGTCTCAGTAAAGTATATAAAAGAAGGCTTTTCCATCTAGAAATTCTGTATAATTTGCTCTGTAAATCCACTGTTGGTCTCAGACGAAAAACCTTACTTACCTTACTGACAATTGAATGCGCTGCTCAAACTCCTGTGAAAAAGCCAGTATCCTTTAGCGTAGAAACCTAAGCCAGATTGATTAAGTCACTTGGTAAAATCTGATGGTAAGTTGTAAGGCAAACTTAAAATCTTAAAATATTCCGTCTATCTTGAAAGTCATTAAAGCGCCGATAAGGCTATATTGCTCAGCCGTATCTTGGCCTTGTAAAAACTGGCTTGGTTTAACCAGGCTAATTATCCGTCTCCCTGGATATTATGGTCTCTCATATCAAAGTTCTCTTGTATCTTTTCCAGGAATCGGATCGAAGCGAAAGTTCGTGGCTACTCAAGAAGTTTAATTTTCTTCCCAAGTAACAAACAGGGAGTATTTTTTTAGTTTTTGTTAATTTTTTGTAATGAAAAAAGAGATTTTTTGTACATAGGAATTCATATTACAAAGAAAAGGTGAAAAAGTGGAAGAAGGTATCATACATTGGTAAATTCTTTGAGGTCACATTACCTTTAATTTCTGAGATCACTAGGTTTTAGAAGCTAGCGGATATTTTCAAGCCAGTAATTGAAAACGTACCTACCGATATTTTGACGCTTTATACTATTAAGGACCCTTAGATCCTGCAAAATTCTTTAGTCAATTTTCACCAAAATTTGGGAAATTCTGAGAATTTCGCAACACTAATAGAAATTCTTTTGATTGATGGGTCAATTAGAACACCCAAAAATTTTTCAGATGTTTTTTTTTTTAGTTTTAAGCCTAAAAATTATTCTTAAAATATTCTTGATTTCACCATTTGCTTAGTATTCTTTTGCGATTTCCTAATAAATTGGGTGTTTTGTAGTCAATAAAGCCTTAATGTTCTTAACTTGTTCTTAATATACTAGCCATCGAAGTCTTCTGTCTTTATATAGTTTGTTCTTATAAAAAACGTGTATGGTTATAATTAGGATATCTTGAAACTGCGGCATTTTTTCAGAATTTCACCGAAAGCCTTGCTGCCCTTTATCGCCTTGAGGAACATTGATAAAATGTTGAATTTAATCAAAGGCGGAGAAATTTAATAATTGATTAACAAATTTTGTAACTTGAATATATGAATTTTTCCTTGATTTAAATACGAGGCTGGACTCCCGACAATTCTTTATTCATTAACCGCTAGCTGTTCAATTGATCATTCATAATTATTTTGCGTAGTTTAGTTTTGTTATTTCATGTTTTTCCTTTTTTTTCAGTTGGAATTCTCAAAATTATAAAAAAGAAAAATTAACGAACAAAGTTAAAGTAGTTATCATGTAAGTTTAGTTTTTGGGTTTTAAGGTTTTAAGATTGCGTTTTTGTTTGTAAGTATTGGGAAAAACTTTACCCCTTCTGGTCCTGTGGACCTTGAATTTGAAAAAATTTCGAAGCTCATGAAAATTTCATTTTTTAATAATCTGATGTATTAGCTTTGAATTCCATTTAGATTGTGCCAATGAAGCAATAATTCTAAAATAAACGCAAAATTCGTTGCTTTTCTTATGTGACTGCTTAAATTTCGGGAAATTCAATAAATTGAGCTTTTATTTTTTTTTTTCAGCAGCATACTGCCATCTAGATGAATTGGTTTTTGCCCAACCGTAAGAAGTATGTCAAGGAAAAACAGGTACATACTATTTGTTAAAAGAATGTTTCTCTGGTATTTTACAGATTTCTTATTCTGATGCATTTGAATTTTCTGTTGGATTGTCTTCTTTGACTGGCTGGGAAACTTTAAGGCTCTATTGTTGGCCTTTGGTTCGATGTTTTGCTAAGGTTTGTTGGATGGGAAATGAAGCCACTTATTTCCCATCCAGAACGCCCACACGTGGGTTCACAAAAACGTGGGATTCAAACTAAAATCTATCTCTAGATTTCAAAAAATGCACTCCTCAAAGACAAATGAACCGCTAGATACAATCCGTCGTCATGATTACGGCGCGTTCTTTTCATTTTTTTTGCCTGGGAAAGGTTAGAGATTCTATTATAGTCCTTCGAGTTTTAAACTCAAGGATTCCCTGCATACCTGAACAAACACCACATGACTCTCCCTACTCTCTCAAAATCTTTTAACTTGAGAAACAGGAAATGAACTCTTTGTCTTATCTTCACAACCGCAAACCACAAATTTTTCAGGTATTTTCTTTCGTCTGTGCCTTACCCGCGTACATACATTGCATATTTCTGTAGTGATGTCATCCTAGAAATTTCTGTTGATTCATCGAAATTTAGCTTATGGTACCAAATTCTTCTTCGCTAAAACTAAGTGAACACAAGGTACGGCACGTGGCAAGACTTTTTGAAATATAAACAATCACCCATGGGAGGGATGGTATATCTGATATCCAGTTGCCATGTGTTTCTAAGAATTTGATTTGCTTTTCATTTGTATATGACTGCTTACTAATACCAAACTCTTAAATCTTTATCTCTCTTCTCCAGTTTATTTTATTCCAATTTTCTGGACCTAAGAATCCTTAATGCTTAAGTAGTTAAGCTTGCGACTTCAGTCGAGGGTGACCCGAAGTTTCCCATTTCTTTGGCTGTCTACCCGAAGGTAGGAGAGGGCACCACTCCATTCCCTGGGTTTTTCCACTTACCATTGATCCATCTCTTAAATTTCTGAGCATTAAGTGGAGAGTTATCTAGTACCAATTTGGCAGTCTTTGGTTACTGTGACCCAGATGGAGATGAAAACCTGCAACCTTACGCACCGCAACGCAACCTTACGTGCGGTTTCTCTTCTTTCATGCTGGGACTGCTTAATTCAGGCGTTTGCACGTTTCATGTACCTTATTCCATCAAAAATCTTTTCTAACGAGCACTGTGCAGGCGCGACGCAACGGGTATGGCAGGTATGGCGGCCGCCGTACCAGATTTTCCTCTTCGTTGGTAAAATCGCTATAAAATTGCTTAAATTTCCTCATTCACTGTACCAGATATAAAACTCGGGTAAGTTATGGCATGTCTCAAAAATTGAAAATTACCATAATTTTTAGATCGCATTAGTCGGCAGAAAATGACCAAACAAATGACTGAACGTGAAGGGTACTATGATGTAGTTTCTAACCTGATGTGTAACCTAATTGTTTTTTCGCTGATTTTCGCGAAAAACCGCAAAAACTGATTATTACGTAATAATCGATGACGTCATCAAAACTAAAAATTGAATTTCTCAAGAATGGTTTATCTATTTGTCTTCAAACTTTCACCAAAGATGTATCTTAATAAAGTCGATCATTTGAAAAAAAAATCTTTTCGTAATTTTGATGATGTCAGCAGAAATTAGTAAAAAAACGAAATATCCTATTTAAGACATGCCATAACTTACCCGAGAAAGCTTCCACCGTGCCTACTGTGCCGTGACCTGATCACGTATTTAGCAACTTGGTCGCTGTTCTCTCAATTATTGCTTAAGCAATCTTGAAATTAAATTATAAGCTTCCTTTGCAGAGATTTCATCATTTTTGTAATTCAATTACCATACACCGAAATCAAAGTTGTCAATCTATTTTAGCACATTAGTCGCTAGGGGCTAGCAATCTGGCAGAAAACTTAGATTTGAAGATTACTATACCACCAGAATTTCATGACGTAAATGTCTCTGAAATTTTGAAATCCAAGTTTTGCAAACCAGACCAAAAAGGTCTCGTGATAAATCGATGATACTGTTGCAATCATTTATTTTTGGACCTACCCCGGTGGGGTGGAGGTCCTATAAATTAACCCGTGTTCGTTAGTTAGTTAGTTAGTTAGTTCGTTCGTTCGTTAGTTACCAACTTTTCTCGAGATTGGCTCATTCAATTTTTCTGATTTTTTGCACAAAGGTGCATTACTATAAACCCTCGAATGTGACGGAGCCCGATTTTCGAAAAAAAAATTTTTCCGGCCGGTAGAACCGGAAATGTCCCGAAAAAAGCGGTTTTTTGAGATTTTCTCGAGATTTTATCATTAGTTTTTTGCGATTTTTTGCACATAGATGCACTTGAGTACTGCCGAAAAGGTGTCGAAAACCGTTTGCCGAAAAAAAATTTTTTCCGGTCTGTAGAACCGGAAATGTGCCGGAAATCGTCGTTTTTTTCACATTTCCGTCACATTTTTTCAACTTATTTAATTGTTTCTTTACAGAAAAATGTTCTTTGTGATGATGCCCAAAACTTAGCATTGTTTGATTTCCAAAAAAATCATCCTTTGAATCCGGAACTCCTTAAAAATCGCCGGAACAACCGAAAACCGGCGTAAAACGGTTTTCCTTCATTTTTTCAACTTATACTCGACAGATTTTCATGATTTTTTGCACAATGATGTAAAATGGCAATGCCCAAAATGTGACAGAGCCCAATTTTCGAAAAAGAAATTTTTCCGGCCGCTAGAACCGGAAATGTCCCGAAAAAAGCGGTTTTTTTGAGATTTTCTCGAGATTTTCTCATTAGTTTTTTGCGATTTTTTGCACATAGATGCACATTAGTACTGCCAAAAAGGTGTCGAAAACCGTTTGCCGAAAAAAAAATTTTTCCGGTCTGTAGAACCGGAAATGTGCCGGAAATCGTCGTTTTTTCACATTTCCGTCACAATTTTTCAACTTATTTAATTGTTTCTTTACAGAAAAATGTTTTTATGATGATGCCCAAAACTTAGCATCGTTTGATTTCCAAAAAAAATCATCCTTTGAATCCGGAACTCCTTAAAAATCGCCGGAACAGCCGAAAACCGGCGTAAAAACGGTTTTCCTTCATTTTTTCAACTTATACTCGACAGATTTTCATGATTTTTTGCACAATGATGTAAAATGGCAATGCCCCAAAAATGTGACGGAGCCCAATTTTCGAAAAAGAAATTTTTCCGGCCGCTAGAACCGGAAATGTCCCGAAAAAAGCGGTTTTTTGAGATTTTTCTCGAGATGAATGATTGATTAAAGTGTCGATATTATTTTTCTTTCACCGTTAAACATCGATGCGTTTCTTAATTGCTTTCTCCGTTCCAATAGATATATAAATCGAAATTTAAAATTATACATTACTTCCATTAAATTCTAATTATTCGTTTTATAAATAGGTAGGTCCATTAAAGTATTACTTGTTTTATTTTAATTTGCTAATATTTAAGCTTTACCTGGATAAATTTTGTTCTTCAAATGTTCTTATTTTACAGTAGTTTTACACGGTTTTTTACAAGAACATTCTAAATTTGTAAAGCCTTGGCACATTCTAAACTTTTTGAGTTTAAAGCCTAAAATGTTACTAATATATGTTCTTATTTTCACTATTTTGTGAGAATTTTTTATCATTCTTTTTTAAATCGGGTCTTTTAGAGTCCGCAAAGCTTAAAAATGTTCTTAAACTTGTTCTTGATATTTTGGCCATCGAAGCCTTATGGCTCTTATATAGTTTGTTCTCATAAAAAATATGTAGTTTACAGCAGATTGTCTTTCGTAATACTTTGCAACATATTTGCATACATAGTTTTTTTTACCAAGAAGGTCTCGAAGGATAAGGAATGATAAAATGTGTTAATATCTGAATCGAACGAAAGACTCGTCAATAATGATTATCAGTGTTTATCATCTAATAAGATAAACAATTTTCACATTTTTCTTATAAGAAGCAATTTTTTGGTTTTCCAGCATTTCGAGTTTCAATATATAAGTTCTTTTTCAAGGGAAATTTATAATTAATATAACTTATTACGTGTACTACCTCAGCGGCTTTCTGTTAAAATCCACTCCAAGTATTGAGTCGCTTTTGTATTGCTCTTCTTAGGTTTGACCAAAATTAAGTCCCCATGTTGATGCATTATTCTTATAAAAAATTAGCGTGTATCTGTCTATCACTATGGCATTTCTCAAGTACTCATCATATCATGTTAAAACAAAAGTAGGAAAAAGTCGCTTTTCGAAATTCTTTTACTATCTACCAAGCTAACAAATACACAGATTGTGGTTTTTTGAGGTACCCTTTTTTCATACCAAAGTCCTTTTGGTTTCCTTTTTGTTTTGTTTATATTCGCCTCTTTGGTTTATGGTGTGTGTAACGGTGAAGAAAAGAGTTTGATATTTTTACGGACGTTGACAAATCTGGTGGTGGAAAGACGGAAGAAAAATGTACATCTGTTTGGTACGTCCCCCTTTTTATCTCTTTTTCGCTTCGATCGTACTTTATTCGTCCTATTCTAGCTCAAATTTTTATTCCTTTTTCAGCAGTTATTTATTTTAAAGGTAGTAAAATCATAATCTAAGAAAGTCGTGTTGTTTGGAAAATGGCCAAAAATGGGAAAAATGGACCCACTACAAAGCTGTAACTTTTGATCTAAGATAAATATAAAGTTAAGCTTCGAGCGTGTCTTTTTGTCTTTTATCTCAGGGAAAAAAATGTTGAAAACGGGTACAAGGGTACGTCTTTGGAAAGGATGCCTTATGTAGCTCAGAAAATTGTCATTAGCACAAAAGGTATTTTCAAGATCACCCAATTACATGTGGTCAAATTTTATTTATCTACACTATACCCCCTCAGCATAACCAATCATTGAGGAATTTTCCTATTTTATGCATTTTTGCACTTTTTTAACCACAATGATCATTCTAGACAGTTTTTGTACCAGGTCAGCAACAAACTTGCAAAACAACCAGCTACATTAACAAACAGTTCTTGAGTTCTTACAGTATTTGTAACAAGATAAATATGGGTGGAGTTTTACGAAAAAAACGGCAACACAAGTAAGTCAAAGCCAATATGGCGGAATTTTTTGATTTTTCTGGTGAAGTTTAAAGCGAATTAAGTGCTTTATTCGAGAGTAAATTTATAGGACAACTCGATAAAGTACATCTATTAATTCTTAATTCTTATCTTTTATAAAGATTTATAGAGTAGAGATTTTTGATTGACTCATGTCGGACGAATTCAATTTAACATAGCTTTTATTTGTGGCACGGTTAGTTGATGGGATTAACCCTCAGTGTAAATTAGCAATTTAATTAACGATTTAACGATTTATTTGTGAGAGAGTCTAGACAAAAGTCTGTTTTGGTAGAAAGCTCTGAGTCGTATGCCTCAAGTAGCCTAACTAACACATCTCAATACACCTGATCAACCCTATGGGTGGCGTGGCCAGCTTTAGAGTAGACTTTTATGATTTTTATGACCTTCATGTGGGCCAAAATTATGGGCCCCGTCAACGGGGGGAACGGGGGGTCCATGCCCCCGCACTTTTTGGTAGACCATGTCATACGTTTTTAAGAGTTACTATGTTAAGCTGGTTTGAGACCAAATCAAACCACAAAAACTATTATTCTCCCCAATTAGATAATCGTTTTAAGGGTACGGTCTTAGTTCTTTTTTCGATGAAAATTTTTTCAGTGTCAAAAAAATTTTTTTTGCATTATTTGGTGTAAATTTTGGTGCTCTTTCTGATGAGCTATATCCCGAAGTGTATAAAAGATGCAAAAATCGCAAAAATGCAAAAAACTCCGCATATTTTAATCCCTATTGACTGAAGTTATTGTGCGAGAAATAAATAGTCGTAAAAAATAGAGGATTTAAAGAGAAGATTTAAATTGAATAAGTTTCAAAAAGGAACACTCCATCACAGTGTTATTTTAAAAAATATTTAACGTTATTAAAAAGAAAGTAGTTTATCTGTAAGAATTAGTTACTAGACACGAGAATAGGGAAATCATCTAATAAAAATATGGGTAAAAAACCACTGACCACTCAGACTGTCCTGCTGGTGCTGATAGTTGGTGTTCCTTTAACAAGGATAAAGCGACTGGTGGTAGTACTCATCGCCCTATCAAAAACCCACTTCGCCCCGCCGTTGTTGAGACCATCAAACCATTATTTCAACGACTCGCAAACACCGATTTCCTTTCTGCCGTGCAAGAGGCCTATACACAAAATCCATGCGAATCGTACAACCATCTTTTATGGAACCTCGCACCAAAAGAGTCGTACACGTCAACAACCGAAACATCACTAGCTGTTTCTCTGTCCGTCTGCCTTTACAATAGTGGTTATTATTACACTTTGAGTAGGCTGTTCGAAAAGTGTGGTATTCAGGTTTCTGATTTTCAAAAGCTTAGTTGGCAGAATCTTGACAAACAGAGGCAGCGGACGTCAGACTACAAGCAGAGGGACGAAGTAAAGCTGCGTCGCAAAAAGACCAGAAGGGCAAAGTGCAAGAAACAAGATGCATTTCTACACGAAGAGGGTACCCAATACAAATCAGGTCACTTTTACGTTTCGGAGAAACCAAAAACAACGAAACAGAAGAAACCAAGGCGTCAAACGAAAACAAAAGCAAGTAAGCCCAAACAAGTGAAAACAAAAGGTAAACAACAAGCATCATCAAAGAAACAAACGAAAAAAAATATTACGACGAACCAGAAAAAAACTAGCAAAAAGGCAACACCATCCAAAAAAGTAGTCTGAATCGCAGACCTCTACAAAACCACAGGTAGTATAGGTCTGCTTAATGATCTACCAACCGCTTTCCGGTTCGCAAAGGAAATCTTGGCGAGTAATTTGATTGACATTGATGTGCGCGCAAAAACGATCGTTTCGAACGTTTTCAATGGAATGTTTACATTTGAAATTCGAATCCCAGACCAGAAAAACAAAACAGAAAAAATATAAAAAACAATCTGATGCGCGCATTATGTACAGTCTGTAGATTTATTTTTGACTTTTGCTATTATAAGATATCTGGTCTGTAAATTTATCAAAACTTTTCCATCAGCTCTTCGGTCGAAGCTCAAAAAATACAAATATGAACACAAAAGTGAAAGAAAACAACCAGAAACACTCCAATCTCTTCAAAGAATTGAAGCTAAGTACCTGAAAAGATACAAAGGCCACACAGTATTAAAAAGTGAAATGCCAAAGCTGAAGAAAAGTTCTTTGTTTGTTTTAACATTTAAAGGCCCTTGTTGAAGGAACAACAACACTCCCTTTTGTAGAATCATAAAGAAGTAATGTCAGAGATATTCAATATGACCCCCAAAATGTACTGTATATACATAACTAGAATACCTTGAAATAATCTGCAACATATCTGTAGAACTGACAAAACAATTATCTGGAGCCAAAGTGATCAACGAATCCAATGTGGTAAAAAATTATACACTCATGCAAGTCCAAATTAAAGCATCAAAATGTAGTTTTATGAAGCAAAATTTTGTTGGTGCACACAGAAGGTACATCAGGGCACTTAAATTCGATAAATCTAATTTCTCATCTTTTACAAAATCTCCACATTAAACAAGAAAGGAGGAAGAAAAACAAGCAAACTTCCTTCCGCCTACTTTTTTTTCAAAATCCAAATATATCTTCCAATCCATGATTTGGTGCCTCACAGAAAATTTAAACATTACGTAATGTTATATTTGTAGACACTCGCCAGCTAAAAATGTCTTTAGCCGTATATCGGCTAAAGGCGGCAAATCTCTGGACAAAGGAAATATAGCTTATTAAGCATCCTCTATAAGGAGCACGAATCCGTTAGTGGATGCCAGCAGCCTACCAAAAAAGCTGCATTACCCAAAAAAAACGCATCAAGAAAACGTTGAAGCTTATGATATAGATCATTGTGGCGCTAGGGAGAATTTCAATATTTCGTATTTCTAGGTATATTTTGAAAGAAAAAGAAAGATTTTTGAAAGTAATTTTCCTCGTTTAAAAAAAGATGTTCTTGTAAAAAGTATGGATCGAAAGATTTTTGAAGCTCTCCTTCTCTGTGCTCCATTGAAGGTTTAAAGTGTCTCTCTCTCTCTCGATTTTCTATTATATGATTTTCATAATAGAACAAAGAAAGAATAGTTTTTAATCTTTCCATTCACTTTAATAATAAAGGAATTAAATTTTTCGGTAAAGATCAAAGGAAGACAAATCTTGAAATATTTCAGAACTTCAATTTCTCGAAAAATGCACTGAACCTCGCAACTTTGAAAGGTTAATGTCCAGACTCTGATTGGTGGATATTTTTGAAACCTACGTCATTCGAAAGAGGAAAGTCTGAACAGGAAAATCGTGCCAGCATTTATTGAATAAGGGCTTTGTTCTGGAGAAAATCGAGTTCAAAGTTCAAAAATGGGTTTTAAACAGTGAAGAATGTTCAATAGTAAATATCTTTTGAACGAGGCCCTAATTACGTAAACGCTAGTACGATTTTTTTCTTCAAAGCAATGGCTATCAGATGACGTATTTCTCGTTAAAATCCGTTCAGCCAATTCCGTACATTAACCTCTGGAAGTTCAAAGGTCGAAGTTTTTTAATGTATCATAGCTCATCATCAGGACAAACTTTTTAAATATAAAGTATACATTTTGAAAGCTTAGTAGTGATACTTTCAGCTAATGAAAACCGTTTTTCAAAAAAAATCATTTAAAAAGAAATAAACCAATTTTTTTCAAATGACCAATGAACTAAGACCGTACCCTTAAGGTGTTTTGAGGGTGTAAAAAGTGTGAAATAATTTCTTCGTCGCCCAACCATGGTGGGCGACATTTTTTTCGAAAATGTTGGCCTCCTCACTCAAAATAGCTCGCTGGGGCTCATGAATATCAAATACCTCGCTACTCAAAAACAACTTCTAATAGTTTGATGAGATAAGCGATATTTAATTTTCAGCTTCCTATAGTAAAATTTTTCGACGTAAGAATTCAACGTAAAAAAGAATCGCTTGACCGCAAAATTGATAAAAAATTGCTTGCTAACACATGCAAAATCGCTTAAAAAAATAAAATACGTGATTGGCCAACCACAAGTAAGAAGTTAGCGGCATAATTACCCCCGGATTAGGATTAGATGACGTCACATGAAGGTCGTTTAGTCATTTTAGGGCAGGTAAAAAACTGAATCTGTAGTAACGGCGTTTTGGTTTTTAAGTAAAGAGTAAAGTAAAATAAGGTTTACCAGTGAATGAGTAGCTGATGACTATCATTGGAATTTCAAAAAATGTGTAACTCAGGTAATGGTATGGTAGTCTATAAAAGCAATAGAAAGGTTTTCGTCGGATGCATTGAGTTTAAAGCCCCGAAGAGCTAGAAAGGAATATTCAACCTTTCTCAAGCAAGAAAAAAGCTTTAATATATGCGCCACTTTTGGGATGACGGATCGATTGTAGCTCTTGCTTTGTTGTTGCACGGTATATTTCTCAAAATCTGGCGATGGATTTTACTGGCGTTTGTGTGAAAACGACGCGGGTCACGCGTTTTGGGTGGGAAATAAGTCGCCCTATTCAAAGTTTCATATCTAGCCTCTTCGGGGCTTTAAACTCAATGGTTGGATTTCTCGTTATCTATGACATAACGTATTACTCAGGCAATAGAATTGTCTTATAAAAGCAATATAGAAAGCTTATCGATTAAATAGAAGCATGAGTACTAGTATATAGAATGCATTTTATCATGGTTTCGCATACCATTTTTATTTGTCATTTTTTGTTTATGTGTTGTTTATTTTCTTAATGCCATCTATACATTTGGCCCCTTTTATCTCCTTATTGCCATGGTTTCATGGAGTTAAGGTTGATTAATGTGTGGGTTTGATCACCTTTGATAATGCGAGGATTGAGATAATTGGTATTTAAATCCACGTTTGAGGAAGTAGAGTCTCCATAATGAAAGCAGATACTAGTTGTGATGGTTGAACAGGGCTTTAATGTTAGTTTGCTGGGAAAACTTGTTTGGTCTATGTAAGGTACTGACCAGGAGCAACGTTATTTTTATGAATCTTATTTTTTAGCACACGGAACTTTCAACCAATAAAAACACCCCCTTTTCACAGACCCGGTAGGATTCTTTTAGCTGTAGTGAGGATAAAAATAACGGACTGAAACTCGATGGGGATTAATATTCTTATATTTTTTATGACCTGGGATTTAAATTCTTTTGTTTTCAAGTCAGAAAATTCAGCTGGGATGCGGAAAATAGTGAATATTCTGCAGTGAGGATTTGTTTATTTGATTATTTTCAGTGGGGACAAAAATTGGAGGATAATTTTCCACCGGGGACGATATTTTGGCCAATTTTTCCAGTGGGAAGGGTTCCCAGTGGTTCTGTGAGAAGGGGGTGTATAAAATTGAATCATTTCGAGAGGGGAAAAAGCACTATGGCTTAACTCACTTAAAAGTTTTACTTTACTGAACACACAATTGATCTTTAGCGAGTTAAACCATTGTTTTCAACATCATTCCCTGTGTATTATCAAAAGTTCTCCCTCTGAGAGGGGGATTTGCATCAGCCTACACCATAGGGTATTCTCCATCCATCAGCAACGTAAATCAAGCCTGTAATACACGGGAACGAGGTTGCATAGTTCTTTGTTTTCAACCAATTCAGATGCTATATCTTGGTAAGGGAGGACTTTGAGGGGAGAGATTTTAGTGTTCTGGAAACATTGAACAAACTTTGATATAACTTATTATAACACGCTTAGGATTTATCCTTACAGATAACTAATTAATCCAATTTGCAAAACTCATCAGTTTGAAGTAGAACTTCCTTGCTATGATTGGAGTACGTCTTCCTACCTAGGTTATTAGCTTATCCGTTTCGCATCTCAAGTCTATTTCTTGGGACCTCATGTCGAGTAAATGATATCAGTTTCGCGTAGGGGGTACATACGTTTTTTTATAAGAACAGACAGTATAAGAACATTAGGTTTCGATGGCCAAAAACAAGGTAAGAACATTTTAAGGTTTCGCAGACTCTAAAACCCCTTTGGAAAAGGACAAGGGATACTCACAAAATGATAAAAATAAGAACATGTTAAGAATATCCGAAGGCTTCAAAAATGATGGATGTTCTTATAAAAAAGTTTGTAGCGAAAACTTGGTTTTAAGATTCATCAATGTCATGCTATGATGAGAATTTATTTATTAATATTTCCAAAAACTCTTTTTTGACCTTCTATATCCCCTCAACAGGAGGGTGTTTGTGCAGTAAAAAGGGTTTGATTTCGGTAGAATTTGTGCTCCTTCGTTAAGGTTTTTGTTTGGTTTTTCTGTCAATATTAAGATCGATAACATACTGTTATGAAATGTTAAGTTCAGAAATATTTTTATTCAACGATAGGATAATTGTCTCTTTTTGACCAATTTTATTGAATTTTGGGGTACTGAAAATGACATTTTGAGGATTGGTTGGTTTTGAGCTATCAATCATGAGCTAAAGTGAGTCGTCTTTCATAAATTTTACCTTTGCATCACAGGCGCTTAGTTTTCAAAAGAACCATTTTTTTAGACATCGGCCTTGGTACCTAAGTAGCCTAGAAATCTAAGCTAGTTTGATTCAGTCACTAGGATAAATCTGTGTTGTGACTGAAAAACAGTATTCCAAGGTAAACTTAAAATCCGTAAATATCATAAAAATTTTCAAAGCGCCGAAAACGCTATATTTTTGACGTCAAATTTTTTTCTGGCTGGTTGTGCTCGTCGAAATGCATCAAAATGGCGAAAACTAAAGAAATACCAAAAAAAATCGAAATTCAACAAAATAATGGATTCTGCACCCCTGACAACTGCTTCATGAACGAGATTGTGAAGGACAATGATGTGCTACAATGTAGAAGATGCGAAAGGTTTGTCCATTATGTATGCACGGAGCTACCTGCCTATCAGATACAGCTGTGTCTCCAATACAAAAGCCGGCGCTTCGAATGTGCCAAATGTGTTACAGTCACGCCAATTCTTCTGGAAAAGATCAAAACAAGTACAGAAAGAGTGCGTAAGGACAAGGCAACAAGTACTGATAAGGTTAATAATGGAGAGCAACAAGGAGATAAATCTACAAACGCTCGATTGGACAGGCTGGAGAAGAAAATCGAGAAACTTTTAGATAAGGAAGATGTCGCTAAAGATAAAAAACAAAGGACATACGCAGAAACTACCAAAGAAGAACTGAAGAAGCAAGAGGTAACTATGAAACAACAGACATATGCTAGCATTACAGAGTTAAAGAAACAAGAGGTAACGATCAAGAACTTCATCAAAGAAGAGAAAGAAGAAGTACGATGGCTGAACCTGACAAAGTGCAATATCATTGTTCACAACATTGATGAACTCAAACATGAAACCCTTGAAGAACAGCGAACAAGTGATAAATATTACGTCGAAGAATTTGTGAGCAACCAAATGGGACTAAAGGTAAACATCGTCAGCGCAGAAAGGATAGGAGCTCGAAAGGACGAGATGTTCAGGACGAAACGTTGGCGACCCTTAAAAGTTGTGTTAAGGAATGAAGAAGAGAAACGTCAGATTCTAGCATCAGTCCACAAGCTAAAGAAAATTGTAACTGATTTACGAGTAACCGATGATTTTTCTAAAAAAGAACGCGAAACCATCAAAGAATGGCATAGGAACGCAAAAGAGAAGACAAAGTTACAAAAGGATGGCAGTCAAATAAAGGTTAGAGGAAGTCCTCGGACTAGACTCTATTTCAAGAAGATCTGCTGTGACTTACGCGTTACTGAAAACGAAATATTGTAAAGACGACTGATTTAGAGGCCAACTGTGCGCCTACAAAATGTTAAATATGATTATTTCATAGAGGTCGATAGACCTGCGAAATATATTACTATAAATAAAATAAATATATTGCCATAAGCCGTGTGTCCTAGCCTTGTGAATACGGGCTTCGTTAAGTAGTACCTTAAGCTAGTACCTAAGCTGCTGGCATACACTAACGGATTCGTGCACCTTATAGATAATATATGTGGTTTTGTAGAGGTATGCAATTCAGACTAACTGGTACCATTATTTTGGTTAAGTGAGACGAAGAGAGGTAACATTGTGTCATGGGTGAGGGTTACTCAAGCCTCATAGGTACAGGGACGTATTACTGATCAAGTTATTTTTTTCAAACGTTAAATATATTTTACAGGTTCACAAAATTCACTAAATTTTGAAATGTAAATCAACTTCTGGTAAAATTTTCAAGACTTGAAGACATGTTTAATTTTAGGCAAGAATTTGTGCGTCTGATTTTCAGTCCATATTTCCTCAATTTAAGGTCAGTACGAAATAATTGGATAATAGTTCGAAGTGACCTTGTTGAATTACTGCATTGTAATTTTTTTTCTGCAATCTAAAAATAGTCTCTTTTTTTGTAATGTTTTGGTGATCAAATGGTATTTCGAATAGTGGTGTTGATTTGATATGGACGTGGGATGTTTGTAGAAGAGACCTTCACATTGGGCGATCCTTTTAAATTGTTATTTTGATCGAAACCTGATATTTTAGACTGCTTGAACGGTTGCTTTTCACTGACCTTTCCCAAAATCTACAGTATAATTCAAATGGGACACAATTTTCGTCAATCATGGTTACTCCCACGTAGCCCCGATGGAACTGAAAAATAACGTAACGTTCGAGTTACGAGATTTTTGCAATGTACTATGTTAAGGTTCGTTCGCTTCAAGTGTTAATTCTTTTTTAGCTACCAAGTGAAAGCCAAGTCAATATGATTGGAGTGATACCCTCCGAGGGTGGTTTCCACATTGTAGCACTTTAAAGAGGCACTTGCGTCAGTGTATATTTGATTCAAAATATATACGGTTGTCTCTCTCTAATTCGAAACTCTAAAATTTGAATATTTCTATAATTCGAACTAAAACACTGGTCCCTTTAGCTGGAAGGTAGTTTAAAATATTTCTATAATTCGGAGAAAAATCTTAATCCTTTGAAGATCGTATTAGAGAGAGGTTTAAGTGTACGAGTTTAATTGCTAATAAAAAGTCATTGAATCACACCAAAGAACCCACTCAATAACTAATTACATTACCTCTATCCCAGTTCCTTGTTTAAGTTTCGAAAATCATTCATTTTAATCCAATTAGTCAACAAGCTATTGGAAAAGATGGCAAGCTATGAAGAATTGAATGCAACTTAAAGTTTATAAGTAATATCTCGTTAATTACTCTCGACTACCCACGTGTTTCAAATTATCGATTTTGATGTTTCATAGAGAAAAGCTTTGTCTTAACCCACTTGCATTTTGACGTCACGCTTGACAAGCCACCGGAGGGGCTTATTGAATATGACAAATTAAACCAAACTCAATTTGTTGGGTTTATAATGTTTTCCATAATTTGATTACAATATTTGAGCTTCACTAAAGCCATATGTAAAAACTTCCTCGTTTCGAATTTTTCAAACTTCAATTATCTTCCATTGAGGCAGCTCCACAGTTCTAAAAGGGTAGTCGCTTGATGAAAACGAGATTTCAAAATGCATAGTTTTCTGGAGGTTTTATTGACTGAGAATTCAAATCTTTTTGGAAAAGACGAGATTGAAGAACTGCTGAAATTGTACTTGAAGAAGGTATAGATTTTGTGTTTTAAAAATATTCTTTAAATCTGTTCTTATTTTCACCATTTCGTGAGCATTTGGGACGAGATGGAGTTTTTACAAGCTCTTATTTGATTTGGTTGGTCGTTAACCAGTAATAAAACAATTTTGTCACTTTTTCTAAAGAATGCGTAATTTTTTTTACTTCAAATGACTAATTATTGTATTTTATAAAAACTCCATCTCATCTGGAGCATTTTTGTGCTATTTCCTAAGAATTTGGGTGTTTTAGAGTCCACAAAGCCTTAGTTCTCAACTTAATCTTAATATTTTGGCCATTTATAGCCAAATGTTTTATTGACATGAGGGGATAACCAAATATCAGTTTATTTTTTTAATCTTAGAAAACCTTGGGTAAGTTCAGTAGGTGGTTTCGAACGCTCACAAAGGTTGGTCTCAACTCTTTGTCTACAAGAAAGAGAAGATTCTGTTCAGATTTCCTTGTTTCATACCACTCTGACTGAGTGCCAACAATATGACTCAACTAATAAAGCCCTTTTCGTAATTGATAAATTGTGCTTAATAATCCCCCGATTAGTGATTAAATCTTTCTTGCTTTTTCGTTTCCGTAATTCCAACAGCTCTGCAATTTGTGAATGAAGAAGTAGTCAGCATTTCTTTTGATTAAAGCTTTGATTTTCTTTGAAAATGTTTTACCTTCGAACGACTGATTTTTTCTCAGTCTTAACTCATTCAGTACTGTCAAGCTAAATTTAAATTTCCATCATTTATGAATTATTTTTTTCGGCTGCCGGTGATTTTAAATGAGGAAGTAATTCAAAGAAATGACACGCTGAAAAGATAGATTTTGAAAAGAACTTTCCAACAAACCCAAACATGACCTACTATTCTGCTTTGAAGTGTACCATGACTTTGAAAAAATCCTTAAAGTTTTTGCATAAAACTAGCTGTTACCCGGCGTCACACCCGCCGAGTAGAGTGTTGCTAACGAACGACAAAGCAATTTCAAATATAGGTATCGAATGTCGAATACTTATTGTAATTTTTAAAAAGTGTAACTTGCAGTTTTGAAGAATCGTTTAATGTATTCGATGTTTCCAGTTTCCTAGAAAGGTGTCGAAATAGCAAATTATCTTGCCAGACTTTTTGCTGGAGACTGTGAAAGATATCCATTACAGTAAAATGGAAAATTAATTAAATCTACATAATGTATGTAGATATTTTGACAGTTAGAGCAGACATGTCGAAATTTCAAAAATAATTAATAGCCAGTAAAATGACCTTCCATGTTGACTTGCAAATATTACACCGGTGGTCTCCGGCGAAAATATGCAATTTTCAATCCTCCTGATAGACCTTTTCATACATTACGTTATGAGCAACGCTTACCTCTTTTACAAAATATTTTTATGGTTATTGATTCTAAGAGGAGTTCATTAGAAATTATTTGTGAAAGTAATACTTGAAGACTCAAGGGATTTATTTGATCACCTTGGTAACGGCTTCAAAGCGAGGTTGTCGTTGCACTCAAAATACATGAATAGGCCTATTCACAATATATATCATTGCAATGTCTTCTAAGGACCCAACAGCTGATTGGTTGAAAGTGACATATTGACTGATTTTACGTCACTTGCAACCAATCAACCAATGGATCCGTGAGGTAATGTCAGAAGACATCGCAATGGTGCATACCATGAATTGTCGGCAAAGCTGTATAATGAACCGATGTGGAATATGAACTCGGTGAGGTCAAGCCAATCATGTTTATCGTATTTTTATAACTTATTTACATTTCCCGTTTGCGATCGTGAGTTCAAAGCCCTGGAGGAAAATCTTAGATGGGAAATAATGTACCTTGTTTCTCATCCAAAACGCGTGACCAGCGTGAAAACAAAGAAAATTCATTCCTTCATTCTAAATGCGGTACAAATCTTAATGCTTCACTTATTGCTTGAGAAAGGTTGAAGATTCCTCTCTAGTCTCTTTGGGCTTTAAACTCGATGGGTAAATCACTACTAGACCGTGATCCCGTTCGCCTATATTCTGTTTCAATTTTAAAGCTGATGATTTCAGGGCAGCCTTGAGATTGCCCCGCATTTAGAAGTTTTATTTTTAAAAACACGCAGGTCACGTGTTTTGGATTGGAAATAAGTGACTTCATTCCTTATCATCCAGGAGTTTAGGATCTAGCCCCTTCGGGGTTTTGAAATATCGACCTCACGACTAGACCTCGATCCCGTTTGCCCATATTCTGTTTTGAAGTTGACGATTTCACAATATTCCATAACCATAGTATTCTGTAACCATGGTAATAGCTCAATGCGATATACAGGATATTCGCGCCACTTTATTTATATTAGCCAATCACTTTATTTTTATAAATTACATCTGAAAAAGGATCTCGGGCGGAATCACAGAGAAAAAAATCAATTTCAAAAAAAGATTTTCGCGGATTGTGAAATTCGGAAAACATTGGAAAGCGATGAATGAAATAGTTCGTGTAATATTCGCATCTTTAGAGCAGTTTGTGTAGAGCTTATTACCTCGTTACACACCGTTCGCTACTTACTTATTTCAATTAATTAGAAAATTATTTCTCTTTTCATTTTGAAAATTTCAATTTTAATGACTTTTAGCGGAACAGGAAGTAAGTAACAAAAATACCATCACTCAATTTTTTTAGTACCAATATTTTCGACTTTTTTTTATCGGAAGTCAGTTTTTATTTGGAGGTTGATACGTTTAGTTGCGGCGTGTGTGTATGGGTTGATTTGTTGAAATATGGTAGCAGTTTGTTGTTTTAATCCAGCCTATTTCATAGTCCGTCAATATCTTTAGTCTAAATAGCTGATACCTTCCATAAACTACTATGAATTTGGGTTGTTTATTGATTGAAGGCTGATATATGTATGATATATTGAGAGGAAGTAACAGACATTCGCATGACACAATATTAGCATCCCCTAACGAATCAAAATTTGTAGAGATTCAGACTAGCATATCGAATACTGCACGTTACCCTAAGCTAAATGCGTAGTGGGATAGTGGTTATCATCCTTGACTCCCGCCTGGGAGGCCCGAGTACGATACTCACTGTGTCTTTACGATTCACTTGGCGAGTGATATAAGTTTGCCCTGGTCAACCCATGCCACTTGAGGGGATTTGGGTACCATTACTCTTATAGAAGAGTGTGGGTAGACTAGACAGACATTGCGACGTGCCGTGGCACTCATAAGGTTCGGCCTCGTGTGAGCATCGCTCTCCCAGTGTTGTTCTAGTGTCATGGTTCATGGTATACTCCATGACATAGCAGCTCGCTTCTGTCAAGCCGCAGTGTCTGTCAGCGCCGTGCTTCCTACTCCTTCGTTGGTAGGACCCATCCCGAATGCATTCGGGGAGCTCATATTTATCTACTCAAAGCTAAGAAATAGAGGACTTCTCACCTGGTGGGTTAGTGACTTTGACGGCCGACGGGGACGTGCAACTAGAGTTGAGAAAATGGATAATATTTAGAATTCGCGACAACGTGAAAACGTTGAATTACGTAAAAATTCGAAAGGTACTCTGAAACAGGTTTGAGAGTCTATATTTGATGACGAAATCTTTTCCCAGAATTTTCTCCTGTCTGTGAAACGTGATCCCTTTTCCTATCTTCGGTTGCTTCGGTTCTCAAGAAGGGAAAATTTGTTTTGTTCACGAAGCTTAAAATATATATTTTCAACTTTCAACTGTGAAAAGTATTTTACTTTGCAAAAAAAATATAATTTGTTTTGATGTGTTTTCTGGCTTGAAATGACGTCATTGACACTCTGTTATTTAGATCTGTAAAAGTTATTTAGAGAGTTTGGGCCTTCATTTTGGACTTTTTTGCTCAAGAAAACAAATAAAAGAGTGACATCTTTAAAAGGTGCAGAGATTGATTGTTTTCTGTTTTTCAAATTTTTGCGGTTAAAGATATTCTTTTTTATGATATGTACTTTTTTGCTGACAAAGCAGAAATAACAATGAAATTTCTCTAATATGGTGTGTTTAGCGTGGTTTCTTATCCTTTCTTATCGAACTTGTTATCTTAAACGAGAAAACGAAATTTTCAGGGAATTTTCACAGTGAAAAGTTGGAGATAAGATTTTCAAGCGAGTTCTTTATAGTTCTTTATTTGTCTTATTTGTTGTTGTTGATATTCATTGTTGTTAAGGAAAGCATAAGTCTCGTTGCTAGGGAGGGGGTCGTTAATTTTTTGTAAAGAATAATACACGTTTTTTTATAAGAATGTTTTTTTTCTTATTTCATCATAGATGTTCTTAGTTTTTTGAGGAAAAACATCGTAAAATATTCTTACGGTATATTCTTAGGTCATAATCACAATTTAACCTAAATTTAACAAGAAATGCACACTTGAAGAATAAAATTACATTTTTGTGAAAGAGTGAGCCTTTCTGGGGGATAATTAACAATTTACAGTTAAAAATGCTCTAAAAATGACATTCTTAGGCTCTATTGCCAAATTTCATGATAGTGATATTCTCATTATATTCTTAATTTTTTGGCCAATTTCATCATGAATATTCTTATAAAAAAAGCGTGTATTTTTTAAGGCGTTGGTTCAAAGGATGATGGATGATGAGTTGAAAAAAGCGAATCTTAATTTATAAAGGGAAAGTTGGGAATGAATTATTCATATCTTATTTTCCATAATTTCTGTGTTTTTCTTTTCAAACGCTCCCTTATTCTATTCTTGTTTTCTCGAATTTTTAATTCGAAATATTTTCAGAGAATAAATATATTTTCATCAGGTTCTTCTACTTCGCAGTTCTTATTATTTTGAACATTTTTTCGTTTGAGCAGTGTGCGACCTCTCTTGTTGTACTTAGCGAACGAGAGACTTTTCAAGTTATAAATGTAAGTTTTTCATCAACATATTTTATGACTTACGTTTTTGCGTAGGGGCGTAGATGAATTAAAAATAACTTTTCAAGAGCAAGGATGAAGCTCGGAAGAATACTGTAGGCATATTTAGAAGTTTCTGATTTGAGTGGGCATGATGTCCCCTATAATAAATTTCGAGGAAAATTTACGTTTTTCTTCTTTTCTCTTTTCTCTATAACATCGCAATGACTCTAGACAGCAGGGGTTTTTCTTTGTTTTTTGGTAGGCTGGTGAATCAAAAATTAACTCTAGTGATTTTTAGATTCTAGACCGGCGAATTCTTAGCAAACCCAGTGTATTGAGTAACGTAAACATATACTTGAGGCGGCGAACCGAACTTTTCAAACGGCGAATTGTAATTTTTTTCGTGCCTTGGACCGGCGAAATTCGCCGTTTGCTTAGCCTAAATAAGACCCCTATAGATTTGAAGAAGTTTCCATGTTTTTACTTTCGCTGCAAGGTATAATACGTAAGAAGCTAATTGTAGATTTTGATGCTTTAGGCTACATTAGTATTACACGAAACATATTATTAGTAATCGTAATTTTCACAAATTACGGCTTTTTGGTATAATGTAATTTTAATGAGTAATCTAAGTTTTTAAACTTTAATCTGTAAATTCTGTCAATTGAGGTTTTGTGTCATTTTTATATAGCACAGATTTTAACGTCATCTAAAATCGTATAATCTTGCGCGTAATTTCTGTGGGTTTATAAAGATTATAGACTTTTGTTTGTGTGCGTGATGTATTGATGACGTCAGCAAATTTCAACAACTTGAACTATGGCCTTTTTTGTCTGATCTTAGTTTTTAAGTTACATCATCTCACTTAGAATTTATTAGTTGTCTTTTAAGTCGCTGATAGTTAAACACGTGTAGTTGTGTAGTTCAGCCATCTTCGTGAGGGAGCTTTTCTTCTCAAGCTCCCAAATAACATTAATATAATATCAGTTCTTGGTGACTTAATGTAGTATCTAGATTTTCCTTTTAATAATTCAAATTTATCTTCAAAATTAAAATTTTATTTCTCTTCCAGATTCAGACATCAAAACAAATGGTTGTTCAATCAATGGCATTTAGTTCAATCGAAGCCGCCCATCAGAAGGGTGAGGGCGGGAACATGATAAATGACATCCTTCAAAAGATACAACAAAGCAGCAAAGAAACTTGTCTTTGGGGAAAACCCTGTCTTGAAGAGAAGCGAACGGATTGTAGCGAAGCAGTTGATAAACAAACAGTGCTGAAAAATATCGAAGCCAAAGACAGTTTTCATTTTGATGACTTTTGGGAAGAATTAGCTTTACTTGATAACGAGGCTAGCGTAGACGATGACGTCAACAATAATAATTTCATCGATCAAGGTTTTTCGATGTGTCTAGAGTCTAACGAGGAGTTACCAATAAAAACCGAAAAACGTCGAGGAACGAGACTTGTTCGCCGACAATCTTCGGTAGATAGTGGAATCGTCGTCCGCACACCGAGTGAAAGTTATCAAGATCGATTAGCGCTTGTCAAGTCCCGAGTTAAACGATGCAAAACAACAGATAATGCCCTGTCTACATTACAAAGATCAAATTCGCTTCCTAACCTGAAGGATATAGACTTGAATAAATTCCAAACGATCAAATTTAAAGACTTTAAAGCATACAAAAAAGAACAACAAGATAGTAAAATAGCTGCTGAGTCAGCGAAAAAACATTCAGAAGCGAGAAAGAAACATAAAGACTTATTCAGTATTCGAAATTACACTCGTGGAAAATACCGTAAAACAAAACTCTCAGAATTGATCACCAGGAATAATACGTTCTCGATGGGTGAAGGGCGTATGCCGCCACATAAATTGAATGGGCGTCCTCTATTCGAAGACTCGCTTGAAGAGAACTATGTGTTATCGTTTGATATTGACTCTACAGATACGAAAGGCGATACTTGTTTACATCACGCTTCCAGTATCGGCGACGTCGACACAGTTCGATATCTCTTGAAAGAGGGCGGAAATGTGTGGCGTAAAAACAATAACAAACTACTCCCTATGGAGCTATCTCATGATTTTAAAACAGCAAAACTTTTATCCCATGCAACTATCTTTTACACGGAACCAGAAAAACAGAGACATGGTTGTAATAATATTTCGTCGACCGTCAAATTAGCATTTGATTTGTAAATATGGTTAAGATTTAAAAGTCTTTAATACTTCGTAGATTCTTTTTTATTATTTTAAGTTTGTTAGCCAGAGCTGTGGAAGGATTTATTTCGAGATTTAAGGTATAATTATAAGCGGTAGGAAATGTATACTTCAATCAAATTTTGATTTGTTGTAATTGGTACACAACGTTGTTTGAATGTCTATCGAACGTCCAAATACCATTAGATGATTTTTGAAATAGTCTAGTATTATAACGGTCTAATCCTCCTACTGGTCTATATAGACTAAAGCTGTGAGATCATTTTCCGGTTAAACTACCGGGTTAGACAAGAACTTTTTCTCCCTTGAAAAATTCAAAATTGTTTGACCGCCTCAATTTTAAAATAACTTTATTTTTTACTTTAATAACTTTAAATTTTATTAAATTTTGTATATATTGTAAAAATTTTCAGTATAATGTCGTAAAATTATTTTCTATTCTTGGGAATTACAATAAAGATTACAGAAGTAATCCAAAAGTTGTTTACAGTATATGGCCCCCAAAACGGAGACGGCCCCCAAAACGGAGGTTTTCATTAAAATGAAGATTCTGACTTGTAGATTTATCAGAATTAAACGATTTTTGTTTATTTTGAAAGAATGATGGTTATACTTAAAAATGAGCATGTTTTTGATGGTTTGAGACGGATTCAAAATAACATATTTGCGTCTAAAGGAAATATTTTAACACCAAAATTGGAAAAAATCATATAACTCACTCTATCCTTGTATTGAAAATAAGTATGAAAAACGGGGTATAGGAAACTTTCTACACCTAAGCCTTCAGAAATGCAAATACATCGTGGCTTTAGAGCGGGTAAAAGATATAGCATCTTGAAGGTCAACCAGTATTTTGAAGCCCAGAATAAGCATTGACAAAACCGAAATTCTAAATATGAGAAAAAGCAAAAATCTTGGATTTCTATCCTATCACCTTGAGTTAATAATTCATAACAAAAAATTAACATTATATATAAAAATTTTTGCTGATCAGCAAAAACGGCAAATCTCATTTTTTTGCAAAATATAGGAGAAAAATATCTTTAAAAGCTTAATTTTTCAGTTTCATTAAGTTTTTTTTCTAAAATTTTCACAGCTTATTCCATACATAATGGAACTATTTTCAAAGAGATTTGTTTTCAAAACTTGATTAAGACGTTGTTAAATCAAAATTGTCATTTTGAAAATTTCTAAATTTTCAGTTTGGACTTTGCAATATTGAAAATCTTGAAATATTTCATAAAAATCATAATTTTACATCCATCGGGTCGTAAATTAGGGAAAACACAATATGTTCATAGTTTTTCCCCCTTTACCACCGGGCTTAATAATTTGATTTTAGCTACACCTCCGTTTTGGGGGCCCCAAACCTGTTTTACAACCAGGGGTATACTGTAAAAATTTTATCAAATAAATTTATGCCCAAAATCCTCTAAATCATATTTCAAAACTATGGTCAAAATTTTGTATTCATATCTTAAAGATATCTCGAGAAATCGCTAAAATTTCAAACCTCCGTTTTGGGGGCCATTAGAAAAAAGCTACCTATCTTTAAGCGATTGAAAAATATTGTTGAAATTGAAAATTTTGAAAAAGAACTTCCAGGAAATAAAGTAGAGATGTTAAAAGTTTTCATGCAGCAAAAATTTTTGTAAAATCTCTTTTCCTCTAGATTTGAGAGAAGCTTCAAATTTGATCGCCGTTTTGGGGGCCACATACTGTAGCCTTCCCTAAGTCCCTCACTGTTTTTCATGATTTAGGTTGAATAAATTGTGTGAATTTTATAGTTTTTTATAAGAACAAACTATGTATAAGAACATAAGGCCTTATAAGGCTTCGGCGGCCAAAATACTAATAACAAGTTAAGAACTTTCAGGCAGAATCTAAAACACTCAATTTCTAAAGAAATTGCACAAAAATACTCAAAAAATCGCTGTTATCATCGTTATGTTGTTATGTTGTTATTGTGGAAAAACTTTCAACTGAAGCCTTTGCTCGATTATAAGTCTTGTTGCAGTCGGCGAAGCATGGAGGTAATAAAGATATAGATGATGAGAAAACGTCTCGGTAATGACCTAAATGATCGTTGAAATCTTTTATAAATCTATTCAAAGCGGCTTTTCTTTGATGTACCATCATTGGAAGCAAAAAAATCCGAAATGTAAATTTATAAGAACAGAAGAGAGAATCTTATCCTGATTGAAATAAACATTTTATGCAAAAAGTTCTTGTTCAAACGCGATACAAAAATAATTTTCTCAAAGTAAGGTTACAATAGTTCTATGATTTCATGTCGATGTATTTTTGGGCGAACACAGTGCTAATTTTGAGAGTTTCAGCACATTTTCCTTGAAAATTTCTTCATTATAAATCTTTAGGTCTAATAGGGAGGGGATTTTCAAATTTTGATGGATGATTAATTAAAAGGTTACCTAATCGTAATATAGAATTATTTTTGAAATTTATCAATGATTTTATGAGAGGGGACCCTTATAAATGTAGGATTTTGTGCTTGTTACGGCAACCTTTTTCTTATTTTAATCAACAAAGTTATTATCTCACAATAGAGTTGTTAGAGTTGTTTCCAACATCTTTTTATTCAGTTTTTTACGAACTTAAATATTCCCACGAGTATACCCAAAATTAATCATCTTATTCCCAATGCAACCAAACAGCTGTTTGCTTCCGATGATAAATCAGAATAGAACAAAAGGCATTGACCCTCTATCTATCTTTATTACCTCCATGGGTGAAGTAAATTCATTTGGATTTCCAATGGAAAGTATATCAATACATTACGTAGCCTGGGAATCCAAGCGTTAAACTTTTTTCACAGTCTAGTTTATGATATTTTTGCTGCTGGTTTAACGCTTGGCGCAGGTAACTCGCCTGCAGGGAGATTTTTCCCTGCAATGCAGGTTAGGCCTGATTGGCCAGCTTTCGGCGTATTACCTAGCAGTACTTTCGCGTGCATTTTGATTATTTCGATGCGCGCGCATAATTTATGGAAAAAGCTGACTCTGCAGAAAAAAGGAAAACAAATGAAAATGAAAACATAGATTCATTTCAAAACAAAATGGCTGTTGGCTGGAAGTCTAAATATGTGGCTGTTTTTATTTGGTTTCTAGTAGCTCTGAAAGTCTTTATAGATTGTGGAGGAGTTTTATGGTAAGTTGATTATGTGTGTTTGCCTGGGTTTCCAAAGTTCAGAAACTCTGTCAACAAGGGTTCACACACAGACTGTTTATAACATTCTGTGTCAGACTAATCTACCTGCACCAAGCTCTATAATTTTAGAACTTTGTGAGGTGAGGTATTTGTTTTTTCTAAAATTATGAGCTTGGATTCCCAGGCTATACATTACGCTTCAGAATGACAGACTTTATCGCTGGAACGGAAATCCATCTGAGAGAGAAAAATTTTGACACTGATGTTTTTCATAATATGTACACTCTGTTTCGCAAAGAAAATAAGAAATCAATAAAAATGTAACAAAAAAATATTTGTTTATACAAAAAAAAATTTAACTAGCAGCTGTACGACGAAGTTGAATCAAGCCTACATGAATTGCATAGGAAACCATGGCAGCTGTTGCTATGCCAACAGAAAACAACCAATCATATTTGTTCTCCTCGTCTTCTGATTTGCTGGTTTTCTTAGCGCTCGATTCTTCTTTTTGTGTTTTCTCTGTAAAAAAAATGAAAAAGATTGATGAAAAACTTCGTTCCAATTCATCGCTTACTTTCGCGCGTCTGAATAGCGGACGTCTACAAAATGGCATGTAGTATGGTATATCTATTATGAGCACAACTTCGATTTTATCTCAGAGTCATTGGACAGCGATTCAAGCCAAAGACTCGAGAAAGATCGAGGTCATGCCAATGAAAGATTTGGCTGCAAATTCAACCATTAATTAAAAAAATTCGCACCTACAGACCTTACCAGATGAAAAATATGTAAAAGCCAACACAGTGGTGGCAAACACAAATTTGTTCGAATTAAGGAAATTTCAAGTTATGGAGTAAGTTTTATAAGGCTTTGTTAAATGAAGGGACCATAAAATTCGTTCGAGTTAAGGAGATACATTCGAGTTATAGAGGTTCCAGTTAAAAAAAACAAATATTGTTTGGCAAAAATAAGAGAATGGATTTATCTCCCTTACCTTCATTCGTATCATCCTTTTCCTCTCTTTCAATCTCGCGTAAATATTTCATCAAAATACGATCGACGTATTGAACGAGATTTTCCGTTTTTCGCACCTCATTGTGCAGTTCCCCACTTTTCAATGGTATCTTGACAAGGGGCGCCAAACACGAAAATAATAGAGCATCAACTGAACAAGGTCTGTAAGGGAAGTAAAAATATCGATTTAAAACGAGAGAATGGACCTAAAATGGACTTAAAAAAGTTTCCACACTTAATCTAGACTTCATAAAAATATCATCAACTTCCAGCACTTTGAGGACTTTAATTCAATCATATTTTCTAATGACTACAAAACCTAACTCTTTCGATAAGTATAAAAAATAGTATCAAGGAGATTTGGTAGTTTTGTAGCCTGGTTAGTAGTTTTGGTGGTCTTCTCTTTATCTTAATCAGTCTAATCTTAAAGGTTTTCCACCATCACCGTGGAAATAAAAACACTTTGTTTGCAGAAGGGATCACTTCAATTTCGACAAATTCGAAAGTTTATTCTATAATGGAAGATTTTCGCTAATTTATATAATCTAAACAATTTAAGAACGATGAAACTCGTTTACAGTTGACGCTCTCTAATTCGAAATTCTAATGTTCGATACGTTCTACTATTCGATAATATTGAAAGCCATGATCAATGAGAAACTCTCATAAGAGAAGCTCTACATTCAATACGTTCCCTTATTCCATGAAAACCTAAACTACAGCTCACGCTCTCTAATTCGACACTCTACAATTCGATACGCTACATTTTTCGATGATATTGAAAGGCGCCGTCAACAAGAAACTCTCATAAACGACGCTCTACTTTTCCATCATCTTCCTTATTCGATGAAAATCCAATTCCACTTGAAATCGAATTAGGAAGCGTCAACTATTCATGATATGCGCCATTGCAATATCTTCTGACATTACATCACGGACCCAATAGCTCATTGGCTGGAAGTGACGTAAAATCAGTCAATACGTCACTTTCAACCAATCAGCAAATTGCAATGGTGCATATCATGAATACTTTGGTTTCAATTCTTTTTACCTGGCTCCGAAGATGAAATCTCGATTTTTGAGGAACTGAGAAAGAGTTTGAATCGCGTCTGCTCCTTCTGCCATCAACTGGAAATGAAAAAAACAAAATATAATAGAATATCTTGATCCCATCTATTTTCTTACAGAAAAAGTGTGCAAGAACATCATCTTCGTCCCCTTATATTATAACCTATTTTATGACGTTTCACGCACTGACCTTTATATACCCTTGATACAGTTTCTCAATCCCGGTCAAACAAAATGTTTGCTTACAATTTTTAAAAATTGGTACCCTAATGGTAGCCGTGGTACTACTCAATGTCGGTGAAAAAAATTCAAACGGAAAATTTCACTGAATTACAAATAAACCCAAATCGAGTAGTGCTATTATTATGGTACCACTTTTCTAAATAGGTCCGTGATTTCAAGCCAGATGGACAAAACCCCATCCATATAATATGCCCTAAAATTAGCAATTATATTTAAGGAAGTACCAAAATATGCCATAAAATCAAAAGGAATATTTTTAAAAGATCCTAAAACAACACAACCCTCTGATCACCTTACCTTTTTCATTTTCGTAGCATCTTCATCTTCCAACAAGTGTTTCGATAATGAAACATGTTCTTCGATCCGATCATGAATCTTCTTCGCTTCCGTAAAATTGATGGGGTAGCGACAATTACGTGCGAAAACAGGACGAACAATTTCACTGTAATTTTCAACTTCCATCCATAAAGTTGCTTGCTACGAACAAAAGTCAACCATATTAGTCTTTTCTTTAGACGTTAAAAGGGAAAGTTTTAAAAAATACTTTAATTTATGTTATTCCCAATTCTATGTTCAAACTAAAATTCCAGACAGACACTTATTTTTTTTGAAAAATAATCCCTCAAAGACTTCAAAAGAAATTTTGACACGAAAATTTAAAAGCTCCTGAACCAGTCTACACTAAGAAGTTATTTCGTTCAATGGTTTCTAACTACTTGACTGAATCGGACAAAAGGGTCGAAAGACTGGCCCATTTTCAGATGAAATCGGTCGATCAAAGACCTCTAGGGACCACCAGCAAATGTTGCCTAGATAACCTGTTGAGAAATTCGTAAATGCGGGGTTTAAAACATACCACTGCAGGTTTCAATCTTTCTTCAATAATGGCTTTCAAAACCAAAGAATAATTTTTGGATCCATCATCTAACCAAGTGTTGGCATCAAAGTGCTAATGTAGGAAAAAAGAAAATTTTACTGAATACGTTTACAACACGTTTACACTCTATGTTTGAAATTTCTTCTAAAAACCTTCGGTTGGATCAACTTGTATGATGAAACAAGTGATACTTTTATGGACCTACCTGGTTATGCATTTAACACATATATAATTGATATCTACGTGCGCATGACCGTTAAACAATCATTCAGAACACAAATAGTGACGATCTATTAAAAGTAGTCGTTTGTTTCTTATAAAAAAACGTTTAAAAACCAAAATTCATGCTCTTGAAATATTCTTTCATATTCAAGACTTCGTGAGCAAAAAAACATCTATCTCATCAAAAAATTTAGTAATTTGGCTAAGAACATTGATGTATGCTTATTAATGGATAAACATGCGTTTTTGAGCTGAAAAATTCTTTTTTTACAAAAATCTGCTTGAGCCATCTTTTACCTACTTTCATGCAAAAAAATCTGAAAAAAACAATGATCCAATATTTCACAAAGTCCAAAAAAACCGTTTTTTAGCCGTTTTTTGGCCCAAATTTGCCCAAAAACATTTTTTTTCGAAAAATGGGCTCCGTCACATTCGATGGTTTATAGTTATGCATCTTTGCAAAAAATCATAAAGAATGAAAGAGCCAATCTCGAGAAAAGCTAATACCTAAGTAATTGATAACGTGCTTATAAAAAATATAGAATTTGACCAGTTTTTCTATAAAAACACGCCAAGCAACCAAAATTTCATGTCTAAACACACATATTCTTCAAAAGTAAGCCCTCGTGAGCAAAAAAAACATCTATCTCATAAAAAAATTGAGTAATTTAACTAAGAACATTAGTGTATGCTTACTAATAGTGATTCTAATAGATAAACATGCGTTTTTTTGAACCAACAAAAATTTTTTTTGCAAAAATCTGCTTGAGCCATCTTTTACCTATGAGGGTACCCTACTTCCATGCAAAAAATCAGAAAAAATTAATGATCCAATTTTTCACAAAGTCCAAAACACCCGTTTTTTAGCCGTTTTTTGGCCCAAATTTGCGCAAATTTTTTTTTTTCGAAAATCGGGCTCCGTCACATTCGATGGTTTATAGTTACACATCTTTGTGCAAAAAATCAGAAAAAACTAATGAGCCAATCTCGAGAAAAGCTGGTAACTAACGAACGAACGGACAGAGGTGAATTTATAGGACCTCCACCGGGGTAGGTCCAAGAAACATGAAAAGAAACATGTTGAAAAAGTTGATAGAAATTTATGGTATCCTTTTTAAATGTTTTATGCGGGTATTGATGTTTATGAAGGTGCCGAAACGGATTAACGTTAAGGTAAAAATAGCAAAAACAGAGGGTGGGTAGGCAAAATGAGTTGAATTTGTTATATTCTGTTGAATTAGTTGAATTTTTCAGCGCCTAAGTCTGCCAGTACCGTTTATACAGGATTCTCTGCGACAGTATGACGTCAGAATTAGGGGATGATAAATTATTATGGTTTAACTCACAAAGCTGAGCAAAAACAAAGCTTGATGGTCAAACTTACTAAAGATCATTTTGTTTGTGTTCAGTAAATAAACTTTTTAGAGAGTTATGCGTTTTCCCCTCGAAATTACCACGTCTTTATTGGATGAAAACAAGAAATCCATTAAAAGCAAGACAAAGGTACACGAAAAGTGGAATTGAACAAAACGAACCTTTAAATTGAGATGTTTGATGATTTCTTGATTTCCGTAAACAACTTCATCTTCTGGTAGACAAAGACATGGTAACGTTCGCCCTAAAAAAATGAGATTTGATTTATTGATATCATATATGTCTTCAGGGCTCTCCTTCTACGTTTCATTTTACTTATATTGAAATTCAACCATTTTGAATGAAATATCAACCATATCATTTTTACTCTAACTACAAGTATTGAGTGTCCACTCAAAGAATCCAACGGCACTGGGAGACTCTCCCGGCCAAGAAACCATTATGATACACCTTAGACCCTATGAAAAAAAATCTATTATTGCCTCCTTCTAATTTAGAAAATCAATTTTTCCCTAATTTTTCTTATTATCTATGGGGAAATTGTATCTCCCAGCAAATAAGAGGAACAACACTAACTAAACCTTTGAATCAAGGGAGTACCTTACAACTATTTCGACTTCCGGTCAACTAAAAGCGAATTACCATTGAAGAAAAGGATTGGTAGTAACTTAGTGATAAAGTAGAGTCTCTTTATCTTGAGCCTCTATAACTCGAATGTCTCCTTTGCTCAAACAAATTTTCTCGTCCCTTCAGTTTACAATATCTTATAACCTCTCTCCATAACTCGAGATTCTCTTAACTCAAAAAATAAATGCGTTCCCCGTGCGTGGTTCGAGTTGAGGATCCACTGTATAAGACCATATGTTCAGACGTTACGTTACGGTTCCATTCCGTTCCGTTCCGAAACGGTTCCGAAACAAATGTGAACGTCAAGATTCGAAACGTCAAAAAAGAAGAACGTTACAAAGCAAAACAGATCGAAACGGTTTCGCTTCACTTTTTTCATCGGAAAAAAAACTGTTCCGTTTTCTTGCTCCGAAACGTTGTAAAGTCAATATGAGCACACTCGATCCGTAACGAAAATCATACCGGAGCGAAACGGAACAGTAACGTGTGAACATGGTCTAAGAATGCTTTTCAATCTTACCCTCCTTTTGCACGAGCGATTTGAAGGTTGGTTTCACTTCGACATTGGCTGATGAGAACTTGACGTACGCCTGAGTAAAAAAAAGATTAGAAACATTCTTGCTAATTTACATTTTTATTAGAATGGGTTGGGATATAAAGGTTTAATCATTTTTGTCAGAAAAACCCTCAATCTTTTTCATTGAAATATAAAATCTGCAAAACATATACAGTGCTGTGTAAAATCTTGGTAAAAGCAAGATGACGATAATGAAGGATCGAAGGGTAACGCATTTTAATTTCAATCTTCATTTTAAAAAAGTTATTCTTCACGTAGCCCGGGGTCCACTTAAAGCTTTTTTTATAGACAGGATGGCGCGATTAAGTACTTCACTGGACTCAGCGTCATAAAAAAATATCAAAAAGCAAAGTTCAGCCAAAAGTAGACTCTAGTCTATTCTTCACGCCGACTTTCTTTCAACTACCGTGCGTATGATGCAACCTACCAAACAAATATTGTGGTATCAAAAAGAAGAATGCCTTTATGCTGACAAATCAGAATAAACAAAAGAATTTAACTCAACGGGGAAAAAGTTTTTCTTTATGTACTCTTAGGTTCCAAATAAACGGGGGAGGGGGGTCCTAAAAAGGTCCAGGGGGGGGGGTTGGAAAATTTTCGAAAAATTAACAAGCGGGGGCCGTTTATTTGGAACCTAAGAGTAAGCAAATTGTATATAGGAGATACGTTAATTGTCCTTTAAAAATATAAAAACATAGAAATTATCAGTATCTCACCAGTAATTCCAATGAATCAATATCGATTGATGGTAAGGCCCATTTCTTCTCACCACGCCAATGCAGTAATTCCATTGATTAACTTATTTTTCTTTCTTTTGTTTTGTATTCGTTTATTTATTGACTAAAACAAAAACAACAACAAAGTTACATCCAATCTTCGGATCAACGTATGACATTTTTAAATTTTTAAAAATCGTTTGCTTACTCTTCACTTTTAATTCGCAAGCTTTTTTACATTGGATTGACACGGATGTGGAGCAAGATTGGTCAGAAAAAGGAAAAGAAAAACATTTTTTGCTTATATCAGCATAATATAATAATAGGCAGACACTGTCCTGATATGAAATATGTGTCTGATATGAAACGGGAACACTTATGTAAAAATAAAACCTTTAAGTAACTATTTGTCTGAAACTCATTTCAAAAGTCGCTTCGGGCTTCCGTAGAGTTGAAAGTCTTTTCTAGTTCTCTTTTGCGCAAACAAACATCATTTGGGTCGAGTTCAAATTATAGTTGTACATATCATTATAATTTGTCAAATCAAGATGTTTATCCTAGGTGTTTCCAATTAACGAGCAAGATTTTGTATATACTTTTACAATTGTTAGACCTGTCCCTTTCGCGCAACTTGTAACAACAATCAGGCGCAATAATACAAACAAATTTATTTTATTCATCGAAATTTTATCCATTTTATGTATATAATTTTTTTTCTGTAAATAAATAAAAAATTTATCGATCCCTACACTTGCACAAAAAGATATACAAAAAACTCAAAAGAATAGATCTTAATCGAAAAGATTCGAAGTGTTAAATGGCTTAATTAAAATGTTGGGATAAAAGGGTGACACTATTTATAAGGCTCAAAGTCAAGAATTAAAAATAGATGTGTACATTGAAAATTCAAATTATATAAAAATAATAATAATTTAACTGTTAATGAGCTTTTGCCGATGCAGCGTAACTTTCAACGATACGATCAAAATCTGCTTCCTAAAAATCAAATTGACAAAAAATATTTGTAAAAATATGCATTATTTGGGGACAACAGCGAAATCAGCCAGAACAATTTTGATTTTGCCTCATAAAAGAAAACAATCAAATCCTAAATATTTAAAGTCTGTCTCAATATGATCTGCAGTGAAGACAAAGAAGGCTTTTAATAGAATTCGCAGGAATTCGAGTTGTTTCGTGCTTGTTGAAAAGATAATAAGTTGGATATATTATGAAATAGAAAATAATCAAATAAATTCGGAAAAAATAAGACGAAAAACAACGAAGAAAAAATCAATTTTCTTTTTAGTCTCCGCTGCAGATTATATTGAGACAGACTTTATGAAACCCTTTCAAAAGATGATACAATTTTTTACACAAGGAATTAAAGAGCTATGAACAACCTTTTTAATAAGAACAAACTATATAAGAGCATAAGGCTTCGATAGTCAAAATGTTAAGAACAAGTTAAGAACTTTCTAAGGCTTTATGGACTCAAAAACACCATACTTCTTAGGACAAAAATATCCACAAATGGTCAATATAAGAACATTTTTAGGCTTGAAACTGAAAAAGTTGAGAGCATCCGAAGGCTTCAAAAATTTGGGATGTTCTTATAAAAAAAACGTGTAACCTTTTTCAGGTAGTCTTTGGTGAAGCAATGGCGATCGTGACCAGCTCGTAATTGTGAAATGAATCGGTTGCTAACCTAGGAAATCGAAATAAAAAAGAACTTGAATTACCACTATTTCAAGGATTGTAAAAATGTGGTTGTAAATATTAGATTTTTTGAGAAAAACAAAATTTCTTTGGCAGGTGTTACACCCTGTTTGTTGAAAACAAAATAAATATTCATAATATGCACAACTGCAATGACTTCACGAAATTATGCAACTTTTCTGTTTTTGTTCCACTCAATACGTCACTTTTTCTATTGTTTAAGCGACGTCGTATTGGGTGGAATATTTCAAAATTTTTTAGAAGACTCCCCAGTGGTGTATATCATGAATAGAGGAAAACAAAGCAAATCCATTTCTTGCAAAATCACATACCTCTGGTGCTTTACCAAGATGTTGCGCAAGAACTGCCATATTACAAAGTGTTTCTGGGTTGTTACTATCCTACAATTGAAAGGGAGAAGTGTTAAAGGTCTATTTCCTTTAAGTATGTACTCTTTTTTGTGCAAGTAAGTGGGAGCCATGTCAGCATAATTAAACTAATTCCCTTGAGGGTGGTTTTTATGTGGACGCAAAAAAAAGAAAACACTTTAAGCGAATGGACTTAGTAAAAAAATGCAAAATTTGATCCATATATTGCTATAAAAGAAGGTATAAAGGAAAAATCAGTAATATTTTGTTAAAATGTGTAAGAAAACTTATTTTATCCTAATATTGTGCTGCAAAGAAAAAAAAAATAATTTTGAGCTCTATCCAGTCGCAAAATTAATCAAGAAAACCATAACGTAAATCAAGTAGATGATGTTGAAATAAAGATCAACGAAATCAGGATCTTTTATTGCAACGCCGACACGCTAACACCCGAGAAGAAGCGACAACTTGTGCTTGATGTAGAGAAACATCATCCCCACATCATTGCGATATGTGAGGTGAAACCAAAGCACGGTGGACTGCGAGAGCTACACGAACACGAGCTTAAACATTATAAATGTGTCAGTCATACGAACATGACCACTGGCATCGGTCGCGGGATAATTATTCTTGCTCATTCATCGATCAAACATTTAGTCACCGATGTCAACCAATCAATGAACCAAGTCAATTTCAATGAAGCATCCACAATCGAAATTCGTCTATCCGGAAACGATCTCCTGGTCTTCTCCTGTATCTATCGCTCCCCTACGAACAATGACACGTCAGCTGAAAATAACAACAAGTTGAATCATCTAATCAAAGATATCGCATCAAACAACAAATACTCTCATAAATGCTTTGTCGGGGACTTTAACTTCCCAACAATCAATTGGAAAAATTGGACGACGCCACATCTCGAGGAAAGTAAAGAAGAAAAATTTCTTGAAGCCCTTCGCGACTCCTTTCTCCACCAAAGTGTAGACGAACCAACCAGATGCCGTGGGACTGACGACCCATCTTTAGTCGATCTCATTTTAACAGGTGAAGCTAACCAAGCTCTATGTCTAGAGTATCTCAGTCCTTTGTGTTTAAGCGATCATAGTTGCTTGACCTTCAGTATCAAATGTGATGCTGTATTGAAACCTAAATCAGAAAGATACAAGTACGAGGACGCAGACTTTGAAGCAATGAAACAAGGTCTCAACTCTGATGATTGGTACAAGCAATTTCCCGAGATGGCTAATTCTAAGTCAACCGAGGAGCTTTGGCAGCTTTTCCGAAAGAAGATTTTGGATATACGAAACCGTTTTGTACCCATAAAGATCATCGGTGGTCAAAACTGGAAGAAGAAAGGTAAAATACCTATTGGAGTTCAACTTCGGAAAGAAATAGCAGAGAAGAGACGCCTCCATCGGAAATGGATGAAATCACCGCCCGAAGAAAAAGAATACAATCGAGCAAAATACACCCCTGTAAGAAACAGAGTGAACAAATTGATGAGACAAGCTCACAGGAACTACGAACAAAGAATTTGTGATAACGCAAAGACCAAACCGAAGATCTTCTGGTCACATGTGCGTAACAAGATGAAATCTTCTAGTACAGTTTCATCACTACTTGAATCACCAAATGTCAAAACATCGTTAAAGCATGAAGATCACGAAAAAGCCAATATACTTCAACGACAGTTCTGCAGTGTATTCACAAAAGAAGCAGTAGGTGAGCTTCCTGCATTTGAAAAGAGAACTGATTCATCCATCGGAGATATTCATATCTCTGAGGAGATGGTACAGAATCAATTGAAAGAGCTCAACCATAATAAGTCATTCGGTCCAGACGAAATACACCCTAGGATACTAGCGGAATTATCTGACTATCTTTCTCTACCCTTAGCTGTAATCATGAACAAATCTTTAGTTGAAGGCTCATTACCACGAGATTGGAAGGTGGCACATGTCACACCTATCTACAAAAACAAGGGACCTCAGAATTTGGCAGTCAATTATCGACCTGTTAGTTTGACATCGGTAGTGTGCAAATTAATGGAATCAATACTGAGGAAACACATCATGAAGCACCTTTCCGATCATAATCTTTTATCGAACAAACAATATGGCTTCATTAACAACCGTTCAACCGTGACACAGCTTTTGTACTATCTGGATAAATGTTATGAGAGCATCTCGAAAGGAAACGTTGTTGATAGTATCTACTTCGATTTTGCTAAGGCTTTCGACACTGTACCCCACCGTCGACTATGCAAGAAACTATCAGCATATGGCATCAACGGTTCAATCTTAAAATGGATAACGTCATTTCTAACAGGTCGAACACAATCAGTAAAAGTGAACCAGTCCTTCTCGACTACAGACCCTGTAGTGAGTGGTATTCCACAGGGTAGTGTACTGGGACCAATACTGTTCGTGCTATACATCAATGATCTTCCTGAAAAGGTCATCTCATTGATCCTACTGTTTGCTGATGATACCAAAATCTTCAAAGAAGTCAACTGCATCGAAGACTCTGTTTCCCTTCAGAATGATATAGACACACTTGTAGAATGGTCGAAAGACTGGCTATTACAATTCCATCCTGAAAAGTGTCACGTTCTGACGCTAGGAAAGTTTGGAAACATCAAACATGCTCATCCATATTCCCTAGATGGACGCCAATTGGAACACGTCTTTGAAGAAAAAGATCTTGGAATCCTCATTGACTCAGAACTTACATTTGAAGAACACATTGCAAAGCAAGTCAAAAAAGCAAACGCGATACTTGGCATAATCAATCGAGGATTTGTAAACATGAGTACAAGTACATTTAAAACATTGTATTGTACGTTTGTTCGCCCGCATCTGGAGTACGCTCAGTCAGTATGGTCTCCGTTTCTACGTAAACACGTAAATCTGATTGAAGGAGTACAAAGACGGGCAACAAAACTTGTTCAAAAATGTCGTAATATGTCTTATGAAGAACGATTGCGTGAATTAGATCTTCCTACGCTCGAGTTTAGAAGACACTTTTGTGACATGGTCCAACTTTACAAGCACATCAACTATTACGAAAAAGATACCATCCCAAACAAGATAGCCCGTCGAACGCGACCAAACAGAAGGCACAACTTTGAGATGATTCCAAACTTTGGAAGCGATGGACTCCGTGGTGTACAAACGAATTCCTTCTTTTATCGAACTATACCAACCTGGAATAAATTGCCAAAAGATGTCGCTGAAGCAAAGACAGTCAAAGTCTTCAAAGAAAGACTCAACACTGCATGGAGTAAACACCCGAAAAGATTCAACACAAGACAATTGTAAAATACGTTGTATAATCACGATCAGTTCCAGAGGCCCTCGTGCGCCTAGAACTTTGTTACATTATAATAAAAATATCCATTATTATTGCATAAAAAATAAACTTAATTGGTCGTTAAAGCGAACTTATCTTAATAAAACAACCAAAAAATAGATTGAGAGTGGAAATAATATATTTTCGAAGTTCTACTATATTGTCTAGTACTTGAAGACAAAAAAAGCATGATCTTAAAAAAATGTTAAGTTCCCCTTTAAAGTTTTAAAGTTTACTTACTCTATCTAAAGCTTCCTGTAAATTACTGTCTGCATCTTCAAACTTTCCCATTCTCATGTAACAAGTTGCTTGTGCATTCAACATGGAGATTGTACTGGAATATTTGTCGATGAGTTCTTGGAAAATGTAATAAGCATCTTGACACTTCTCACCACCCTGAAATATCAACAAGTGTTTTAGACATCAGATTAAGGATATCATAATATATTAGTTGATGATGATATTTCATTTCAAGAGTTGGTTTGTAGGCTTAATGCCTTAGACCACTCAGCCATGCATTGCTCAAAGTTTACCATAAGAGCGCAGTATAGAACATGAACTCTGATAATGATACGAGTAAAACATAATAGACAAAAACAAACCACAGCCAGATTGAACCATGCCATGGCTAATTGAGTAAGAGTTGCATCTTCATCATTTTGCTGAAGAGAGTACGAAGAAAGGTTGAAGATCAATAATACTCAACATTTACAATGTGTCCAAGTTTGTATTTTTTGTAGAGGGCATAAATTACATTTATCAGGCCATTTTTATGCCCTTTTAGCCTCCAGTTATCAGACGCTGCCCTCCTGAAACAACGAACATTTTGCTAAAAGCAGCCTTTTTAGCGGAAAAAAACTGGAAAAAGTGTTCTTTTTGGCCAACAACGGACGCTGCCCTGTCCTTCTAAAATATGGCTTGTATGAACTGGGGAACATCTGGTGTTTTGTCAAATTTGAAGGTTAATCATGTTGAATACTCACTTGCATCCTCCCAATTTCAGTTCTAAAAAAAAAGGAAAAAAATTATTGTAAACATTTAAGATATCATTTTTCCGATATACCTTAAAGGAAGAAATTTTGGTGAGAATTTAATTTGGCGGATGGCCAAAAAAGCTTTTTAGAGGGAATTTAATTTGGCGGATGGACGAAAAAACTAAATTTGGCGGGAATTTAATTTGGCGTTTGCTGAAAATTTATCCTTAAAATGGCGTAAAAACAGCAAAAAAAATGCAAAACCACCTTAAAAGAGATCATATTTTCAAAAAGTTTAATTTGGCGGGAATTTAATTTGGCGGATGGCGGAAAAAAGAAATTTTGGCGGGAACTTATTTTGGCGGATTCTGGCCAAATCCGCGAAATCCGCCAAATTTTCTTTCCGCTAAAATTTCTTCTTTTAAGGTAGAAGAAGGGGTGCGCCTCTAATGCTGACAAAGGATTTTTCAATGTTTGTGCTTGTGAAGCGCGAGATGGGGAGAAAGTTAGTCTTTCTTTTGTTTGAAAATGTTCAGTTAGCAAAATGGTAGGAGATATGTTAAATGGTCAGATAACAACAGAAAAATACAACTCAAATTAAAAAAGGACTATACTTTTGTTCACAAAAATGGGAAGCACAGTGCAAGCATTAGAGGTTATTCCGTAACTACAAATATTCACTTACTTTGCTAAGTCCAATCTGTCAAGACTGATGTATATTTGTACAGAGAGTGCAGAACTGTTATAATAAAATAAGTAAGGATTTTAATTCAAAGCACTTTGTCTAGAAAGTTTTACTCTACATCTCCTTTCCTGATATATTTGATAGAATTTACTCTTCAACCTACTTTTATTAATGAAACAGTTTTAAAGTGTCTTAGCCAATGGGCTTTATATAAAACCTGGATGAAGAATTTCTCAATCTCTGCCAACCAAAATCTTTTAATCAGAGTTTTAATTTGAAAAGTACCCGTTATAAAAGTACCCTAATAGAAGCACTACTCGATAGCAGTGTAAATGCATAGAGAGCGCTGGATGTAATTTCCCTCGCATACTTGTACTGATGTAGCGCCATTTGACCTTTTAATACTGCAATGACTTCTTTAAAGAAACTCTGATCAAAGATAACAGATATAATTTAGCCCAGGGTTTAAAAACGTCATTAGCCTTAATAAATAGAAAAATACACTAAACTACATACCATTCTAGTGCAGTCGATTGAAACAAACATCTAAGAGCCGAATCTGTATCCTACATGAAGGAAAAAGTGAATAAAAATCACCTTGATTAAAATATGGATATAAAAATTTAACTAACTTTAAGAGGCAACGGATAATATAAGAAAGTTTTAAAATAATTAGTTAGAAAGTAAGAATTAGTTGGTTGGAATTTTCATACTTTCTTCCATCAGGTTAGCATCAAAAGCTTTTTCTGCTCCAAAATGGTGGTAAAATGAATAGACAAATCTAATGGGTTGCTTTCTGTAGCGTGCACAACCGTTGGATCTGATTTTACTTTTTCAGCACTCAAAGTTGACTTACATTTTCATGGAAATATATAACACTAGCCATAAGGAGAAAATATTCACTAAAGTCACTTCCATTCAGTTTTGATTCAATTGATTTTATGATAGTCTCCCTAAGAAAAAAAATTTTTTAAATAGAAAAATCTTGAAACAATTAGTTCAATAAGAAGAGTCCTTTATAGCAATTTTTCAGGCCAACAGCGAAGTCCTTGCAGAAATTATACATATTGGGCAAAATACCGAAGGGAAATCTCCTAGAAACTGTGTTATTGTACAAGCTAGAAACTTCTGTGTTTGAAACCAAAAGGAATTTAATTTAGGAGCGAAAATTTACTAAAACACAACTTTTTTCAACGAGAATTAAGACATACTTTTTGCCAGGGTTCTGTAAGTAATCAGCGAGAAGACGAACACCTTGAAGTTCTGGCGGCGATGATGCTGTAACTTCGCTCAAAACGAGACCATATTTTCCCTAAAAAATATTCAGTTCTGATTATTCAAAGAACAATAGTGAACATATTGCGAGTTACATACATTTATAATTGAAAATGTGCATTGTAGTTGGAGCTGTATCAAAAAAGAAGCTTGGAGGGTGAAAAATAAAATCAAAAAGCGATAAAAAACATAGTGTATCAACAAATGAATATAAAGAAAATACCTGTGCAATGTATGCTCTATATAAGAATACATCTCGTTCCACTCTCAGGTCAGATGATGAAGGCTGAGAAATGAAAAAATATAAAATAAATCAGTATGTCTACTTTCCTGATTTTATAGAAACAACTCAATGATTTGCAATACACCTTTCCCGTAATTTGTAAAACTAAAATGCGCGCGCATTATTTTGATACTCTCCACGGTTTGGGCTCTGGAGGTAAACAAACCAGTTTTTGCCTGCGTTTCCTTAGGGAAAGTTGGTTTTTTGAGCTTTTCAGAGCTTTTCTTAAGTTCTGTCAAATAAAATCCCCTCAAATTTTAGTATGTTCAATCTATTCATGATATTATACCACCCTGAAAATCTTTTGCCAAAAGGAGCTCGCTATCAAAAGTTAGAAGCTGAAAACTCACTTTTCCTAACCCCTTGCAGGCAAAAACCCGCTCGTTTACCTCCCAAACAATTTTATACACAACGGTGGAGCGCACATTTTCCCAGGCCTTTTCTGAGAAGTTTGAATTACGGAACATGGCATGAACACCCCCCAGCCCGCAGGGGGGGGGGCTACAACCAAAATCTTCCTGAAAAAAGCTGGGGGCTGGATTTTTTTTCAATTTCAGGGGGTACCTATGATCTCTGGGGGTATCTAACTTTTATGCAGTAAGGTCTGGGGGCTTGGGAACTATATTTTATCTTGCTTTTATCTAACTATCATTATTCTTTTTAATTGTAAAAATATACAATTTTTTCATTTCTTGACATATACTCAAGTCAAAGGGGGTACCAATCACAGGGGGTACCTACTAACATCTGTTCTTTGGGGGTACCTAAAATTCAGGGGGTACCTATTTTCTTAGGGGGTACCTAAACCCCTGGTCCATGCCATGCGGAAAAGGTGATTTTATAGAAACAAACTCAATGATTTGCAATTTGAGAAATAGGATCTTGTTTACAGGAGTTTTTAATAACCTTAGCTGATAAAACAAGAAATTGACGAATTGCTCGATGAACCGTTCAAGAAGATAGAGTTTGATAAAGCGATTGAAAACATATGAAATCAGGAGAAAGTCCAGGACCAGGCAGAGGCAATGCTTTGAAAAACTACCTTCAAACTTTCTTCAAACTATTCTGGATTACAGAACTTCTACCGTCAGACCTTGTATAGGTTAGCAACTCCAGAAGTCACGCAACTTTTGTTGACGTCAAACCAAATGTTTCTGTGAACCAAATTTTTCTGTGAACTTTGAATCCTTCTAAACTTATTCTTTACTTATAACTTTTTGTTCTAGAGGCCCTTTGAAAATGGGTCCTACCACCTTTTTTGACTCATTTCAACAATGTCTTCTTTTTTCAAAAAAAGATATATCCTTTCGTTATTTTGATAAATATACTAAATATTTTTAAAATATTTTTATATAACAACACTTTTATTTTTATATAATAGTATTTTTAAACACAAACAAAGATTTCTCCTTCCAAATTTCAGGTCTCTAGCTACACTAGAAAAAGAGATATGCCAAAATTAAAGAAGCCTGACTGGAAAAAATTATATTTTTCTTTTTTTACACATTTTTAATTTTTTTTCATGCTATTTTCTTAACCTTTTTTGACAATTTTAGTCAAATTTTCGACACTGAAATTTGAGTATATTTACAATCACTTATCCTCTGGAGGCCTATGACCCCTCATTTTTTTCTTTTCAAAGCTCTCAGAAGCTCTTAAAGATAGGATAAGTTTTGAAAAAAAAGGCGTAATCGATCGTAGTTAGACATTCATTCAATAAGCCAAATGGACAGTACCAATTGAACGTTCGATTGGGATCGAAGTAATCGATAATGATCGATAATAATCAAAGGCGGCCAGTGACCAACTATCAATTTTATCAGTAATAAAAAATACTCACTTGACCCTCTATCCATATTATGGCATTTTCTTTGACCATTTTCGATCTTTTCAATCAATTCGATTACCTTCGATCATGTTCAGTTAGGAACATTTGGCGAGTTCCTGTAAGCGGCCGCAATCAAAAAAATCATAACATCACTCATTAAAAAGTGGCGTTTGTGTCTTTTCAAACTTTTTTTAACCTAGATGGTGTAGGAAACATAGTAAGTATAAGCACGCTGTGCTTTTAATTGGCTGAAATTTTTTTTTTGCGTCGGAAAAACTTTTTCAAACTTTCAGCGATGATTGACCAAACTGTTACAATGAAAATTATCCTGCGCATTTTCTATCTTCTTACTTTCTTCATTTTCAATGAAGCACTCGAAGTTTACTGAAGGTAAGCACATAAGATATTCTTATATTTAATGATATTCATTGAAACACGCTCCATTGTATGCCGCGGTGGAGTGCATGCCGTAACTTGCGCGGCAACAAATTTGCCTTCTGTTGGAAGATCATATTGGCCGTTTTGGTGTTACCGCCCTCGAAGCAGCGGGTGCATTTGTATTTACACAAGGGTGGTAACGCCAAAATGCCCAATATGATCCAGACCCGATTGTTCGATTGGTTCGGCAAGTTCGATTCGAACTAATCGAACTCTATCGAACGATTAAAGTTCGATTAAAAAAATTAATCGAACTCTAAGATTTCTTTAAAGATTGTGAGTGTGCGATTAAGTTTGATCAATGGGTTTCGGTTCGATCAGTTCGATAAACCAATTTTGTTCGACAAGTTGGTGCTGCTCCACCACCGTATATTAGCTTCTTTTCAAAGCCAAATTCGGAATGTAAATCGGGAAATTACCTCCAATAACGGATTACACACATTTCCTGTATCCTTTTAGCGCCAGAGGCGGTTTGTTAGGGCGTAGTATTCCGCCACTCGGCCGCGCACGAAATCGCAACAGAGGGGCTACGGACTTTATTCCGGATAGACAAATGTCCGGGTACAATAAACGTCAAGCTGTTAATCCGGGAACTGTCGAAATGGCAATCGCGTGCCAGGACAAAGTTTTTGCTATGATGATTTAATATCATCGAACTAATCGAACTTTTTACTGACCGAACTAATCGAACTATTGCTTCAAAAATTGTGAGTGTTTGATTAGGTTCGACTAATTTTTTTAGTTCGATTGTTCGATTGGTTCGACAAGTTTGATTGATCGGGTCTGGTATGATCTTCCAACAGAAGGCGAGTTAGTTGCCGCGCGAGTTACGTCACGCACTCCACCTCAGCGCACAACGAACGGTGTTTCAGGGAATATCATTAATTATAAGAATATCTTATGTGCTTACCTTCAGTAAACTTTGAGTGCTTCATTGAAAATGAAGAAGGTAAGAAGACAAACTCAGGAGATAATTGAATATTTTTCTAATACAAGATAACTTCAAACTTGACTTCACTGACGTGTTCATGGTCTTTTTCCTTTGTCAGTCTGGGAAATCCTCTCAATTGCACGCTTATGTTCCGAGGCCGTAAGCGCGCAATTGCACGGTTATCAAAATGGCAGAATTTTTAAGCGTGTAATTACACGCTTATCGAAATTGTTCTGAAACGGGCGGTAAGCGTTAAGCAAGATTGACGGGTGACGGCTTTAGCGGTAAGCGAGTAATTGCACGCTTTAAAATTTCCTATATTTTTGACACGTAATTCCTTCCGAAAGCTCTGTTGAATTTCAAAAGCCTAGGGCAGTTTTACTCAAAATTTATCGTAGAAGAAGATTCCGTAAAAATAAATTCCGTAAAAATGGATTGCCCGTTAGGGGAGCCGTCCATATTCATTTGACAACGCAAAACGTCAAATTGACGTTATGAGGGGGTGGGGGGGGTTTCAAAAGTTAGGTTTGGCGTTATAAAAAATCAAAGGTATACCTTTTTGTGAAAATCGCGGATACTTGTAACCACCAACCACACTATACTTTATAAGCTTTCCAAAACATAGTCGTTTATGAAATACATGAAAATTTGCTGCTCGCATAATCCCATTGGTTCGCGCTATGTTATCATTACATCATATTTTCATTGTTTGCGCGATCGAGCGAACCACATCGCACAAGCTGGCAAAGAAGGTGGTACGACTAAAACACGGCATAAAGGTCATTAGTTAAAAGAACACATACACGCATGGGTACAATCAAGTACGGACTTTGCGAGGGAACGGGAAAACTTTGATGAAAAATGGCTACAATCTTTGGTAGACATCAGTACATCGCTTGACGTTATCTGTGGGGGGTGGGGGGTGCTCAGAGGATAACGTCAATTTGACGGTTTGCGTTGTCAAATAAATATGGACGGGTCCCCTTAAACCATGCCTTCGCCCGAATTAGAGAATTCTGAACCCCTTGAAATCCCTAAGCAATTTCAACCGGGGCGGGAGCGGGCGTAAATTATAACCATGCAATTACGCCCTTACGCCCTCGGAACATAAGCATGCAATTGAGAGGATTTCCCAGACTGTTTGAAAATTAGCTACCTTAAGTGGATTAATTTACGTGTGGGTTAATTTTCGCGATTTTTGCATATTTTGGCCATTTTCGCGAAATTTTGTCCACGCGAAATTTTTGCGAAGCGAATGTACATGAGCGAAGCAATTTTGCTATCGTGTGTGCGTACCTTTAACTTTCCATTCTTTCAACCATCTATAAGGCAGGAGATGGGAAAAACGTTTCGAATCTCCGAGTTGCGCGATACCAAAATATAAAGGAGATAAAATACAAAGGATATTCACCGAAATGCTAACTCAAATTACCTCCGTCATATCAAATTTGATGTATACGTCAGAATGATACGAAGAACGAGTCAACCCTCCGTGACCCGTGACGTCAATATTTAGGAGATAACAAGCGTGAAGAATATCCCGGGAAATGATAAAACAAATTACCTCCGTTATAGTGAATTGTTATATTTGAATTTATATCAAAACGAAAGTGATGCCATTATGCTCCCTATCCTGTTTGACGTCACAGCGATAGAGATATCTTGACACTGATTGGTTCTACAGATTCGTTGTCATGGTTTCAGTTTATCATCAAAATGGTTATTCTCTTTTTTTTCCTCCGAATTTGGCTGAATCGCAATTCTGAGAAACTGCTTGGCTGTTTTTTTGAATTTTTATTGAGTCATTACTTTCTGTTATCATCATTACAATTTACTATAATTTGTCCTGTTTTTCTTGGCTTCGATCCTTGATTGGCATCGTTCTTTTTTGGTCACTGTTTTGGTTTCGACTTCATTTCAATCAAATCGACAGCAGTTATTGTACTTGGTTGGTTGGTCTTCAGATCAGGGAAGTCAATTTTAAAATTTATTGTGCTACAAATTACTTCTCATTTTTTACATTTGGTCTTCGAGTATATCCTCCTTGCTTGCCCTTCTGTTTAAAAGATACCGTATATTGAAGCAACTTTTGTTTGCCATTCAACCAAATTAATTATTTTTTGCTAGCCGTGTTTACTGTATGTACTGCAAAATTGATTATTTTAATAATATGTCAGCTTCTCCAGACAGAATTTGTCCAACAGGGCTTACCAATTTTGGTCGAAATGTGTGTTTTTTCAATTCTGTTATTCAAGCATTGTATTCAGTTGATGCCTTTCGGAAGTTTGTTTGTCAATATGAAAATAGTGCTGAAAATGATCCAGTTATAAATGTGATGAAACACTTATTTGTTTCTATGACGTTCTCTGATGCCCCATTATACCCATTATTGCCATATTTTGAGCTGCCAGGTTATGAACATGCAATGATTGAAATTCTTGGTATCATTCTTAAGGACCCTGCCGATGCACCGGACTGTCCGGTGTATTTGTCTGGTGGCAAAAAGTAACCTTTCGTTACACCAGACGCAATAAGTCCGGTGTCAGTCCGGTGTTGCATACAGGGAATTTTGGACGTCGGACATTTATGAAACAAAAAATTAAGAAACGTTGGACGCACCAGACTGGTCATGTCCGGTGTTTTGATTGTCCGGTGGAAAAAAATATCCTTCTCCGACACCAGACATCCGACTTTCTTAAGTCCGGTGTAGAGGTTGTCCAGTGGTAAAAAAAATTATCATTATAAACCGGACTTTCGGGTGTACGGTGTTCGTTAAGTCCGGTGCGTCGGCAGGGTCCTCATTCTTATCAAACAAGTTCATCCATCAAACTAGAAGTTCAGTAAACATTACAATCCATTCAATTAAAAAAAAAGCAGCCAAATTATAAGCAATTTTACACAACACATGAAACGCATGCAAACTTCCTCGTAACTTTCTTGTGTCCATCATTAAAATTTTACAACTTTATTAGGCAATTACGCTTCAAGTCACGTGATAAAAATAATTCGCGCGCTTAGTCGACCTGATTTCCCCGTCCTTATTGTTTATTGCAAGCATGCGCTCTAGGCGCTAAGAGTCCGCGTTAAACTTCTAGGCGCCGCACCTAGCACACGTGTCCGGTCCCTTTTCAAATTCATAAGGAAACCGGGTTCTTTTAAGAGCATGAGTCTGCTAATGTCACCCATTTTCGGTTTTGTCAACTTTTCAACTTTAAGGCTCCAGTGAAAAATCTAGGTGCATGCAATAATGATACCAGCTGATGTTTTTTATCAGTCTTGATACTGGCAAGCTTTAAACAGTCATTTTTCACTTTACAAAGTACACAATTTTTTTCAGGACAGCTTTTTACATCAAATGTGAACGGAAAATGAGGTTTTTTAGCAAATTGTCTAAGTTCATTATTTAATAATCTAGGCCAATCTCTGTCTGATCATACTTAATTTTTCTTTTTATTACAGCCAAGGGATATGAAAAAACAAAATCTACAAAAAGATTTTTCAAAATGAAGTTTTTCCCAGAATAAATGCAAAAAGTTGCGGACATAACTTTTTCCGTTCACAAAGTTATGTCCGCACACAATTGATTTGCTAGAAAAGTGAAAGTGTTAATATCTATAGTTATTTGATTTTTAACCCTTCCCATCCATTAGAGAACCAAACCAAGTAACACTAAAATACCAGTTGTCCTTCATTGAAAAATATTCCATTTTGAAGTGAACAGGGTATGATTTCCATTCACAATTTTGAGTTATGTCCGCACATTATTTTATCCTTTAAATTTTCAAAGGAGTTATTCTTACTCAGCCGAATCATTTTTCTATATCAAGGGTCATATTTGGGGTCATTTTATACAAATTTGAAGTCCCAAAGGCTATTTGTTGGGAGACGGTGAAACAAAATAGTTTCTCCAAAAATTAGTTATGTCCGCAACAAAAGTTATGTCCGCAACAAATCATGAAGTTTTCTCAGCCCCCAAACACCATTTTTAGGTTTCTTTGACAAATTATTGCATTTGAGGTCATTATAAGTTGGTCAAAACCAGAAAAAAGTCTGATAATTTTCCATTGGCAAGATTTCAGTTTTTTCACCTCATATCATATGTATTTCATGTTGCGGACATAACTATTTCATCTAAAATGTTGCTGATAAAGTGTATTTGCAAGCTGGCATGATGTTTTATTATAATGGAAGTAGTGCTTAGGCTATTAGAAATAGAAAACAAATACTCTGATGCCAAGTTGAGGTCCAAAATTAAAATTTTAACAGAAAAATAACCTTTTTGTTTCTTTGAAAATGATGGTTCTGAGCCTGCGAGCTTGAATAAAGGATAAATCGTGCATTAATTTGCATATTAAATTCATTGTGTAGTGTACACACAACATAATCTACTACACATTCACTTACAGACTGGTTAGAATTGCTCCAATTGTTCAAAACAGAGTCATATTCTGTAGCAAATTGTATGTTGCGGACATAACTATTTAAAGTATTTTATCAGATTTTTGACCCCCTTAAGTGTCTTAAGCAGTTATGCTAACACTTTGACAATACTAAAGAGTTACATTTGTAAAAACATGCATTTCCTTGTTTTTTTTTAATTTTTTGTGTCCTCTAGAGGGTCGTTCTTCTATTAGAAACATGAGAAAGTTTTAATATCATTGATAAGTCTTCTTTTGTTCTTTTCAAAGAAAAACATGTAATAACTGAAATCAAACCAAACCAAATCTTTTGGTTTTATATTGATTTAGTCTCTATAATATTCCTTAAATTTTGGCAATAGAAAAAGACACTCCAAAATCTTTAATTAATGATGTATAATGTTCTAGGGTTCTACCCTAAGAAGAAAAAGTTATGTCCGCAACACAGCATTATTATACATTTAACCCTTTCTATTGAAAAAGTTTAGTGACTCTCAAGGAAAAATCATATTTAATGATTATGAAAATGTACAACAGTTGATGTCAAGCTCAAATCTTAACTTTTAAGATTAGATTTTAACAAAAAATTATATATGATTGGATTCTCATTTACAAATAAATCTTCAATTTTCAGGAAATCATAGTTACAAAGACCTTTCAAGACAACAAATTTCAATGATTAAGTTTTGGTTCAAGTACAGCAAAGTATTAAAAGCCAAATAATAACTCAATTTAATGTTTATTGCTGATTTTAAATCAAATTTAACAAAAAGTTATGTCCGCAACCAACAAGGTTTCATTTTCTAATTTTTATTGGCTAACTGAAATATAGCAAACTTTTGGTTTTTTGGAAGCCTTGTGATGAGTCCTTCAAATCTAAAATGAAATTACCTGACCATAGCCAGTTTTCTTTTCATGAAGTCAAACTTTATGGGAATATTTTTTAGTATTTTAGATTTTATTTTGAAAAAAGTGTCAGAATTTGAAAAATATGCCATACTTAGGGTGTAAACTGGAACCATGAAAAAATACTTTTTTTGGATTTTCAAAATTGTCACAATTTTTTATCAAAATTTATCATATTGTAAGACTTCTTGCGCAATTTTTAGGTCAATACGTCAAAAATCCACTGTTTGCCCCAGGGGTATCTGATTCGTGGTAGTAGCAAAAAACGGCAAAAATGGCATTTTTTGTCCATTTTAAGACTATAAAAGGCCAGGAAATGATCAAAATGGTTTCTAAATGGTGTCTTGTACTAATATTCAACACCAGAAGACAAAATAACCCCAGCGAGATCGCTCAATGTTTCAATTTCAGGCTAAAAAGGCCGATTTGCTCGGATTCTGGGTAGCAAAATGCATGAAAGCAGCATTTTTGAGAACCCACAACTTTTAAACTTTTTAAGGTACACACTTGAAATTTTCAGCAATGAAACACTTCAGAGAAAGCTCCAGGAAAAATCAAACTTGAGTTTTCAAATATTTCCTATAAATCCATAATGGCGCCCTAGAAATTGAGTTTTCATGCTAAATGCCAATATTTCAAGCTAAAACTTGGTTTTCTTGGGCTAAAATCTAAAAAATGATTTCAAATGGTGTTCTGAAATCTTTGAATCTTGGAAGTATTCTGAAAATACTCTGGGAGAATTAAAATGGTTTGGGTCAGAAATTTGCCTAAGTCTGTCATTATTGTATTGCATTTCCCACTAAAATGCGATTTTTAGAGTTAAAGTCTAATTTTCTCAGGCTAGAATCTCAAAAATGGTTTCAGATAGGGTCCTGAAATCTTTTGGTGTTGAAAGTATTCTGGATATACTCTGGGAGAACCAAAATGGTTTTGGTTAGAAATTTACCAAAGTTCGCCATTATGGAATTGCATTTCCCACTAAAACGCAATATTTAGAGCTAAACTCTAATTTTCTCAGGCTAAAATCTCAAAAGTGGTTTCAAATAGGGTCCTGAAATCTTTTGGTGTTGAAAGTATTCTGGAAATACTATGGGAAAACCAAAATGGTTTTGGTCAGAAATTTGCCAAAGTCTGCCATTATGGAATTGTGTTTCATTCTAAAACACAATGTTTTGAGTAAGCTTGAGTGTTCTTCCTAAAGAAATGAAATTCATAATGTCAGACTTTGGCATATATATGACCATTGTGAACCACTATGATTTTCCTTGAGTGTTCCCAGAATACTTTCAACACCAAAATATTTCAGGACCCTATTTGAAACCATTTTTGAGATTTTAGCCTGAGAAAATTAGACTTTAACTCTTAAATATCACGTTGAATATCAATTTTAAGAGTTAAAGTCTAATTTTCTCAGGCTAAAATCTCAAAAATGCAATGCAATACCATATTGGCAGACTTAGGCAAATTTCAAACCCAAACCATTTTGGTTCTCCCAGAGTATATCCAGAATACTTTCAACACCAAAAGATTTCAGGACCCTATTTGAAACCATTTTTGACATTTTAGCCTGAGAAAATCAGACTTTAACTTTAAATATTGCGTTTTAGTGGGAAATGCAATACCATAATGACGGACTTGGGCAAATTTCAAACCCAAACTATTTTTGTTCTCCCAGAGTATATCCAGAATACTTTCAACACCAAAAGATTTCAGGACCCTATTTGAAACCATTTTTGAGATTTTAGCCTGAGAAAATCAGACTTTAACTCTAAATATTGCGTTTTAGTGGGAAATGCAATACCATAATGACGGACTTGGGCAAATTTCAAACCCAAACTATTTTTGTTCTCCCAGAGTATATCCAGAATACTTTCAACACCAAAAGATTTCAGGACCCTATTTGAAACCATTTTTGAGATTTTAGCCTGAGAAAATCAGACTTTAACTCTAAATATTGCGTTTTAGTGGGAAATGCAATACCATAATGGCAAACCTAGGCAAATTCCTGACCCAAACCATTTTGATTCTCCCAGAGTATTTTCAGAATACTTTCAACACCAAAAGATTTCAGGACACCACTTGAAACCATTTGTGAGATTTTAGTCTGAGAAAACCAAGTTTTAGCTTGAAATATTGGCATTTTAGCATGAAAACTCAATTTATAGGGCGCCATTATGGATTTATAGAAAATATTTGAAAACTCAAGTTTGATTTTTCCTCAAGCTTTCTCTGAAGTGTTTCATTGCTGAAAATTTCAAGTGTGTACCTTAGAAAGTTTAAAAGTTGTGGGTCCTAAAAAATGCTGCTTTCATGCATTTTGCTACCCAGAATCCGAGCAAATCGGCTTTTTTAGCCTGAAATTGAAACATTGAGCGATCTCGCTGCGGGTTATTTTGTCTTTTTGTGTTGAATATTAGTACAAGACACCATTTAGAAACCATTTTGACCATTTCCTGGCATTTAATAGTCTTAAAATGGACAAAAAAAGCCATTTTTGCCGTTTTTTGCTACTACCGTGAATCAGATACCCCTGGGGCAAACAGTGGATTTTTGACTTATGGACCTCAAAATTGCGCAAAAAGTCTTACAATATAATAAATTTTGATAAAAAATTGTGACAATTTTGAAACTCTAAAATTCAAAATCCAGTTTACACCCTACCATACTGGAGGGTAAAAATTGCTTTTCAACGCAGCTTAATATATTAGCCATGAACTGAAATCTAAGACAAGTATTAGATTATGCATATTTTATCTCAAATAAAGTGTAAACTACAAAGAGTTTTTTGCCAAATTTGTCTGATTATAACTACTCTAGGTTAAATTTATGGACCAAGCCAGTTTGATTAAGCCCTGATACTTATGTTTTCTGAAAATTGAAGTCATTAATAAAAAAATTATCCCGGAACAAAAGTGAAATTCAAAACTTTATTTTTTCCAAATTTTTTCACCTATTTGGGTGACATTACCAGACTCATGCTCTTAATTATTTTCGGCTCACTGTAAAAAGGTCTACTAAAAAATTTCTAGCGTGCAAAATGTTGTTGTGATTTGGGCATCTTCGTTGAAAGCATGATAATTAGTTTTTTAGTGACTACATTGTTAAAGTTTTCTTTTCGAAAAAAACCCACTTCACGTTTCTTACATTTCAACAATCTGTGACGTGATAGGGAGAGTACAATTTAGTGATTGATTGATAACTTTGGTATGTATTTGTTTATGTTTGATTTTTTATTTCGAAGACCAGCCCTACAGCTATGTCGAAATTAGAAAACGCATGCCAATCCCGATTAGACGTTTTGTCTCATATGGAAAACTTTTGTTGTCGCCTTGAAGTTTTCTTCCGCATACGTTTTTTTCCCTTTGGGCATTCTTTCAGATTACAAAAATGTTTCCCAAAAGATTTTTTTCCCTCCTTGCAATTTGTTGGAAATTATATCCTTATTTAACATTATTAGTTATATGCAAAATGACTCTTTTTTAAAATTATGAAATTTTCCTTGGTTCATTTTATGATATCCTCCTTTTTGTAAAGGTGAAGCGTGACGCTACAGATCAAATCTGTGTTTTGACTGGACTCACCAACCTTTATGATTATAAGGGTACAGTTTGTTTTTATTTTATAAATTCAAAATGCCCTGAGTTTGTTAGTGTTTTCATCTTACAGTACTTCTTATATTGTTGTTTCTTTAAACTTTTTGCTATTTATTTTAGAAAATGAAAAATAGAACGGTTGAAGCTTCATTTTTCATCAATGAGAGATAATACTACACTGACTACAGATGTCATTTTTATAGAGAGGGACTATAAAAAATTTGCAAATGATAGGATATTCGGAAAGACTAGAGCGAATGTAAAGGAATAACTGCAAAAATGTTGTTGAATATACAGTGTTTGTGTGTCTAAAATGTTTTGCTTGCAACTTGCGAATTGAGGGAGGCTCTGGATCGCTTCGCAACTTTTATACATATACGGCTTGTTGCGAAGCGAATGTACATGAGCGAAGCAGTTTTGCTATCGTGTGTGCGTACCTTTAACTATCCATTCCTTTCAACTCTCTATAAGGCAGGAGATGGGAAAAACGTTTCGAATCTCCGAGTTGCGCGATACCAAAATATAAAGGAGATAAAATACAAAGGATATTCACCGAAATGTTAACTCAAATTACCTCCGTCATATCAAATTTGACGTATACGTCAGAATCATACGAAGAACGAGTAATCCCTCCGTAACCCGTGACGCCAATGTTTAGGAGATAACAAACACGAAGAACATCCCGGGAAATGATAAAACAAATTACCTCCGTTATAGTAAATTGATATTATTTGAATTTATTGCAAAGCGAAAGTGATGCCATTATGCTTTTTCAAAAATCAAAACAAACATGGAAGGTTGTTGCTATTCTCTTTTACTTTTTTGTCTTTGATGTTCATGCTATTAATGAGTTGAATTGGATCAAGATTTTTGTATGGTTGTCACAAGAAATGGCTTATGTTGTAGTGTACTTATCATTCTTTCCTGAATCGAATGTTTTGTTTCCATTTTGACGGTTGGAATGAGAGATGCCAGTTTCTTGCTAAAAAGGACGACAATTGTGTAATTTTCACTGACTTAGGTTAGTTTTCACTCAACCTTAGATCAAAATCTTCTTCTTCTGCAATATTGGCTTAACTGAATTAGAAAAAGGTGAACCAGGAGAACCAAGAAGAACGGAGGTGAACTCATGGTAAACCGGCCGGCTGAATCGAGAGGTGAACACAGAACCCAGATTCTGCATAACTTCTTACAGTACTTTGAAATTTTCTTTGTGCATTTTGAACGTGGAAAACCTTTGTTGTCAACACACTTTTGACAAGCCTTTAAAACATGGAAAATTTTTTGTTGTCAACTATAAAAATTTTCCTCCACATTTATCTGTTTAAAATGTGAAAAACAAAAGTCTTTTGTTGCTTATAATTATATGAGAGTTAATTCATTTAATCTTTACAGCTCACCCTAATAGAGACTTATACGCATACATAGTTTTGCGTTCTTTTAAACCACATGTACCGTGAGATTGGGTAACTTGCATCAGTCAGTCAGGCACATCCTGGCAAATGAACAGGGTATTTTTCATTGCGACCATTGGCAAATGAACGGGGTCGAAAACGAAAGTGACGTAATAGCGCCGAATACCCAGTTTAATTGAACCGGGTTGGAAATATTTTGCTTCATTTTAAAGAACTGCATAGATGAAATTTTTTTTCCATGGGTCAATTTTGTCTTCGAAGATTGAAGAAACTTTTAATGAAAAAATAAAGTTCCCAGTTTTCTTCAGGACCCTGCCGACGCACCGGACTTAACGAACACCGGACACGCGAAAGTCCGGTGTAAAATGAAAATTTTTTTTACCACCGGACAATTTCTACACCGGACTTAAGGAAGTCGGATGTCCGGTGTCAGAGAAAGATATTTTTTCCCACCGGACAATCAAAACACCGGACATGACCAGTCCTGTGCGTCCGGTGTTTCTTATTTTTTGTTTCATAAATGTCGTCCGGCGTCCAAAATTCCCTGTATGCAACACCGGACTGACACCGGACTTATTGCATCCGGTGTAGCGAAAGGATACTTTTTGCCACCGGACAGTCCGGTGCGTCGGCAGGGTCCTTTTTCTTCCTTTTTTCCCTTTTTCAGTTTGAAGTTCATATTTCGCAATGGCGGTACGCCCAATCACGCCCACGGGAAAGTTCCAATTTTTAATTATCGGGAAATCCGGGAAACCGGTTCACAACGTGGATAAAAAACGTACGGAATGAAACCTGATAAAAGGTTTTCAACCAGATTTATTCAGATAAAGCTATAAGAGGTTCATTACTTGTGGATTTTAAAACCTACATAAGCAAAAACGAAAGTTGTTGGGAAGGAAAGAGTAAACGCAAGAAAGAAGGTTTGGTTTTGTTTTTCAGGTATGTTTTTATTCTATCCGAAGTAATGTTAAAAAAGACCAAAGAGGTCCTGACTGATCAGTGGAATGATCTGAACTGGTCTTTAAAATACAACTACGCAGCTCCGCTCGCGCATCTTTACTCTACAATTTTTGTTTTGATTTAACTTTGTATTTTAATGACCAGCCAGGTCTTTCATTTGAGGGCTATGCATGTTATCCTCCACTGATGCAAGCAAGTTACCCAATCTAACGGTAGTTAATTCCCGTGATAAACAATGGTGAATAATGAATCTGTGTGGTACAGTCACTTTCTGTCGGGGTTGTGGATGGTGATGTGTGATATGTCGTTCTTTGATACAGTAAGTTGGTCTAATGTCGAAATCCGTCTTCTAATTTCAACACCCTTCTTTAGAGATAGAAACAATAGAAACTGAGGAAGGTCGGAATTGCTGATTGACTTTGATTAGCGCGATGAGAGGAAAAATCTTTAGTCTATCAGAGATTTCGACCTTCTTATTATATATTCCTATCCATAAAGAAGGATGTCGAAATTAGAAGGCAGATGTCGACATTAGACCAACTTACGGTACAGTAGTTAGGGTTTGTCGTTCTTCATTTTGTTGCTTTTTAATAGTTATTTTTCTTTCTTTTTTAGATGGTCTGCAAACATTAGATTAAAAAGTCTCTTTTCTCATTTTTGTTGGCATTCTTTTTCAAATGTGGAAACTTCTGTCTTGAACTTGGTATTTGTGTTTTAAATGTGGAAAGCTTTTTTTGTCAATTTGGAAATTTTCTTCCACGTTTGACGTCTAATATGGAAAACTTTTGTTGGCAACTTGAAGTTTTCTTCCACTTTGGGCATTCTTTTAGTACAAAAATGTTTCCCATCAGATATTTTTCCCTCCTTGCAATCTGTTGGAAATTATGAATTTGGAATTGCTTTGTCCTGTTTTGTTTCTTTTTTTAAACATTATTAGTTATATTACTGTATGATAATGCAAAATGACTTTTTTGAAATTATGAAATTTTCCTTGGTTCATTTTATGATATCCTCCTTTTTGTAAAGGTGAAGCGTGACGCTACAGATCAAATCTGTGTTTTGACTGGACTCACCAACCTTTATGATTATAAGGGTACAGTTTGTTTTTTATTTTTTTTAATTCAAAATGCCCTGAATGTGTAACTGTAGTGTTTTCATCTTACTTTTCTCTTTTCTTGTTGTTTCTTTAAACTTTTTGCTATTTGTTCTAGAAAATGAAAAATAGAACGGTTGAAGCTTCATTTTTCATCAATGAGAGAATCTACAGATGTCATTTTTATAGAGAGGGATTTTTGCGAATGATAGGATATTCGGAAAGACTGCAGCGAATGTATTAAGTAAAACTTCACAAATGCCATTGTATATACAGTGTTTGTATGTCTTAAATTTTTTGCTTGCAACTTGCGAATCGAGGAGGCTCTGGATCGCTTCGCAACTTTTATATATATACGGCTATATATATAAAACATCAAAAGTTACAGCAATTTTTGTCTCCCTCCCAGCTGCAAATTATTTTGACTCGTTTAAAAGATATTTGTGAGTGGAATTATCGAGTAAAAAATTTGAGACAGACTTTAAGACTAAGATTTTGATGAGGAAAATGTGGCTCTTAACATTTTGAAATACAAGATGAATGAAGCTTTCAAACATTTCACAAATAAAACAATATACCGAAGTGGAATCCAAACTCAGGTCACAAAGTAAGTAAAGTCATTTAAACAATCAAACAAATCTTTGTTGCGAAGCGAATGTACATGAGCGAAGCAGTTTTGCTATCGTGTGTGCGTACCTTTAACTATCCATTCCTTTCAACTCTCTATAAGGCAGGAGATGGGAAAAACGTTTCGAATCTCCGAGTTGCGCGATACCAAAATATAAAGGAGATAAAATACAAAGGATATTCAGCGAAATGGTAACTCAAATTACCTCCGTCATATCAAATTTGACGTATACGTCAGAATGATACGAAGAACGAGTAATCCCTCCGTAACCCGTGACGCCAATGTTTAGGAGATAACAAACACGAAGAACATCCCGGGAAATGATAAAACAAATTACCTCCGTTATAGTAAATTGATATTATTTGAATTTATTGCAAAGCGAAAGTGATGCCATTATGCTTTTTCAAAAATCAAAACAAACATGGAAGGTTGTTGCTATTCTCTTTTACTTTGTTGTCTTTGGTGTTCATGCTATTAATGAGTTGAATTGGATCAAGATTTTTGTATGATTGTCACAAGAAATGGCTTATGTTGTAGTGTGCTTATATTATTATTCTTTCCTGAATCGAATGTTTTGTTTCCATTTTGACGGTTGGAATGAGAGATGCCAATTTCTTGCAAAAAAGGACAATTTTGTAATTTTCACTGACTTAGGTTAGTTTTCACTCAACCTTAGATCAAAATCTTCTTCTTCTTCTGCGATATTGACTTAACTGAATTAGAAAAAGGTGAACTAGGGGAACCAAGGAGAACGGAGGTGAACTCATCTGGTAAACCGGCTGAATCGAGAGGTGAACCCAGAGCCAGAACCCAGATTCTGCACAACTTCTTACAGTACTTTGAAATTTTCTTTGTGCATTTTGAACGTGGAAAATCTTTGTTGTCAACACACTTTTGACAAGCCTTTAAAACATGGAAAATTTTTTGTTGTCAACTATAAAAATTTTCCTCCACATTTCAGTTTAGGAACATTTGGTGAGTTCCCTGTACACAGCCGCAATCAAAGAAGTCATAACGTCACTCATTAAAAAATGGCGTTCGTGTTTTTTCGCACTTTTTTTAGCCTAGCTAGACGATGTAGCAAACATAGTAAGTATAAGCACACTGTGCTTTTAATTGGTTGACATTTTCTTTTGCGTCGGAAAAACTTTTTCAAACTTTCAGCGATGATTGACCAAACTGTTACAATGAAAATTATCCAGCGCATTTTTTATCTTCTTACATTCTTCATCTTTAATGTAGCACTCGAAGTTTACTGAAAGTAAGTACACAAGATATTCTTATAATTAATGATATTCATTTAAACAGGCTTTGTTATGCGCTGCAGTGGAGTGCATGACGTAACTCGCGCGGCAACTAACTCGCCTTCTGTCAGTGAGGATCTTATCGCGATTCTCAGATTTACGGAAAACACCAGCTTTTTGCTGATTTTTGCCTCGATTGCCCAAAACCCGTAACCTTTTTAGCTTGAGAGAAGAAAAAAATTAGAGTTTTTGGCTTTGCCAAAAAAACCCCTAGTCAAAATTTTTTCATCTTCGCAGGATCCATTCCCAACCTCAAAATACATCCTTTTGTCTAAGGGTTTGTTTGGCAAATTCTTCCTTCGAAGAATATCGATCACTTTCGTTTTCCCCTGAAGACCGCGAGAGAAAAAATATTAGGGCCCGCGCTCTAGGCGGGCGGCCTAGACTCGCTTTCGTTTTGTATAATTTCATAATGACGTATAAGGTAGCGTAATTCATGCAAAAATAATATGATAATCTTTTTGTTTTTATTTTTAGGTATGCCGCCAAACATTGACGTCATCGTGTATGGATTTAGCATGAACAATAGGACCGACAGACTCGACAAAAGGAACAAACAATAAGACGACCCGAGAATCTTACGATGAGGGCGTTTTGTCTCCGCCTGGTATCACGCCCACAGAAGAGGCTGTTTAAAAAGCGGGGGTAAAAATAGTAAGTAATAGCTTTTGTAAGTGTTTATTTTGCGAAATATATAACCATTTTCTAATAGGGTCTACAAACTAGCATTTCTAGAATTTTGATAATGAAAACTTAAATATATAATGAAGAAAAAAACAAACCATTTCAATTTTATTTATACGTTTAACCCCCGGAAAATTATGTATTACCTATTACATAACTTTACATTTCCCGACTCGCTAACTCCCAGAGGAGTTCCGATTGTAAACCCGATTGGTTAATTTCGGAACATCTTCATAATGGCAGATAATTTAGAAGTGTCTAGTGGAAAGGTCGTGTGAATTTTCAGATGTCAGTGGTAATTTTGTTGGTTGATGGCTTGTTGAATCTGGGAAGAAAAAAGTAAACAGGTATAGGTTTTTCTAACCAAGGATCTGAAGGATTCGAGCCACACTGTCTGTTGGAAGATCATACTGGCAGTGTGGCTAGAATCCTTCAGATCCTTGGTTAGAAAAAGCTATACCTGTTTACTTTTTTCTTGCCAGATTCAACAAGCCATCAACCAACAAAATTAATACTGACATCAAAAAATTCACACGACCTTTCCACAGCAGACACTTCTAAATGATCTGCCATTATAAAGATGTTCCGAAATTAACCAATCTGGTTTACAATCGGAATTCCTCTGGGAGTTAGCGAGTCGGGAAATGTAAAGCTACGTAATAGGTAATACACAATTTTTCCGGGGGTTGAACGTATAAAAAAAATTGAGATGGTTTGTTTTTTCTTCATTATATATTTAAGTTTCCATTATCAAAATTCTAGAAATGCTAATTTGTAGACCATATTAGAAAATGGTTATATATTTTGCAAAAGAAGAAGAAGGTTTGTTGTTCTTCATTTTGTTGCTTTTTAATAGTTATTTTTCTTTCTTTTTTCTTTGTCAATTTGGAAGTTTTCTTCCACGTTTGACGTCTAATATGGAAAACTTTTGTTGGCAATTTGAAGTTTTCTTCCACTTTGGGCATTCTTTTAGATTACAAAAATGTTTCCCATAAGATATTTTCCCCTCCTTGCAATCTGTTGGAAATTATGAATATGGAATTGCTTTGTCCTGTTTTGAAAGTTTTCTCTTTTTTTTAACATTATTAGTTATAATACTGTATGATAATGCAAAATGACTTTTTTGAAATTATGAAATTTTCCTTGGTTCATTTTATGATATCCTCCTTTTTGTAAAGGTGAAGCGTGATGCTACAGATCAAATCTGTGTTTTGACTGGACTCACCAACCTTTATGATTATAAGGGTACAGTTTGTTTTTATTTTTGCGAAGCGAATATACATGAGCGAAGCAGTTTTGCTATAGTGTGCATGTACCTTTAAATTCTATATACCCAGGGGAGCGCAAGACGAAAACGAAAATTTAGTTCCTATCTGTTAAATGTGGGTTAAGTATTCAGATCCCGGTTGTTTTCGTCCAGGTAAGAGGCGTTACAATATCGGACTGGTAGATTGTATATAGGATGGCTTCGTCGAGAAAAAGAACCACTCTACGGCGCCGAAAATCTCCGAGTCAGGGCAACTTCCATAAAAGATATTCCGTCGTTCCCGTACATTATTAACTTCTTTACTCCCGCTCCATATCAGAAAGCTGATTGGTTCGGAAAACCAGAGCGCGGTCGAAGCGTTCAAATATCAGAAAGCTGATTGGTTCGGAAAACCAGCGCGCGGTCGAAGCGTTCAAAAAACTCAAACTCTCTCTCTGCTCTCATGGTGCTCCCTTTTAAGAAGTCGCTGCATTGACTCGAGCATTGAAAACACAGACACTTTCGAACCTTCGAATCTTTCCAATTTCGAATGTTTACTTTTTTGTGAGAAATAAAAATGAAACGTTGAATGTTTTGAAAAAGTTGAAGAGGTGTAAGATGTTGGTTGAAAAGAAAAAGCTGAAACTGTAGCAAAGAGAAAGACCAGAAGAAAGAAGATGGAAATTTTTACTGTTTCGTCTGGTTTCATTGACAAGACAGGCTCAACAGAGTTGTTGTGTCATTTTCTTGAAAAGGAAAGCTGAAAAATGACCTGCATACGTGGTGAAAAAACCTTTTTTGCAAAGCGAATATAACTATAAGAGAGTGAGCAAAAACATGAACTTGGCCTTTTTGCATGCTTTGAAATGGGGACGAACATATTCAAGTTATGGATAATCTGGAAGAATTTATCCCTCTTCTTATTCAGTGGAAAAGAGAACTGATTGTTTGTCGTTGTTCTTGAAATCTTGACTTGGCTGCTCGAAAATGTGTGGGCTCTGGTTGCTTGCTGTTATAAATATGCATTTGATGGCCAGGATAAAGTAAATATTGAGGAAACATATGATTGTAAAAGGATTTTAGAAATTGCTGGAAATGGAAATGACTTGTAAAATATCGAAATATGTATGTGTCCATGAACAAATCTTGACAGTTATCATCAAAACATGATATTATGGATATTTATGATGTACTTTTAACTGTTTTAGATTTCTGTGCTACAGCTGGTAAAATTATTTTAATGTGAAGAGTTTGCTCCTAAATCAATGGTAAGACTGTCAAACATTTGTTTCCAGCAGATTTAAGATTAAAAACCCTACAGGCTTCACTCGGGCTTCACCACTTTGGAAAATCTTCTTAAATTTTAGTTCTTTTTCTCTGGTTTTTCTTTATATTTATCTTTAGGATTTTATACCACTAATAGATTTATTATAATTATAGAGCCTAAACTTTTAAATTTTTGTGTATGAATAATGATGTAACTTAATACAATATTTCTAACTCGTAACTGGGCATGGTTATTAAAGATTAAATTCCTCAGTACAGTATTTCACATCCCTGTCTCATAGTGCTTGACCCCGAGGATTCTTTTGTTTTGATTGGGTTTTGGTTGTATGCAAGGGACTCTAAAATAAAGACTAGATTTGATATCAACATTTACATGTAAAAATCTTCGAAACCACGAATACTATCATCGAGTCACCAATCATTTACTGAGGAAAGACTGTCTACCCTGGGATTCTAACAAATAAAAAACTATTTATGGCAGGGGGGATTCGAATGTTTGTTTTTATTTAAACATTCGAAATTCGAAAGATTAGAAAGTTCGATTTTCGAACACGAGGAATTTAAAACCGGAAGTAAAATGAGTCAAAATAAAAACCAAAATTGAAAATAATTTACTTTTTAGGTTTAGGTGGAAAAGCTTTCCCGAACAAAAGACGCGATTTTAAAATTTTCTTCGAATATTTTTTACTTACCTTACATGAGTATTAGGAGACGTGTAATTAAGTGAATTAACACGAATTGAGAAATTTCATGTTAATTTCAAGGCCGTTAAATTCCATACTTATATTCATCTAATAAGGTATGAATCATTTTTGTTTGGTGAGACCTGCCTATAACGTTAGAAAAAGAACTTATCGGGCTCATTCAATACTTTCTATCTTTTTGCTTGCAACTTGCGAATTTAGTGACCTGCCTCGATCGCTTCGCAACTTTTATACATATACGGCTTGTCTAAGTTCAAAATGCCCTGAGTGTGTTTAGTGTTTTCATCTTCTTATATTGTTGTTTCTTTAAACTTTTTTGCTCAATGAGAGATAATCTACAGATGTCATTTTTACAGAGAGGGACTATAAAAAATTTGCAAATGATAGGATATTCAGAAAGACTGCAGCAAATGTAGAGGAAAACTGCACAAATCCCGCGTCGTTGAATATACAGTGTTTGTATGTCATTAAATGTTTTGCTTGCAACTTGCGAATCGAGGAGGCTCTGGAACGCTTCGCAACTTTTTGCGAAGCGAATGTACATGAGCGAAGCAGTTTTGCTATCGTGTGTGCGTACCTTTAACTTTCCATTCTTTCAACCATCTATAAGGCAGGAGATGGGAAAAACGTTTCCAATCTCCGAGTTGCGCGATACCAAAATATAAAGGAGATAAAATACGAAGGATATTCACCGAAATGGTAACTCAAATTACCTCCGTCATATCAAATTTGATGTATACGTCAGAATGATACGAAGAACGAGTCAACCCTCCGTGACCCGTGACGTCAATATTTAGGAGATAACAAGCGTGAAGAATATCCCGGGAAATGATAAAACAAATTACCTCCGTTATAGTAAATTGTTATATTTGAATTTATATCAAAACGAAAGTGATGCCATTATGCTCCCTATCCTGTTTGACGTCACGGCGATAGAGATATCTTGACACTGATTGGTTCTACAGATTCGTTGTCATGGTTTCAGTTTATCATCAAAATGGTTATTCTCTTTTTTTTCCTCCGAATTTGGCTGAATCGCAATTCTGAGAAACTGCTTGGCTGTTTTTTTGAATTTTTATTGAGTCATTACTTTCTGTTATCATCATTACAATTTACTATAATTTGTCCTGTTTTTCTTGGCTTCGATCCTTGATTGGCATCGTTCTTTTTTGGTCACTGTTTTGGTTTCGACTTTCATTTCAATCAAATCGACAGCAGTTATTGTACTTGGTTTGGTTGGTCTTCAGATCAGGGAAGTCAATTTTAAAATTTATTGTGCTACAAATTACTTCTCATTTTTTACATTTGGTCTTCGAGTATATCCTCCTTGCTTGCCCTTCTGTTTAAAAGATACCGTATATTGAAGCAACTTTTGTTTGCCATTCAACCAAATTAATTATTTTTTGCTAGCCGTGTTTACTGTATGTACTGCAAAATTAATTATTTTAATAATATGTCAGCTTCTCCAGACAGAATTTGTCCAACAGGGCTTACCAATTTTGGTCGAAATGTGTGTTTTTTCAATTCTGTTATTCAAGCATTGTATTCAGTTGATGCCTTTTGGAAGTTTGTTTGTCAATATGAAAATAGTGCTGAAAATGATCCAGTTATAAATGTGATGAAACACTTATTTGTTTCTATGACGTTCTCTGATGCCCCATTAGAAACATACCCATTATTGCCATATTTTGAGCTGCCAGGTTATGAACATGCAAGATTGAAATTCTTGGTATCATTCTTAAGGACCCTGCCGATGCACCGGACTGTCCGGTGTATTTGTCTGGTGGCAAAAAGTAACCTTTCGTTACACCGGCCGCAATAAGTCCGGTGTCAGTCCCGTGTTGCATACAGGGAATTTTGGACGCCGGACATTTATGAAACAAAAAATTAAGAAACGTTGGACACACCGGACTGGTCATGTCCGGTGTTTTGATTGTCCGGTGGAAAAAGATATCCTTCTCCGACACCAGACATCCGACTTTCTTAAGTCCGGTGTAGAGGTTGTCCAGTGGTAAAAAAAATTATCATTATAAACCGGACTTTCGGGTGTACGGTGTTCGTTAAGTCCGGTGCGTCGGCAGGGTCCTCATTCTTATCAAACAAGTTCATCCATCAAACTAGAAGTTCAGTAAACATTACAATCCATTCAATTAAAAAAAAAGCAGCCAAATTATAAGCAATTTTACACAACACATGAAACGCATGCAAACTTCCTCGTAACTTTCTTGTGTCCATCATTAAAATTTTACAACTTTATTAGGCAATTACGCTTCAAGTCACGTGATAAAAATAATTCGCGCGCTTAGTCGACCTGATTTCCCCGTCCTTATTGTTTATTGCAAGCATGCGCTCTAGGCGCTAAGAGTCCGCGTTAAACTTCTAGGCGCCGCACCTAGCACACGTGTCCGGTCCCTTTTCAAATTCATAAGGAAACCGGGTTCTTTTAAGAGCATGAGTCTGCTAATGTCACCCATTTTCGGTTTTGTCAACTTTTCAACTTTAAGGCTCCAGTGAAAAATCTAGGTGCATGCAATAATGATACCAGCTGATGTTTTTTATCAGTCTTGATACTGGCAAGCTTTAAACAGTCATTTTTTCACTTTACAAAGTACACAATTTTTTTCAGGACAGCTTTTTACATCAAAATGTGAACGGAAAATGAGGTTTTTAGCAAATTGTCTAAGTTCATTATTTAATAATCTAGGCCAATCCTGTCTGATCATACTTAATTTTTCTTTTTATTACAGCCAAGGGATATGAAAAACAAAATCTACAAAAAGATTTTTCAAAATGAAGTTTTTCCCAGAATAAATGCAAAAAGTTGCGGACATAACTTTTTCCGTTCACAAAGTTATGTCCGCACACAATTGATTTGCTAGAAAAGTGAAAGTGTTAATATCTATAGTTATTTGATTTTTAACCCTTCCCATCCATTAGAGAACCAAACCAAGTAACACTAAAATACCAGTTGTCCTTCATTGAAAAATATTCCATTTTGAAGTGAACAGGGTATGATTTCCATTCACAATTTTGAGTTATGTCCGCACATTATTTTATCCTTTAAATTTTCAAAGGAGTTATTCTTACTCAGCCGAATCATTTTTCTATATCAAGGGTCATATTTGGGGTCATTTTATACAAATTTGAAGTCCCAAAGGCTATTTGTTGGGAGACGGTGAAACAAAATAGTTTCTCCAAAAATTAGTTATGTCCGCAACAAAAAGTTATGTCCGCAACAAATCATGAAGTTTTCTCAGCCCCCAAACACCATTTTTAGGTTTCTTTGACAAATTATTGCATTTGAGGTCATTATAAGTTGGTCAAAACCAGAAAAAAGTCTGATAATTTTCCATTGGCAAGATTTCAGTTTTTTCACCTCATATCATATGTATTTCATGTTGCGGACATAACTATTTCATCTAAAATGTTGCTGATAAAGTGTATTTGCAAGCTGGCATGATGTTTTATTATAATGGAAGTAGTGCTTAGGCTATTAGAAATAGAAAACAAATACTCTGATGCCAAGTTGAGGTCCAAAATTAAAATTTTAACAGAAAAATAACCTTTTTGTTTCTTTGAAAATGATGGTTCTGAGCCTGCGAGCTTGAATAAAGGATAAATCGTGCATTAATTTGCATATTAAATTCATTGTGTAGTGTACACACAACATAATCTACTACACATTCACTTACAGACTGGTTAGAATTGCTCCAATTGTTCAAAACAGAGTCATATTCTGTAGCAAATTGTATGTTGCGGACATAACTATTTAAAGTATTTTATCAGATTTTTGACCCCCTTAAGTGTCTTAAGCAGTTATGCTAACACTTTGACAATACTAAAGAGTTACATTTGTAAAAACCATGCATTTCCTTGTTTTTTTTTAATTTTTTGTGTCCTCTAGAGGGTCGTTCTTCTATTAGAAACATGAGAAAGTTTTAATATCATTGATAAGTCTTCTTTTGTTCTTTTCAAAGAAAAACATGTAATAACTGAAATCAAACCAAACCAAATCTTTTGGTTTTATATTGATTTAGTCTCTATAATATTCCTTAAATTTTGGCAATAGAAAAAGACACTCCAAAATCTTTAATTAATGATGTATAATGTTCTAGGGTTCTACCCTAAGAAGAAAAAGTTATGTCCGCAACACAGCATTATTATACATTTAACCCTTTCTATTGAAAAAGTTTAGTGACTCTCAAGGAAAAATCATATTTAATGATTATGAAAATGTACAACAGTTGATGTCAAGCTCAAATCTTAACTTTTAAGATTAGATTTTAACAAAAAATTATATATGATTGGATTCTCATTTACAAATAAATCTTCAATTTTCAGGAAATCATAGTTACAAAGACCTTTCAAGACAACAAATTTCAATGATTAAGTTTTGGTTCAAGTACAGCAAAGTATTAAAAGCCAAATAATAACTCAATTTAATGTTTATTGCTGATTTTAAATCAAATTTAACAAAAAGTTATGTCCGCAACCAACAAGGTTTCATTTTCTAATTTTTATTGGCTAACTGAAATATAGCAAACTTTTGGTTTTTTGGAAGCCTTGTGATGAGTCCTTCAAATCTAAAATGAAATTACCTGACCATAGCCAGTTTTCTTTTCATGAAGTCAAACTTTATGGGAATATTTTTTTAGTATTTTAGATTTTATTTTGAAAAAAGTGTCAGAATTTGAAAAATATGCCATACTTAGGGTGTAAACTGGAACCATGAAAAAATACTTTTTTTGGATTTTCAAAATTGTCACAATTTTTTATCAAAATTTATCATATTGTAAGACTTCTTGCGCAATTTTTAGGTCAATACGTCAAAAATCCACTGTTTGCCCCAGGGGTATCTGATTCGTGGTAGTAGCAAAAAACGGCAAAAATGGCATTTTTTGTCCATTTTAAGACTATAAAAGGCCAGGAAATGATCAAAATGGTTTCTAAATGGTGTCTTGTACTAATATTCAACACCAGAAGACAAAATAACCCCAGCGAGATCGCTCAATGTTTCAATTTCAGGCTAAAAAGGCCGATTTGCTCGGATTCTGGGTAGCAAAATGCATGAAAGCAGCATTTTTGAGAACCCACAACTTTTAAACTTTTTAAGGTACACACTTGAAATTTTCAGCAATGAAACACTTCAGAGAAAGCTCCAGGAAAAATCAAACTTGAGTTTTCAAATATTTCCTATAAATCCATAATGGCGCCCTAGAAATTGAGTTTTCATGCTAAATGCCAATATTTCAAGCTAAAACTTGGTTTTCTTGGGCTAAAATCTAAAAAATGATTTCAAATGGTGTTCTGAAATCTTTGAATCTTGGAAGTATTCTGAAAATACTCTGGGAGAATTAAAATGGTTTGGGTCAGAAATTTGCCTAAGTCTGTCATTATTGTATTGCATTTCCCACTAAAATGCGATTTTTAGAGTTAAAGTCTAATTTTCTCAGGCTAGAATCTCAAAAATGGTTTCAGATAGGGTCCTGAAATCTTTTGGTGTTGAAAGTATTCTGGATATACTCTGGGAGAACCAAAATGGTTTTGGTTAGAAATTTACCAAAGTTCGCCATTATGGAATTGCATTTCCCACTAAAACGCAATATTTAGAGCTAAACTCTAATTTTCTCAGGCTAAAATCTCAAAAGTGGTTTCAAATAGGGTCCTGAAATCTTTTGGTGTTGAAAGTATTCTGGAAATACTATGGGAAAACCAAAATGGTTTTGGTCAGAAATTTGCCAAAGTCTGCCATTATGGAATTGTGTTTCATTCTAAAACACAATGTTTTGAGTAAGCTTGAGTGTTCTTCCTAAAGAAATGAAATTCATAATGTCAGACTTTGGCATATATATGACCATTGTGAACCACTATGATTTTCCTTGAGTGTTCCCAGAATACTTTCAACACCAAAATATTTCAGGACCCTATTTGAAACCATTTTTGAGATTTTAGCCTGAGAAAATTAGACTTTAACTCTTAAATATCACGTTGAATATCAATTTTAAGAGTTAAAGTCTAATTTTCTCAGGCTAAAATCTCAAAAATGCAATGCAATACCATATTGGCAGACTTAGGCAAATTTCAAACCCAAACCATTTTGGTTCTCCCAGAGTATATCCAGAATACTTTCAACACCAAAAGATTTCAGGACCCTATTTGAAACCATTTTTGACATTTTAGCCTGAGAAAATCAGACTTTAACTTTAAATATTGCGTTTTAGTGGGAAATGCAATACCATAATGACGGACTTGGGCAAATTTCAAACCCAAACTATTTTTGTTCTCCCAGAGTATATCCAGAATACTTTCAACACCAAAAGATTTCAGGACCCTATTTGAAACCATTTTTGAGATTTTAGCCTGAGAAAATCAGACTTTAACTCTAAATATTGCGTTTTAGTGGGAAATGCAATACCATAATGACGGACTTGGGCAAATTTCAAACCCAAACTATTTTTGTTCTCCCAGAGTATATCCAGAATACTTTCAACACCAAAAGATTTCAGGACCCTATTTGAAACCATTTTTGAGATTTTAGCCTGAGAAAATCAGACTTTAACTCTAAATATTGCGTTTTAGTGGGAAATGCAATACCATAATGGCAAACCTAGGCAAATTCCTGACCCAAACCATTTTGATTCTCCCAGAGTATTTTCAGAATACTTTCAACACCAAAAGATTTCAGGACACCACTTGAAACCATTTTTGAGATTTTAGTCTGAGAAAACCAAGTTTTAGCTTGAAATATTGGCATTTTAGCATGAAAACTCAATTTATAGGGCGCCATTATGGATTTATAGAAAATATTTGAAAACTCAAGTTTGATTTTTCCTCAAGCTTTCTCTGAAGTGTTTCATTGCTGAAAATTTCAAGTGTGTACCTTAGAAAGTTTAAAAGTTGTGGGTCCTAAAAAATGCTGCTTTCATGCATTTTGCTACCCAGAATCCGAGCAAATCGGCTTTTTTAGCCTGAAATTGAAACATTGAGCGATCTCGCTGCGGGTTATTTTGTCTTTTTGTGTTGAATATTAGTACAAGACACCATTTAGAAACCATTTTGACCATTTCCTGGCATTTAATAGTCTTAAAATGGACAAAAAAAGCCATTTTTGCCGTTTTTTGCTACTACCGTGAATCAGATACCCCTGGGGCAAACAGTGGATTTTTGACTTATGGACCTCAAAATTGCGCAAAAAGTCTTACAATATAATAAATTTTGATAAAAAATTGTGACAATTTTGAAACTCTAAAATTCAAAATCCAGTTTACACCCTACCATACTGGAGGGTAAAAATTGCTTTTCAACGCAGCTTAATATATTAGCCATGAACTGAAATCTAAGACAAGTATTAGATTATGCATATTTTATCTCAAATAAAGTGTAAACTACAAAGAGTTTTTTGCCAAATTTGTCTGATTATAACTACTCTAGGTTAAATTTATGGACCAAGCCAGTTTGATTAAGCCCTGATACTTATGTTTTCTGAAAATTGAAGTCATTAATAAAAAAATTATCCCGGAACAAAAGTGAAATTCAAAACTTTATTTTTTCCAAATTTTTTCACCTATTTGGGTGACATTACCAGACTCATGCTCTTAATTATTTTCGGCTCACTGTAAAAAGGTCTACTAAAAAATTTCTAGCGTGCAAAATGTTGTTGTGATTTGGGCATCTTCGTTGAAAGCATGATAATTAGTTTTTTAGTGACTACATTGTTAAAGTTTTCTTTTCGAAAAAAACCCACTTCACGTTTCTTACATTTCAACAATCTGTGACGTGATAGGGAGAGTACAATTTAGTGATTGATTGATAACTTTGGTATGTATTTGTTTATGTTTGATTTTTTATTTCGAAGACCAGCCTACAGCTATGTCGAAATTAGAAAACGCATGCCAATCCCGATTAGACGTTTTGTCTCATATGGAAAACTTTTGTTGTCGCCTTGAAGTTTTCTTCCGCATACGTTTTTTTCCCTTTGGGCATTCTTTCAGATTACAAAAATGTTTCCCAAAAGATTTTTTTCCCTCCTTGCAATTTGTTGGAAATTATATCCTTATTTAACATTATTAGTTATATGCAAAATGACTCTTTTTTAAAATTATGAAATTTTCCTTGGTTCATTTTATGATATCCTCCTTTTTGTAAAGGTGAAGCGTGACGCTACAGATCAAATCTGTGTTTTGACTGGACTCACCAACCTTTATGATTATAAGGGTACAGTTTGTTTTTATTTTATAAATTCAAAATGCCCTGAGTTTGTTAGTGTTTTCATCTTACAGTACTTCTTATATTGTTGTTTCTTTAAACTTTTTGCTATTTATTTTAGAAAATGAAAAATAGAACGGTTGAAGCTTCATTTTTCATCAATGAGAGATAATACTACACTGACTACAGATGTCATTTTTATAGAGAGGGACTATAAAAAATTTGCAAATGATAGGATATTCGGAAAGACTAGAGCGAATGTAAAGGAATAACTGCAAAAATGTTGTTGAATATACAGTGTTTGTGTGTCTAAAATGTTTTGCTTGCAACTTGCGAATTGAGGGAGGCTCTGGATCGCTTCGCAACTTTTATACATATACGGCTTGTATACATATACGGCTTGTTCGAGTGCTGATAAAATTTTAGCGCCATTTTGAAAGTTCGGATTAAGAAAGAGCACCCGAAATTTTCCCGATTATATATCGGGTTTTTTGCGAAGCGAATATACATGAGCGAAGCAGTTTTGCTATAGTGTGCATGTACCTTTAAATTCTATATACCCAGGGGAGCGCAAGACGAAAACGAAAATTTAGTTCCCATCTGTTAAATGTGGATTAAGTATTCAGATCCCGGTTGTTTTCGTCCAGGTAGGAGGCGTTACAATATCGGTTTGGTAGATTGTATTTAGGGTGGATTCGTCCTGCTTCGTCGAGAAAAAGAACCACTCTCCGGCGCCGAAAATCTTCAAGTCAGGCCAACTTCCATAAAAGATATTCCGTCGTTCCCGTACATTTTTAGCTTCCTTACTCCCGCTCCATATCAGAAAGCTGATTGGTTCGGAAAACCAGAGCGCGGTCGAAGCGTTCAAATATCAGAAAGCTGATTGGTTCAGAAAACCAGCGCGCGGTCGAAGCGTTCAAAAAGCTCAAACTCTCTCTGCTCTCATAGTGCTCCCTTTTAAGAAGTCGCTGCATTGACTCGAGCATTGAAAACACAGACACTTTCGAACCTTCGAATCTTTCCAATTTCGAATGTTTACTTTTTTTGTGAGAAATAAAAGTGAAACGTTGAATGTTTTGAAAAAGTTGAAGAGGTGTAAGATGTTGGTTGAAAAGAGGAAGCTGAAACTGTAGCAAAGAGAAAGAACAGATGAAAGAAGAGATTTTTATTGTTTCATCTGGTTTCATTGACAAGACAGGCTCAGAGTTATTGTGTCATTTCCAGAAAAGGAAAGCTGAAAAATGACCTGCATACGTGGTGAAAAAAGCGAATATAACTATAAGAGAGTGAGCAAGAACAATAACTTGCCCTTTTTGCATGATTTGAAATGGGGAAGAAGAATCCCTCCTCTTATTCAGTGGAAAAGAGCACTGATTGTTTGTTGTTGTTCTTGAAATCTTGACTTGGCTGTTTGAAAATATGTGGGCTCTGGTCGCTTGCTGTTATAAATATGCATTTGATGGCCAGGATAAAGTAACTATTGAGGAAACATATGCTTGTAGAAATTGCTGGAAATGAAAATGACTGTAAAATATTGAAATAATAAAACAAATCTTGACAGTTACAGTATCAAAACATGATATTATGGATATTTATGATGAAGTACTTTTAACTGTTTTAAATTTCTGTGCTACAGCTGATAAAATTATTTTAATGTGAAGAGTTTGCTTCTAAATCAAAGGTAAGACTGTCAAACATTTGTCTCCAGCAGATTTAAGATTAAAAACCAGGCTTCACCACAAAATTCAGTCATTATAAAAATATTGAGGTTTTTGCTTGATTGTTGAATCAAACCCTAGTTGAAGGAATTGTAGGAATCTTCTTAAATTTAAGTTCTTTTTCGCCCCCCCCCCTTTTTCTCTGTTCTTTATATTTATCTAGGATTTTATACCACTAATAGTTTTATTGTAATTATAGAACTTAAACTTTTAAATTTTTGTGTATAAAAAATGATGTAACTTGATACAATATTTCTAACTCGTAACTGGGTATGGTTATTAAAGATTAAATTCCTCATTACAGTATTTCACACCCCTGTCTCAATAGACCGACTGGTGTTTAAACCGGATAGTGCCTGACCCCGAGGATTCTTATGTTTTGATTGGGTTTTGGTTGTATGCAAGGGACTCTAAAATAAAGACTAGATTTGATATCAACATTTACATGTAAAAATCTTCGTAACCATGAATACTATCATCGAGTCACCAATCATTTACTGAGGAAAGTCTGTCTACCCTGGAATTCTAACAAATAAAAAACTATTTATGGCAGGGGGGATTCGAATGTTTGTTTTTATTGAAACATTCGAAATTCGAAAGATTCGAAAGTTCGATTTTCGAACACGAGGAATTTAAAACCGGAAGTAAAATGAGTCAAAATAAAAACCAAACTCAAAAATAATTTACTTTTTAGGTTTAGGTGGAAAAGCTTTCCCGAACAAAAGACGCGATTTTAAAATGTTCTTCGAATATTATTTACGTGTATAACTAAGTGAATTAACACGAATTGAGAAATTTCATGTTAATTTCAAGGCCGTTAAATTCCATACTTATATTAATGTAATAAGGTATAAATCATTTTTCTTTGGTGAGACCCCCCTATAACGTTAGAAAAAAAAACTTATCGGGCTCATTCAATACTTTCTATCTTTTTGCTTGCAACTTGCGAATGTAGTGACCTGCCTCGATCGCTTCGCAATTTTTATACATATACGGCTTGTAGTGTCATTTTACATGAATCTAGCCAACGACAATTTCTAAAACGAAAGTGAAAGTGATTTGAAATAGATGAGGGTCACTGACCTGGGAGAGGATAATTACAAGGTCTCAAAAGAAGGTTGTCTATTGCTCATTCCGACATCGACTTATAACCTGACTGAAATTCGAGCCGTTACTAGCAACCCTGCGGGGCCCAAGGCGCCGAGTATGCACCCGGCACAGTGACAAGCCGTTACTAGCAACCCTGACCCTACCTAACTGTTAGTTAATCAATTCCAAACAACAAAACCCCTGGAAAATTTAAAATGTCGGAATGAGCGATAGACAACCTTCTTTTGAGACCTTGTAATTATCCTTTTCCCACTGACCTTTATATAAAGGTCAGTGGGGTAAATGGTAAAGGCTGCTGGCATTGGCCTTTAATTTAATCGTTTAACAAAAGCAGCTAAAGCTCAAGTGAGGTAGATAGAAAAGAGAGGGGTCACCCACCAACAACCAACTGACCGAGCATAGTAAGTTTTGATTTTTGTAATATTTTGAACTCTTTTCTTGGGTTGATTTTTGAGTTAAATGAAAAAATAAAATAAAGAAAGGAAAGCAGACAGCCAGACCAGACTTCTGTATTTTGTATTTCCTTTCTTCCTTCTTTTTCTGCAAGTTTAACAAAAAGTTCTACCACAATAGGGCATGCGCCTTTTCTGTACTTCACAAGCAGTTACCTGCACATATTTATTATATTGTTGCTCTTCTTCATTTCTTCCCCCCGTTTGGTCTCAGAGTCTGGTCTGGCATCTGGTAAGGTAAACAACCCGTTTTTGCCTGTGTTTCCTTAATAGGAAAAGTTGGTTTTTCTAGCTTTTCTTAAGTTCGAACAGAATCCTCTCAAATTTTAACATACTCTTGCTATAGACCTTTTTTCAAAGACGACGTCCTGTTGAATAATTATGTAGTCCAGCCATAAAAACAATGATAGAGCCATGCATAATTACTGTATCATGCATATTGTAATAATTATGCATGGTTTTATCATTGTTTTTCTGCTGGACTACATAATTATTCAACAGGGTGGCCTCTTTGAAAAAAGGTCTATTTATGATATGATACTACCCTGAAAAACTTTTCACCTGGCTGGTCATTAAAATACAACTACGCAGCTCTGCTCGCAGCTCTACTCTACCATTTTTGTTTTGATTTAACTTTGTATTTTAATGACAAGCCAGGTCTTTTATTTGAGGGCTATGCATGTTAGCCTCTACTGATGCAAGTTACCCAATCTCAAGGTATATTACCGTAAGTGGTCCTTAAATCCGACAGCCCCTACTTTAAATCAGACCTCACAAATAACTGGCTATATGAAAAAAATTCTATGTTTACAAACATTCCCTCTCCAAGTTGAACAATAAACTATATTGCAAAAACTCTCGAAACAAAACATCTAACAAGATGACTAAAATGTCAAGATGTCAATTAAAATGTGATAAAAAAGTGTGAGTTGTAAAAATAAGTCCCTCTATTATTCCGAATCCGTTGCTCGTGTTTAAAACGTTAACAATTTTGTAATAAAAAAACATGTTTTGTATAAGAAGCAATTATTATGTTATTTGGTTCAATTGGTTCAGTGTATCAAATCTCTCAGTTTAGTTGACACTTTGGTATCTTCGTTGCATCACAGCGAAAGGTTTTTTATTTTAGTTTGTATCTTTGAAAGACCTCATCGGATATAGGCAGGGCTGTCGGATTTAGGACCACTCACGGTATTCCTTCAATTTGTTACATAAGCTTTCTGAACAAGTTTCGTTTATTCAATTTTAAAACAGTACCATTATTAATAGTCAGGTTGCTGTTGCTAGAACATTTTTTTAGAAATCTCAGTGTGAAGAATCTAAAACCTTTTTAAAACTTGTTATGACATCAAAAGATCCAGAAACTTATGAAGTTTGTTTGTTTTCAGTTGTTCAAATGCATACACATCCATATTTTCCTTGGGACTTACACGAATGAAATTAATTAAAAAAATCCCAACAAAAAAAATATTTAAAAGTACAGTAAGTAATAATCGAAAGTTTTTTCGTTTTAAGCTCAATAAAACAATGGTAATGTTAAAGAATATCCCTCGAGTTTTGTCACCCGAGTTACTGTCCGTTTTGGCAAGAATGGGTCATGGTGATGAAATTGTGTTAGCTGATGCCAACTTTCCAAGCGCTTCAACCGCTAAAGCTGGTCCTGAACTTGTAAGATATTCTTCAGAAAGTCTCAATGACAGAATAGAATATTCGATAGTGGCCATTAGTGTCTTTGCATTTTAGCTGCAATATATTTTTCCCAGATCAAAACTCTCTTTTGTCCTGGACTCGTACAACATTCTATAGTAGCCTTAAGCTCTAGCTGAGTCTCAATGGAAGATTTAGAATACTATTGTTTTTGTATTTGAATTCTCATTATAAAAACGACGTTATTCAACTTATAATTGACAAAAGTTATTTCTTTTATCTCTAAGATTTATAAAAAGAGATTCTGATCTATCCTCAAGTAAAATCGTGTTTTTTATGTGTCCAAAATAAGTTAGCTTTATTCAAAATCAATTCGCTTTAAGTGTTTTGTTTTGCTTGCCATTTTTCAACCAATAGGCTTCAAATATAACAAATTATAAACCTTTGAAAAGATTATTCATAGCACTATAATTGAAGATGAAAAATTAAGAAGAAAAATGAAGTCCATTTTTAGTACTAAGGTACTTTGAAGCTTCCTGATTTCAGATATACAACTATTTTTCAAATAGAATTGTTACATACGCAATTATAGATCTTAAAAGGTTGCCTGTTGGAGTAAAAGAAAAGCTACAAAAAACGAGGCTTTTCGACTCCAAAGAGCTACTCTCGGGTACTTAATAGCCGCCCCCCCCCCGCTAATTAATTTTTCGAAAATTTTCCACCCAGGACATTCTTATTCCAACCCCCCCGCTTATTAATTTTTGGGAAAATGTTTTTGAAAGTTCCCTTTTTTGTCCTAATTCAGCTGTATTAGCCTCCTTTTCAAAAGTTTTCCACCCAGGACATTTTTATTCCAACCCCCCCGCTTATTAGGTTTTGAGATTTTTTCCAACCCCCCCCCTGCTTATTCCAACCTCCCCCCCCGGCTATTAGGTACCCGAGAGTACTTTTCAGAGTCTGTAAGCCTCAATGCAAGAACTAACTACATAATAAATAAATAAGTAAATAAATTTATTGTCTTAATTTTCTAACGTTGTTAGAATATTTTTTCTCAATAATTATAGTGCTCTGAATTATCTTTTATGATTTGTTATATTTGAATCAGTTGTTGGAAAATGGCAAGCAAAACAAAAAGTAGTGCATATTTAAAACATTTTAGATAAGAGCTGACGGCCATGGGTGTATGGAAATATTGAAAGGCGTTTTAAAATTATTACCACTTGATATGTACGTTGAAGCACCTGTCATGTTAATGGATCCCACCGAAAGTGACAAAGTGAAAGGAATCAAAACTCCGATCTGGGAAGAATACAAAGCAGCAGTCAATCAATCAGAAGGGAAAAATATTTCAGTTTCCTTAATTGAACGATTCGAATTTTATAAACGCGCAGAAAAAGCATTTGCAGTCGTTGCTACAGGAGAAAATGCACTTTATGGGAATATTATCTTAAAGAAAGGTGTTTTGTAAGCTATGATTTAACTGTTTACTCTTAGGTGCCAAATAAACGGGGGGGGGTTCGAATAAACGGGGGGACCTAATTACCGGGGGGTTGGAAAATGGACCTTAAAAACCCTAAAAATGGTCAAAATAGACTAAATTTAGGCTTTTTAGAGAAAACAAGGAACTTTCCTTTTGGTAGCTGGGAATTTTTTCAAAAATTAATAAACGGGGGGGTCCTAATAAGGTCCGGGGGGTTTGGAAAAAAATCGAATAATTAACAAGCGGGGGGCCCGTTTATTTGGCACCTAAGAGTATGCGTTAATAGAAAGCACGATGCGTCATTTTGGCTTTTTTATCACCTACAACTCAAACGAACCTTCTGTCCCCAAAGAGCCTTGTAAATTAGTTTTCATATCGAATACTCCAAAAGAAATTAGATTGTCTTCCCCGTGCGTGATATTCGAATTTTCGAGACAAATGTGAAGTCAGCCCCGTTATCATGTTTGATTAAAAGTATACCAATTGTTTGAAGAAGGAATAATTTATTTTGTAATTTGGACGAAAGGAGATTGTAACTATTTTTTTGTATTTTACGTTTTATAAATTTATTCAGAAAATTGGCTATTGAAGATTAAATACTTTAATACGTTACTGTTTTTTACCTCCACTGTACCCACGTGTGTCATTGTTCTTGTCGGAGATATCTGAGAAATTCAGAATAGACCCTTATAGAACATTTTTCAAAGTGACTCGCTGACTCAATTTCTGTCATTTTGTCTTTGGAGTCAACCATATAGTAGGAAAAAGCCAAATATATGATATATAAACCCTTGTTCGTGTAGAAATGACGTAATTCAAACGATAGGCGTACGGTTTTGCTAAGCCTTTCATCCAACTGGCGTACGTACTATATGGATGGTCCCTTGTTTACATGAGCTTTTGATTTACACTCCTATCAGCCACTCAGAAGGAATTTTTTGGTAGGAATATCATAAAAAATATCTAGGGATGGAAATATTAACATTTTTCAACAAAGAGTTGACTCTCAATAACAAAAACAGTTTATAACGAAGGGCTCGGTTTATTACATGGATTTACAACAACGGCAAATTTTATTGACACTCTGATGATAGAACCAACATATACAATCAAAGTGTGAAGCTCTTGGTATTCCCAGGGCCGATTTATTTACTTTTTAACTCTGATTATCTTTTTAACAAGAGCGCGTCAAAACCCTCCAGATACCATAGATCAAAGATATAGCCTTTGCGGTTTTCGGTGACCTAGACATAGAAGAGAAATTGAATAAAAAGTCAAATACGTCGGTTTCTGAGAATTGATTATCCTTGACTCGTTGTGCATGAATAATCGAAAATCAAGAAGTAAAATAGTTCAAGAAGTAAAAAAAATTCTTTGCTCGCTTCCCTTGAAGAAAACACTCCTGCATCAGTGACCTAGTCAAATCTGCCTCAGTGAAAAGATAACTCATCATCATCATCCTTCGACCTAGGTCCCTAGGACAGAAAAAAAAAACAATAGCCCTCTCTCCACAGTTCACGATTAGCCATTACTATTCCGAGCTCTAGTGTTTCCAGGCCTATTTCCCGCTTTAGAGTGTCGAGAAACGTTCGTTTCCTCGGACGTTTTGGACCAACAGGATACCAAAGTAAAAAATCTCAGATTACTAACATAACGAAAGATAACTAACATAATAAAAATAGATACAAAAAGATAACACGTTCAACAATAGCCGATAATTCCAGGGAGGGCTCTCAAGGTAAACGACCTACTGTACTTAAGGGTAATTTTTCCAAGCTTCCTAAAGTTCACTGTAGGGGTCAGAATAAACAAAGATGAGAAAAAATGCACTTGAAGGGTTGTAGAATTTGGACAATCTGACCATATTTTGATTTAAAACGGTCAAAACTTTCAAAAAAAGCACCGTAGTATGGTTCGATTCTTCTTTTTTTCCAAATTTTCTCTGCACTGTAAGGGTTCAATCCGGGGAGCACTCAATTTTGAAAACGACCGTACATTCGGCCAAAAATCAGGTCTCTAAAACCGAACGCTTACAGTGCAGGAAAAATTTGGCTGAAAATCGACCCTTATATTGCAATTTTTCGAAATTGTTTGCCCTTTTCAGGGCAAAATTCCTTGAAATTTCTCAAATTTTACCTCAAAATTTGGTATTTTCTCAAAGTTTACACCCTTACAGTGCACTTTCCAAAGTACAAAAAACCTACCCTTAAGGGCCGCACTTCCGGTAGGTCACTTACCTGGAGTGCTCCCCCCCCCCCGGCCGGGGGTTCAATTTGAATGACTTTTGGGTTGCGCGTTTGGTCGTTTTTGAATCGAATGTCTCCACCGGGCCATAAGTAAAAGTTTTGATGGGAAAGCTGTTTATAAATGTACATATACGACCAGCAGAAAAATAAAATACTCCAGCCCAGTGATACTTTTAGGGCCTCACTGAAAAATCCGGCAAAAATTTCTTCCCCGGTAGGAAAATGCCCTGGAATTTCAGCTCCACTCAAAATTAAATGTTTAATTTAAAAATAAAAATTGCCCTCCATAATAATCCCCACTGGATTTTTTAGCCTTTGTTGAACAATAGAGTTTATATCCCCATTGAGATTTCAATGAGAAATTTTATCTCCACTGGAGGAAAAGAGTTCCACTGGAGGAAAAGAGTTTGGAGGAAAAGAGTTCTACAGGGGCTGTGAGACAGGGGTGTTTTAGAGATTATCATTCTTGATTTTAAAATCGTGGACAAATAATTTTTACAAATAAGTCCATGAATTTTTTTCTCGCTCTCTTTGCTCGCATAGAGTGTTGAAAAAATACAAAAGTTTTCTCTATATTGAGGCCAACAAAACAACAAAAACACTTTTTTCAGAATTGTCCTCGTATAAGCACGAGAAGAAATGCAAAGAGACCCGTATTGAAAAGTATTGACTCATTGAATCAGATTTATTTTCTGTAAAAAGATTTTTTTAAATGAATATTTAGGGTGCTTTCAGCCTAAAGATACTGGTCAAAAATTGCGTGAGGTTTTCAAAAACAGAAAAAAAGAAAAGAAATTTGAATATCCTTTTTAAAAAAAATTCTTTTCAAACGAAACTTCACAATGTCGGTTCTAGAGGTGATATAAGTAGGTTGGAAATTTTTTTTTTGTAAAATGGGACAAAATTGCGGCTCAAATCAAGAAAAACACTATGTTTATAAAACAGAAGTCACAAATTTGTTCAATGAGTAAAAATAATTTTTTCAGATGAAGTTCATAGCAAAAGAGTTTATCTACAAAATATCAAAAATTATTGGGTCATTGGGCTAGAATTGTGGCTCAAAGTCATATATGCTTCCATTGAAGTCACATTTTAAGCCCATTGAAAACCCTGCAGCCTCAAATTAAACCCATAAGTATCTTTAAACTACCAATTTCAAGAAAAATGGTCAGAAAATATTGAAGTCTTAATAAGCAGGACAGCACATATAAGCCAAACCGTTGAGGGAGCCACAGTGACATGCAGCCGCAAAATATCCCCCTACTTTGTTCCTTGATAGCTAATTATAGGACGATTCGTTTTAAGAATGAGCCAAATATTTGGAAAGCTCAACTCTTCCTCACTTAGATGGTTCTTTTCATTTTTATGCAGCCACAATAATGTTAAAGCTGTGGGCCATAATGTGGTTACAACTGAAAACCTCACTTTAGGGGATTTTTTTTTTACCATCATTTAAACAAAGGTTAGAAAAATGAATATTTTCCCATCGGCGCAAACCATGGTTGCACCTCCTACTGTAGACTAGCAAGCGTCCGTCTTTCCTAGGACAGGAACGTGGGAATAGTGCTTATAAAGAGTTCTTATAAAAAATAGAAATTGCCGCGGGAGAGTGGTTTGGAAAGACAGTTGAAAGCTGTATTCAGTGAACAAATAAATAAAACGACGTGGTTTACTAGTCTACTCCTGCTGCCACTTTGACAATAACAATTTTAATTTACCATTTCCCGTCACCATTCCCCAACATAGATTTATAAAGTGCTATATGTCGTGCTTAGGCTGAAAAGTTGGATAGGAAATCCTACCTAGGTCACGTGACATTACAAAAGTATTTCGGCGCTTGACCAATAAGAAGCTTCGCGGGCTTTCGAAAACCATAGAAACAATATTTTTTGCGATATTCACTTTTATTTGCTTCGAAGAGCTTAAAGCACGACTATAGCTCTTCGGACTTTATAAATCTATGTTCCCTATCACAGCCAGTATACTCGACGGAGAACAATAAAGATGAGCGGCAATGAAAACAATAGAGTTTCATAGCCAAATATATAATCCCCACCGTAATATTTGGCACAAAAGGGGGAATTCCCTCAAATTTGAAAACCGTAAGTGATTTTTAAGTGCTTTAAAGTACGGTTGGAAAGTAGAATTTAACTCTGAGTTTTAGGATTTCAGGATCTAAAAGCTCAAAAATGTTTCAATAAGGCTGAGAATATAGCCTGGAATACGGTGGCCGAGGAGGGACAAACAAAGTAAAAAAAGAAAAACAAAATAAAAAAAGAAAAACAAAATAAAAAAAGGGGAAACAAAATGAAAAAAAGAAAATAAAAAATAAAAAAGACAAAGTAAAAATTAAAAAGTTATTTTGCGCATGCGCAAAATACGATTCTATATTTTCTCCCCACAATCTCCACAATGCTTTGCATTGGGTGGGAATGCAGCTTTACAGTTTCTGCATACACGTGCATGAGACGACGCCATCTTGTTTCTAGAATAAACATAAACACTAGATCGCCACTATCGGTTTATTCGGGGATCACGCAGGCGCGCATGCGCAAAATAACTTTTTAATCTTTGCTTTGTCTTTTTTATTTATTTATTTTTTTTTTCATTTTGTTTCTCTTTTTTTATTTTTTTATTTTGTTTCTCTTTTTTTATTTTGTTTTTCTTTTTTTATTTTGTTTTTCTTTTTTTATTTTGTTTGTCCCTCCTCGGCCAACGTACTGGAAGCCACTTAACCCCTCACTAATCGAAGAATCCAATGAAACAAAATTTAAATTCTGAAAAACGTTAAAACACGCAAAAGTGCCAATATATTTCGACGCCGATTGTACGCTGGTGTATGAAGGTTGAGCTAAAAAAATTAACGATTGCGCCAACCTCGTTCACTGCGTATTAGCAGCTTTTTATGCTTACTGATAGCGCTAGATAAAATTCTCTGGCGTCAATCAGTAAAGTAAATAAAGCCTGGGATACACGGGGACGAGGTTGCGATTGCACAGACACCAAATTCATGGTTCGCGAACTCAAGAGCATAGAGTCAAACCACTACTGGTTTTATTAAATACACAAAATTATTTACTAATATGATTTTCCTACATAGACTGGGATTGACGGGATAGTTTTGTTTTAACAATTTCGGGGATGCATCCAGTTTACCTTATTAACAGTTATATACCCTTTGAAGGAAGAGTAAAAAGTCGGTGTTGGTGACGAAGAGGATAAATGTTGTCCGCTTATCGGTGAAAGAGCTATTTTTGCGCGGTTTATCGGTTTTTGGAAGTCCCGTACGCCCCCCTTTACACGTGTGAAAGTGAGCTTTAATCTCCTATTTCATTGAAATACTCTTAGGTGCCAAATAAACGGGCCCCCCCGCTTGTTAATTTTTCGATTTTTTTCCAACCCCCCCCCCGGACGTTATTAGGACCCCCCCGTTTATTAATTTTTGAAAAAATTCCCAGCTCCCAAAGGAAAAGTTTCTTGTTTTACTCTAAAAAGCCTAAATTTAGTCCATTTTGACCCTTTTTAGGGTTTTTAAAAGTCCATTTTCCAACCCCCCCGGTAATTAGGTCCCCCCCGTTTATTTGATTTGAAAATTTTTTCCAACCCCCCCCCCCGTTTATTTTATTCGAACCCCCCCCCGTTTTATTTGGCACCTAAGAGTACGCTCTTCATTTGTTAAACCAAAGTTTAAAAAGGAATCACCCTCTGGTCGATCTAACATCATTATGAATAAAATTCAAGAGAGAAACTGCCAGTTTTGTAAAAAAAATCCCTTTAATTTGCACTTCACGATTTCAGTTTAATGTACGATTTTTGTGTGTTCTATTTTTCAGGCGGACAGGTAGTATAAACTACAGCTTAAGACGTTTCTAAAAATACAACTTCTAGACCACTCAATGGTTATCCTCTTTAAGGAGAAGCCAGTCATTATAATCATCATCATACTAAAATATAAGATTGAATACTTATAGTGCAAGGACAACCATTGAGTTTAAAGACCGAAGGGCTAGAGTAGAATCTCTAACCTTTCCCAGGCAAGAAAAAGTGAAGCCACTTATATCCCATCCAGAACGCGCCGCAATCATGACGAAGGACTGCATTTTTAAAAATCTAGCGATAGATTTTACTTTCAGTCCGGCGTTTGTCTAAGAACCACGCGCGGGCGTTCTGGATTTCGAATCCAGGAGTCTTGAGTCTAGCCATTCGGGCTTGGAAGTCAAGGAGGACAACGCCCCTAGCCTCTCCTCTGTCTTTCATGAACGCTCAACAATTTTGACCGGCCTTTAAAACGCGACTTTTAACGCAGAACACATAATATATAATCTGTAAAATGGTTTATCGCGTAGAAGAAATTTTTGTGAAGAGTCATCATCGTGTGTATATCACTAGGATCTTTATATGGTAGCTATAAAAGTGTGGGCCTAGTGCATCGCACCTGGGGTGTGTCCGAAATAATCTTGACGCCAGAGGGTCGAATGCGAGAATAGATATATTCAAACTGAATGAAGAAAGAAAATGAAAAATTCATAAATATTTGACAAGACAAAATTTGATCTTAATTAGAGAAAATATGACTAATTGACTAATTAACGAAAATGATTAAACTGAGAAAAATATGAGAAAAATGAATGACAAACTTACAGAAAATCCTAGAACTTAAATCCTAACTTAACTTAACCTAAAAATGTGTAAAACAGAAAAATGCCAAACAGAAAAATGCTAAACAGACAGAGAAAAATGAGGCCATACAGACAAGACCAGAGGCCAGACAAAAACCTAACCTAAGCCAATGAAAAAGAACAAAAAAAAAGCAGAAAAACTCACCAGCTGGCCACGAGTGAGATGCTGTGTTAGATGCTGACCAACAAGAAACTGGATATGATGATACTTTGCCATAACGAAACGATAAATTTCTACTGAATTTCTTTAGAGAGTCAACTCATGTCAAAAACAACCTTCTCCAATCAAATCAAATTTAGAATGAATTTAGTAGTCACAAGCGTGAAAGAATCGGATATAGTATGGCATAAAATAATTGACTAATAATTAAAATTAATTATCCTAGTATAAATAGGAGTGGGCTATACAGGGTCATTTTCATTTTTTTCGTCAAATCAAGTCAAACTAAATTTTCTTTAGCTCCGTATGGCATATCTAGGCAGGATCAAAAGTAATTTTTGAGATATTTTAGATATAAAAAATGTGGGAGCCCCTTTTCTGGCCCCCTATTAGACTCATATAAAGTATGACAAAAAAATTCCCAATTTGACCTGGAAACCTTAAAAATCATTCAATTTTGCTGCAATTTGGTACAAGTCCTCCTTGAATAACAATAATAACATTTTGTCAGTATTATTTAAAAAATTTCATTATCGGACGTTTTAGGGCGTGGCCAAACCCCAAAAAGGGCAAAAAGGATTGGGTAGCTCTAGAAAACTTTGGAATGATATTTTTGCCCTAAAGTTTTGCATACCTATCTTGCCGAATCCTGAGAATATTTCCCAAAGTAAATTCGTTATTTCGTAAATGATTGTTTCGATGTCCGTAAAAAAAGGGGAAATATAGACGGGCTAGGGCTCATTCATAAATCGTGTACTCTTAGGTTCCAAATAAACGGCCCCCCCCGCTTGTTAATTTTTCGAAAATTTTCCAACCCCCCCGGACCTTATAAGGACCCCTCCCCGTTTATTAATGTCTAAGAATATTTTCAGCTGTCAAAGAGAAGGCCCCTTATTTTGCTCTAAATAGCCTGATTTTATCCTATTTTTACCTTATTTTTGGGTTTCAGAAGTACAATTTCCGACCCCCCCGGCAATTAGGTCCCCCCGTCTATTAAAATCTAGAAAATTTTCCAACCCCCCCCGTTTTTGAAACCCCGTTATTCGAACCCCCCCCCCCCCGTTTATTTGGAACCTAAGAGTAATTCAATTGAAATTCCCTCTAAAAATTGGTATTCTTGATCCAAGAACAGTTTTGAAGCCTTTCGGGGTCGAAATTCATGTAAAAGTTTCAATTTTCCGCTTTCAGATCCCTTTTTACGTCTTCTGAACTTCACTGAGGCAGTGCTAAATTAAGGAAAGTGTTTTTATCACATAGAGCAAATTGTCGGCAGTTCTACGAGAATTTACATTATTTCAGATATAAAAGAAGTGCTTACAATTCACAAACATAAATTTTGATGGATTTTCTGTTGTTTAAGATCATAGAAATAAAAGCAGGAAAGAATGTTTTCTCGCCTTTATAGTCAAGCCTTCCTCTTTTTTGCCTGCGTAAAACCTTTGGGCAACGCCCAAAATGTCCAAAATTATATTTCTCGAATAAATGTTTTGATATACTTTATTTCTGTCCCTGAGAAGTGAATGTGCCAAATTTAAGCGGAATTCAATTACTGTGTGTCTCATTTCCAACATAATTTGGGTAGTTGGGTAGATGGAAAAAGATTGATTTGAGGGCACAAACCTTAGTCTACAAAAAGGCTTCCCACATTTTTTTTCTTCATTTTTGTTCAAAAATAATTCTATTTGATCCTGTCTACACTTATAATTTAGACCTAAAATTATTTAGTTTGACATTTTTTGAAAAATCACCCTGTATAGCCCACTCCTAGTATAAAGAAAACGTCGAGAAAATGTCATTTGGGAATATGCTATATAAAAACAAAGGAAATTAATATACGAAGGAGTGTCAAATTAAGAAGCTGAATGAAATTTTATATTGTCTGTTATAAGAACAGTTCGTAAGATTATACAAAAAGGGAGCGTGACGCTGAAGTTAGAAACTAGACCCTGGGACAATTCTTTTGATTAATTTTTCTAAAATTTGTTAAAGCAGTGGTGTTGAATTGGGGGCTATAATTGATATTCTTCGGCATATTTTGAATTATTTTAAATGTTTTTCGTAAGTTACAAAGTTCTTTCCCACCGTATTGCGTATAAATCCTGTCGGTTATAAATGTAAAGACTAATTTACACAATAGACAGCTCTAGTAACAAAACATGTTTATTAATTCAGATTTTAAATATAAAAAAATGTTTAAAACACAGCCGACACCTGTCTTCCTTAAAACCTCAGTGCGCATGCTATGTAAACGGAAAATCTAAATCATTTTATTTGACGTCACGTTATTGATTTGGTAATAATTTATGCGTTTTTTCAGTAATATATGACATGTTGAAGAAGTTAACGGAAAACTTTATATTCATGAAATAATTTATGTAAAAAAAAAGAAATAAATGACGTCAAATATCTTTTTTAAAAAAATTGACGTCAATTATGTTTCAAAACTGCTTTAAGTAACGACACGAAAATGAGTTGGTAATTTCTTCTTCAAATTGGAAAAAAGCAAAGTCGAATCAAGACGCGTCGAAGAAACAAATATAATTTTTACAATTTTTTATTATAAGCTCCAGAAATGTCAGCACCCGCTAAGCGGGCAGCGCCCCAACCACCGCCACTGATGTCGGACGCAGCAAAAGAACTTCTTTTAAAAGAAGTGCTTACCAAAGACAGCAAAGTACCCAAAGACGGCTTTAATGGAACTCTCGCCGATAAATTGAAAGCTCATGTCAAGGTAAACATTCTTTGAGTCTTTCTAGGCCACTTTCAGCCTAAGCATTACACTTTTGAGTCTTTCTAGCCCACTTTGAGCCTAAGTATTACACTTTCGAGTCCTTCTAGCCCAATTTGAGCCTAAGCATTACACTTTTGAGTCTTTCTAGCCCACTTTGAGCCTAAGTATTACACTTTTCAGTCTTTCTAGCCCACTTTGAGCCTAAGTATTACACTTTTGAGTCTTTCTAGCCCACTTTGAGCCTAAGTATTACACTTTTGTCAGCCCCTTTGAGCCTCTTACATTTTGAGTCTTTCTAGCCCACTTTGAGCCTAAGTATTACACTTTTGAGTTTTTCTAGCCCACTTTGAGCCTAAGTATTACACTTTTGAGTCTTTCTAGCCCACTTTGAGCCTAAGCATTACACTTTCGAGTCTTTCTAGCCCAATTTGAGCCTAAGTATTACACTTTCGAGTCCTTCTAGCCCAATTTCCTAAGTTTACGTTCTAGCCCATTTGAGCCTAAGTACACTTTTGAGTCTTTCTAGCCCACTTTGAGCCTAAGCATTACTTGTCTCTAGCCCAATTTAAGTAACACTTTGTCTTTCTAGCCCAATTTGAGCCTAAGTATCACACTTTTGAGTCTTTCTAGCCCACTTTGAGCCTAAGCATTACACTTTTGAGTCTTTCTAGCCCAATTTGAGCCTAAGCATTACACTTTTAAGTCTTTCTAGCCCAATTTGAGCCTAAGTATTACACTTTTGAGTCTTTCTAGCCCACTTTGAGCCTAAGCATTACACTTTTAAGTCTTTCTAGCCCAATTTGAGCCTAAGCATTACACTTTTAAGTCTTTCTAGCCCACTTTGAGCCTAAGTATTAAACTTTTGAGTCTTTCTAGCCCACTTTGAGCCTAAGTATTACACTTTCGAGTCCTTCTAGCCCAATTTGAGCCTAAGTATTATACTTTTAAGTCTTTCTAGCCCACTTTGAGCCTAAGTATTACACTTTTGAGTCTTTCTAGCCCACTTTGAGCCTAAGCATTACACTTTCGAGTCTTTCTAGCCCAATTTGAGCCTAAGTATTACACTTTTAGTCTTTTCTTCTAGCCCAATTTGAGCCTAAGTATTACTTTTGAGTCTTTCTAGCCCACTTTGAGCCTAAGTATTACACTTTTGAGTCTTTCTAGCCCAATTTGAGCCTAAGTATTACACTTTTGAGTCTTTCTAGCCCACTTTGAGCCTAAGCATTACACTTTTAAGTCTTTCTAGCCCAATTTGAGCCTAAGTATTACACTTTTGAGTCTTTCTAGCCCACTTTGAGCCTAAGTATTACACTTTTAAGTCTTTCTAGGCCAATTTCAGCCTAAGTATTACACTTTTGAGTCTTTCTAGCCCACTTTGAGCCTAAGCATTACACTTTTGAGTCTTTCTAGCCCACTTTGAGCCTAAGTATTACACTTTTGAGTCTTTCTAGCCCACTTTGAGCCTAAGTATTACACTTTTAAGTCTTTCTAGCCCACTTTGAGCCTAAGCATTACACTTTTAAGTCTTTCTAGCCCACTTTGAGCCTAAGTATTACACTTTTGAGTCTTTCTAGCCCACTTTGAGCCTAAGTATTACACTTTTCAGTCTTTCTAGCCCACTTTGAGCCTAAGTATTACACTTTTCAGTCTTTCTAGCCCACTTTGAGCCTAAGTATTACACTTTTGAGTCTTTCTAGCCCACTTTGAGCCTAAGTATTACACTTTGAGTCTTTCTAGCCCACTTTGAGCCTAAAGTATTACACTTTCAGTCTTTCTAGCCCACTTTGAGCCTAAGTATTACACTTTTGAGTCTTTCTAGCCCACTTTGAGCCTAAGCATTACACTTTCGAGTCTTTCTAGCCCAATTTGAGCCTAAGTATTACACTTTCGAGTCTTTCTAGCCCAATTTGAGCCTAAGTATTACTTTTGAGTCTTCTAAGCCCACTTTGAGCCTAAGTATTACACTTTCGAGTCTTTCTAGCCCAATTTGAGCCTAAGTATTACACTTTCGAGTCTTTCTAGCCCAATTTGAGCCTAAGTATTACACTTTTAAGTCTTTCTAGCCCACTTTGAGCCTAAGTATCACGCTTTTGAGTCTTTCTAGCCCAATTTGAGTCTAAGCATTACACTTTTAAGTCTTTCTAGCCCAATTTGAGCCTAAGTATTACACTTTTGAGTCTTTCTAGCCCACTTTGAGCCTAAGTATTACACTTTTGAGTCTTTTCTAGCCCACTTTGAGCCTAAGTATTACACTTTCGAGTGTCTTTCTAGCCAATTTGAGCCTAAGCATTACACTTTTAAGTCTTTCTATCCCAATTTGAGCCTAAGCATTACACTTTTAAGTCTTTCTAGCCCAATTTGAGCCTAAGTATTACACTTTTGAGTCTTTCTAGCCCAATTTGAGCCTAAGTATCACACTTTTGAGTCTTTCTAGCCCAATTTGAGCCTAAGTATCACGCTTTTGAGTCTTTCTAGCCCAATTTGAGCCTAAGCATTACACTTTTAAGTCTTTCTAGCCCAATTTGAGCCTAAGTATTACACTTTTGAGTCTTTCTAGCCCAATTTGAGCCTAAGTATTACACTTTTGAGTCTTTCTAGCCCACTTTCAGCCTAAGCATTACACTTTCGAGTCTTTCTAGCCCAATTTGAGCCTAAGCATTACACTTTTAAGTCTTTCTAGCCCAATTTGAGCCTAAGTATTACACTTTTGAGTCTTTCTAGCCCAATTTGAGCCTAAGTATCACACTTTTGAGTCTTTCTAGCCCAATTTGAGCCTAAGTATCACGCTTTTGAGTCTTTCTAGCCCACTTTGAGCCTAAGCATTACACTTTTAAGTCTTTCTAGCCCAATTTGAGCCTAAGTATTACACTTTTGAGTCTTTCTAGCCCAATTTGAGCCTAAGTATTACACTTTTAAGTCTTTCTAGCCCAATTTGAGCCTAAGTATTACACTTTTGAGTCTTTCTAGCCCAATTTGAGCCTAAGTATCACACTTTTGAGTCTTTCTGCCCAATTTGAGCCTAAGTATTACACTTTGAGTTCTTTCTAGCCCACTTTCAGCCTAAGCATTACACTTTCGAGTCTTTCTAGCCCAATTTGAGCCTAAGCATTACACTTTTGAGTCTTTCTAGCCCACTTTGAGCCTAAGTATTACACTTTTGAGTCTTTCTATCCCAATTTGAGCCTAAGCATTACACTTTTGAGTCTTTCTAGCCCAATTTGAGCCTAAGCATTACACTTTTGAGTCTTTCTAGCCCACTTTGAGCCTAAGTATTACACTTTTGAGTCTTTCTAGCCCACTTTCAGCCTAAGCATTACACTTTCGAGTCTTTCTAGCCCAATTTGAGCCTAAGCATTACACTTTTGAGTCTTTCTAGCCCACTTTGAGCCTAAGTATTACACTTTTGAGTCTTTCTAGCCCAATTTGAGCCTAAGCATTACACTTTTGAGTCTTTCTAGCCCACTTTGAGCCTAAGCATTTTACACTTTTGAGTCTTTCTAGCCCACTTTGAGCCTAAGTATTACACTTTTGCTTTCTAGCCCACTTTGAGCCTAAGTATTACACTTTTGAGTCTTTCTAGCCACTTTGAGCCTAAGTATTTCACTTTTCAGTCTTTTCTAGCCCAATTTGAGCCTAAGTATTACACTTTTCAGTCTTTCTAGCCCACTTTGAGCCTAAGTATTACACTTTTGAGTCTTTCTAGCCCACTTTGAGCCTAAGTATTACACTTTTCAGTCTTTCTAGCCCACTTTGAGCCTAAGTATTACACTTTTGAGTCTTTCTTCTAGCCCACTTTGAGCCTAAGCATTACACTTTGAGTCTTTCTAGCCCACTTTGAGCCTAAGTATTACACTTTTAGTCTTCTAGCCCAATTTGAGCCTAAGTATTACACTTTTGAGTCTTTCTAGCCCACTTTGAGCCTAAGTATCACACTTTTGAGTCTTTCTAGCCCAATTTGAGCCTAAGCATTACACTTTTAAGTCTTTCTAGCCCAATTTGAGCCTAAGTATCACACTTTTGAGTCTTTCTAGCCCAATTTGAGCCTAAGTATTACACTTTTAAGTCTTTCTAGCCCAATTTGAGCCTAATTATTACACTTTTGTGTCTTTCTAGCCCACTTTGAGCCTAAGCATTACACTTTTAAGTCATTCTAGCCCACTTTGAGCCTAAGTATTACACTTTTGAGTCTTGTCTAGCCTACTTTGAGCCTAAGCATTACACTTTTAAGTCTTTCTAGCCCACTTTGAGCCTAAGTATTACACTTTTAAGTCTTTCTAGCCCACTTTGAGCCTAAGTATTACACTTTTGAGTCTTTCTAGCCTACTTTGAGCCTAAGCATTACACTTTTAAGTCTTTCTTGCCCACTTTGAGCCTAAGTATTACACTTTTGAGTCTTTCTAGCCGACTTTCAGCCTAAGTATTACACTTTTGAGTCTTTCTAGCTCAATTTGAGCCTAAGTATCACACTTTTGAGTCTCTGAGCCCACTTTGAGACTAAGTATCACGCTTTTGAGTCTTTCTAGCCCACTTTGAGCCTAAGTATTACACTTTTGAGTCTTTCTAGCCCACTTTGAGCCTAAGTATTACACTTTTAAGTCTTTCTAGCCGACTTTGAGCCTAAGTATTACACTTTTGAGTCTTTCTAGCCCACTTTGAGCCTAAGTATTACACTTTTGAGTCTTTCTAGCCGACTTTGAGCCTAAGTATTACACTTTTGAGTCTTTCTATCCCACTTTGAGACTAAGTATTACACTTTTGAGTCTTTCTAGCCGACTTTGAGCCTAAGTTTTACACTTTTAAGTCTTTCTAGCCCACTTTGAGCCTAAGTATTACACTTTTGAGTCTTTCTAGCCCACTTTGAGCCTAAGTATTACACTTTTGAGTCTTTCTAGCCCAATTTGAGCCTAAGTATTACACTTTTGAGTCTTTCTAGCCCACTTTGAGCCTAAGTTTTACACTTTTAAGTCTTTCTAGCCCACTTTGAGCCTAAGTATTACACTTTTGAGTCTTTCTAGCCCACTTTGAGCCTAAGTATTACACTTTTGAGTCTTTCTAGCCCACTTTGAGACTAAGTATCACGCTTTTGAGTCCTTCTAGCCCATTTTGAGCCTAAGTATTACACTTGTGAGTCTTTCTAGCTCAATTTGAGCCTAAGTATTACACTTTTGAGTCTTTCTAGCCCACTTTGAGCCTAAGTATTACACTTTTGAGTCTTTCTAGCCCACTTTGAGCCTAAGTATTACACTTTTAAGTCTTTCTAGCCCACTTTGAGCCTAAGTATTACACTTTTGAGTCTTTCTAGCCCACTTTGAGCCTAAGTATTACACTTTTGAGTCTTTCTAGCCCACTTTGAGACTAAGTATTACACTTTTAAGTCTTTCTAGCCCACTTTGAGCCTAAGTATTACACTTTTGAGTCTTTCTAGCCCACTTTGAGCCTAAGTATTACACTTTTGAGTTTTCTAGCCTCCTTTGAACCTAAGTATTAACCTTTGAGTCGTTCTAGCCCCACTTTGAGCCTAAGTATTACACTTTTGAGTCTTTCTAGCCCACTTTGAGCCTAAGTATTACACTTTTGAGTCTTTCTAGCCTACTTTGAACCTAAGTATTATACTTTTGAGTCGTTCTAGCTCAATTTGAGCCTAAGTATTACACTTTTGAGTCTTTCTAGCCCACTTTTAGCCTAAGTAATACACTTTTGAGTCTTTCGAGCCCACTTTGAGACTAAGTATTACACTTTTAAGTCTTTCTAGCCCACTTTCCGACTAAGTACCACGCTTTTGAGTCTTTCTAGCCCACTTTGAGCCTAAGTATTACACTTTTGAGTCTTTCTAGCCTACTTTGAACCTAAGTATTATACTTTTCGTGAGTCGTTCTAGCTCAATTTGAGACTATTGAGCCTAAGTATTTCACTTTTGAGTCTTTCTAGCCTACTTTGAGCCTAAGTATTACACTTTTGAGTCTTTCTAGCCCACTTTGAGCCTAAGCATTACACTTTCGAGTCTTTCTAGCCCACTTTGAGCCTAAGTATTACACTTTTAAGTCTTTCTAGCCCACTTTGAGACTAAGTATTACACTTTTGAGTCTTTCTAGCCCACTTTGAGCCTAAGTATTACACTTTTGAGTTTTTCTAGCCCACTTTGTGCCTAAGCATTACACTTTCGAGTCTTTCTAGCCCACTTTGAGCCTAAGTATTACACTTTTAAGTCTTTCTAGCCCACTTTGAGACTAAGTATTACACTTTTGAGTCTTTCTAGCCCACTTTGAGCCTAAGTATTACACTTTTGAGTCTTTCTAGCCTACTTTGAACCTAAGTATTATACTTTTCGTGAGTCGTTCTAGCTCAATTTGAGACTATTGAGCCTAAGTATTTCACTTTTGAGTCTTTCTAGCCCACTTTGAGCCTAAGCATTACACTTTTGAGTCTTTCTAGCCCACTTTGAGCCTAAGTATTACACTTTTGAGTCTTTCTAGCCCACTTTGAGACTAAGTATTACACTTTTGAGTCTTTCTAGCCCACTTTGAGCCTAAGTATTACACTTTTGAGTTTTTCTAGCCCACTTTGAGCCTAAGTATTACACTTTTGAGTCTTTCTAGCCCACTTTGAGCCTAAGTATTACACTTTTGAGTTATTTTAGCCCACTTTGAGCCTAAGTATTACACTTTTGAGTCCTACTAGCCCACTTTTAGCCTAAGCATTACACTTTTAAGTCTTTCTAGCCCACTTTGAGCCTAAGTATTACACTTTTGAGTTTTTCTAGCCCACTTTTAGCCTAAGTATTACACTTTTCAGTCTTTCTAACTTACTTTTAGCCTAAGTTTTACGCTTTTGATTCTTTCTAGCCCACTTTGAGCCTAAGCATTACACTTTTGAGTCTTTCTAGCCTACTTTGAGCCTAAGTATTATGCTTTTGAGTCTTTCTAGCCCACTTTCAGCCTAAGCATTACACTTTTGAGTCTTTCTAGCCGACTTTGAGCCTAAGTATTACACTTTTGAGTCTTTCTAGCCCACTTTGAGCCTAAGTATCACGCTTTTGATAGTCTTAGTATCTTAGTATCTTAGTATTTGGAGCATTAGTCTTTATGTTGAGTCTCTAAGCAATATCTTCAATTTGGCAATCTCTGCCTAAGCTTGAATCTAAGTTTTGAAAATTGACTTTTTTGCTTTTTGTATCGGTATTCTAGCCAGGGTACACTTTTCAACTTTAAATATTTCATTCAATCGATTTAAGAGAGAGATTTAAACGAAAGAAATGTATTCCGATAAAAAATATCTTCGGTAAATCGTTTTTTTTTTTGCATTCCAGCTTCAGTTTTTTACGGTTCAACTATATACACTCTTGCATTGAAAGTTTTAGTCTCTAAAATAAGAGCCGTCGATCCGCTAACCGTTGATCTACCTTAACATACATTTTTATAAATCCTTCAGTTTTCCTCATCATACTCTAATAACGAAATAATTTTCATTTTCTCTTTCAATCTATGCTCATTTTCAAATCTGAGTGAGTGAATGGACTTTTACACGATATTACTAATACTTTTTCAGCTTCCATCGGTAATCAATGCCGACATTGAGCGGCTGAAGGAACGCCTTCGTTCTGGATCCCAAAATAAAAATGGCATACCTTCAAACTCGTCATTTAAATTGACTGGATTTGAGAATCTGTCACACGACAGTGGCGTTGTCATGCGTCAACTCGAGAGCCTAGCGAAGAGAAAGTGTTCCGTCCCAACCGAAGGTGGCACCCCAACCATTACCAACACAGGAAGCATCTCCCTCAAGTAAACAAGAAGCCTTTCAATGCACCTTACCAAGCATTCATGAGATGTTATCCAAACATCAAATCTCATCACGAGAAGTCATCCAGAACTACATCGCTGGATACGAATCACCTGCGTCCGATTCATCATTTGAATCGACAAGTGCTGGTAACGAGTACGTTCAAAACATATTGTCCAACGATGGTGCTCAACGCCCCAATACATCTAAATATTCAACCGATAACATTCTGCTTAGTTTGGTTGAGCAAGTACAAAATGTTAAAAACGAATATCAATCCCTTCATAAGAAAGTGGCTACTGATGAAGCTGAACGAAAGGATTTAGTAAAATGTTTAACAACATCTGTCAATCTATTGGCAACCAATCAGAACTCGTCAAACACATGGCAAACATGTTTCAATGAAGTTCGTAGTGAGATTGAGGAGATCCGTAAAGGTCATCAAGACACACGAGAACTAATGGCAGAAGTGCTGAAAATACTTCCTAACGTGTCTAGCGAAAACTGCGACAGCAACAACCCACCATGTGAATCACGTTCCAAATCGGAAGCCGGTAAAATCGACGAGGAATCGATTTCGACAGAAGCTGAGTCAGCGGAAAAAGGTAAGGGGAGATTTCATTTCATACATATGTTCAGTACAATAGGAACATGTTCTTTGGATAATTTGCGTTTTATCGTTAACTTTGGGTAAACATCAAATGAGAAAATGAGAAATCTTCTTTTTATAGAGAACCAGTTGCAGATTAAGGTGCATGATTTGACTGATCAAATTGGTGTGAAGCAACAAGAAATCGCTAACCATGTTGCCGAGAAACAATTATTAGAGGGAACTCTAAAAACCATGGAGCAGGACCTTGCGGAAAAAGACCAACAAATCTCTCCGGAAGTTAAGAAAACTCAAGATGAGATCTCCAAAATAGAACTTGAGAAATCAAAAATCTTAGAGGCTTCGTCCAACCAGGAGCGAAAGTTGCAAGAATCAATATTCAACCTTAAAGTGGATCTGAAGTCCTCCCAGAGCGCCATGGAAATCCTGAAAAGGGACTTTTTAAAACAAACAGACAGCATGATGAACGAGCAGTCTGAGAAACTTTCCTCGAAACACGAGTTCGAGAAGAAGCAACTAGAAGCAACAATCACTGCAAAAGAGAGACACCTTAATGAAGCTATTCTGTCCATCCAACACGAAGCGGAAAGCACATCACGTGAGCTGTTTCAAGCTAATTTAGATAAGCAGCGATTTCAAGACCAGTTGGAAAAATTGAATGAAAGATGTCATGTTCAGGTTTGTCACAATTAAAACTTTTAAACTGTGTTGTGTTGAGCTTTGTTAAATCTTATCTACATCTCTACAATAAGTAAAGGAGTTATTTTGAAAAGATGGTCCAATAGACAAAATTTCTTCTTGATAATGAAAACTCGTAGATATAAGGGTCAATCACGTACATGCGACAATTTATGTATCATGGTTTTCAGGCAAGGCAAAGTTTTTAGTCTGACGGGAAATGGTTTTTACACAGCATATAATTCTTGAAACTTTGGTGAATTGTCCAGAATTAAGACAGAAATATTTTATTTTATTTATCTTTTAATCAGATGAAACTTTTGACAGTGGCAATAAACTGATAAATTCCTGGTGAATAAAAACAAACTTTTTGCTCGACTTCCTCTGTAGTAGTAATCCTGTTTGTAATTCTTGAACTTTAAAAGATGATATACAAGACAATTCTCAGGTGAAATAAATCTGTTCGAACAGCAGAAGGCTATTGAAATGAAGTACAGAAAGAAATAAGCTAACCGAAAAAAACTACTGAATGCAAGCACTTCTTTTACTCTCGTTTACCGATGAGTGAAATACTGTTAGCATTCAATAGTTTTTTTGACATGAACTTGTTCTTGAGAGGAAAAAAGTTTGTGTGGAAGTATCGTCTTGTGATGTGAGCTTTCCAAAACATGTTTTTATGTTCTTCTTTTTTTCATCCAGGCGGTTGCATATATACGACGAACAGGCGAGCTGACAGCAGATCTCGAGCAACTATCTGCTGAGTTGGCAAAATGTAAAGAGGATCATCGAATCGCCTTGGCAGAGATTGCCAAAACGAAAGACATTGAAATAAGTCAAGTGCGTGAGGAGCATCAAATCACACTTGATATACTTAAACAACGTGCCGATGAGATTGGAATCTTGTCTGAAAAGCTACGACAAGCTGAAGAACAGAATAACATTAAGTTGTCTAAACAAAGCCAGTTGTCCGATGACCTGAAAAAGGCTCTCGAAGATGGGAGAGTTGCTATGGAAACAATCACACAAAGGTTTGAGCAACAACTGGAAGAAGCTGCAAAACAGCATCAAGTTGATATGTCGTCTATCAAAAACGAACGCCACCAACTATCCAGTGCACTTTCTCAATGTAAGAAAGATCACGAAGAGGCTATCGAGATCACCCAGCAACAATCTTCTGATATTGAGTCATACAAAGAAGAAATACAGCAACTGGCAGATCGTATTAATGATCTTGAAAATCGTAACAAAGATCTTACTCGAGAAAATTCATCTTTGGACACGTCCAACGAGAATAAAAAATACGTTATGAAACTCAATTCATTAAAAATGAGTTTGGATAAAGCCCAAAGACTGATGGAGTTAAACATAATGCCATCCTCAGCTCCCTCAAAGGGCACTTCTATCCACAAGACTGACAGCGAGTCAGCATCAGTATCATCGGTCTCGATCAGCAACAGCATCCATTTTGGAGCACGTCCAACAGTGTCACACGTTGACGTGGAAAATATGAGACAATCCATCAGTAGACTGGCTTCAACATACCGTTTGGACTCCGAAACTGAATTCGCCATCCAGCAAATGATCGCCTCCGTGCTGGATCTGACTAAATATCGAACAAGCGATACGTTCATCCCGGGGGACAATGAATGCTCAACAACACCCGGAAGTCAATTAAATGTTGATAACTGTGCTCCTTTATCTAATACAGCAAGCGTTACAGAAAATATCGAGTCCACTACAGAATTTTCTGCGAATATTACTGACTGCAGCGATTCTAATTCTAAATGCACTGGTTTGAAATCAGCTGGAGATTCCAAAAGCAGCTTGACACGACATAGTGTCAAAAACGTAGACGATTACGAACCAACAACATCTTCAAAACTGCTTTTATCTGGTACCGGTGCTGACCTCACTGAATCCACTCAGAGCTTTGTACAAGCCACCGAAAGCGACCCACGCTACATCAACGCATCTGCACCTCCACATGAAGCTTGCACTCTTCATTCAACAAAAAGTAGTGCGGTCATGTTGAAGACCGTGGCATCGGAAAGCTTAGAGTTCGACATTGTTATTGAAGTGCCTATCACTTCACCAGAGGTTGCCAATATGGACCCTGCCAGTCCAATTTATTACCATACAGGCTCATCTGATCTTTTACGACAACTGAACAGTAAAACTGAATTACCGATTGACCGCGATAGCCAGGCCTCAATCGAACCTTACATGCTCGCCGGTATGAGCAGCCGAACCGCTTTTAACGCTATGGATGATGAAGAAGATGATTCGTTTGAGATCATCTCCACATTCACAACCTCTGGTCAATCCAAATGTTTGACCAAGGAGAAAAGCAGCTTGGCCAATGATTGCCAAAGTACCATTGCTGATAGGAACCACCAAATTGTGTCGGCTTTTCACACAGATAGTCAAGTCTCCATCGAGACATACATGTCTAGTTTGACAAATGTGAAAGTTTGCTCACCTGTTCCCTCACAGGCAGCGGTACCAATCGCTAAAGTCGTTAGTACCGAAGATAAGCACAACTTGGTAAAATCGTATGGTAAAATTACATCGGCGCCTGTCACGGTTCCGGCAATCACCGACATTCCTCCACCAGAGGATGATTCAACGTCAGTTAAGACACCGCGATTCTCGCCCCAGGAGCGTGCACTACGTGAGAAAAAACTCATTGAATGTCAACGCCAGATGTTCAGAGAATACTACGAAGACAAGAGGCGCCAAGAAGAGGAAGAACGTAAACAAAAAGGTGATGGTTCCGATACATCAGACAGCGATTGTGAATCACCTACAACATCGCAACAAAATATTTATGAAGCATCTCCATCATTTCATAACACAATGAAGCGTACATACTCGCGATCGTCCAGTAGATTGAGTTGCGTTGCTTCTAACAATACCTTAGAAAGGTACAGGCCAAGCACAAGCCAAACTGTTCTGGAGAACATCACGGAACAGGATGAGACAGCAGAGCTTGTAGACTCTTCCCCTGTTAAACCACAGGCTACACAAGCCATCGACCATACACGATCATCTTCCAGTTTACTAGCTAGATCTGAATCACACACTACCCCTGCCGAACCAACACACTACCTCTACGGAAGCCTTTCGGGACAACGCATCCGCCGAATGAAGAAAAGTCCCGAACAAATCGCTGAATTCGAAGCTAACAGGGCGCGTTTACGTAAAGAGATGCTAGCGTGTAGAAAGGAGACACGTAACTTTTTGGACGAGCTTTCAGATTTGTCCGATGACGAACTTTACAATAATTAAACATAATATTTGACAGTATACAAAAAAATTGTAAAATTAAAATCAAAAAAAATCAAAAATATAAAAAGAAATAAAAATCATAAAATAAGAAAACAAAAACAAAAATTTCAAAATTAACAAAAAACAAGCATAAAATTTAAACTTGGATTGTAAATAATCCACATAATTTATCTTACTATTTATACCTCTTTCTTTTCTATGAAATATATCTTTAAAAAATAATCATTCATTATGGTCAAATTACTCCACTCTGTATTCTCCTTAGAACCTTTTTTTAACCAAGAAAATCCCCTGAAATGAGTTTTAATATCGAAATTTCAACAGTTTTTTACATCATTAAATTGTATAGAAAGGTTATCTAAGCAAAGGACTTTTTGAAACAATGACAGGACAATTCGACTTGGGAAAATGAATTGGTGAAGATTTTTAGTGTTAATGTTATTATTAAAAATGTTTCGGTAAAATAAGTTTATATACAATTTTGGGGGAAAGAAATGACTAACTTGATTCGAAGAGTTTTCGCATTTCATCGGTAGTACAACAATCTTTCGGTAAAAGTCCTTGACCATTTCTAAAGAAAAAGACAAAGATCTAAGCATACGCAGTCGAACGCGCGGAATGCACAGGGCTTAAAACTTTAGTAAGCTTGAAATTATTCATATGCCCGATTGTAGCAAAACAAAACAAAAGATTTGTTTGTACCCAGGCCTCAAAAAATCTAAATATTCACCCAAGGAACAATTGTGCCAAATTTCAGAGAAAAAAGAATCTTACCTTGTTCCTATTGGTGCATTAGCTGTTTTGAGCAAGCATTTGACGACGTCAATATGATTATTAGAGACAGCATCATGAAGGGGTGTCTCCATGTCATCTCCTGCAACGTCATCAACATATGCGCCATGTTGCAAAAGCAATTCAACAACTTCCGTAAAACCGTGGTTACATGCCTCGTGCTGGAGGGAAAGAAAAAGGTTGAAAAAATGAAAAATCACCTAAAAGATATTCATCCTTAAAATACTTTTTAACAATTATTCCTCATACCTTCTAACATATTTTTTCACTGGTACCGCCGGTGTGTTATCATTATTTTATTGTTGAAATAATTGCCTACTTGGGTTAAAGCTCAATAACGTTTCGCAGCACGTCACATAATTTGTCATCAATCAAGGGGTGTTAAGGTCTACTTACCAAAGGTGTCCAACCAGCGAAATCTTTTGTATTTGGTTTCGCACCAAGCTCAAGAAGTTCCTTTACTCGGTCACTGTCGCCCTGAAAAAAAAAATAGTTGTAAATAATTTTTTGTAAGAGAACATTAAAATAACAGCCGGGTAATTGCTCTGAAGCAGAAGCTAGAAGATACTGAACTCAGATATTCGAAATTTTAAAAGAAGTGCTATTATTGATTAAATCTAAACCTTAATGCAAGCAACGTGTAGAGGAGTTTCGCCTTTCATATTCTTCTTTTCCAGTTGAATTTTCTTCTTCTTCGGAGTTTTCGAAGTTTTTTCATTGGCATCTGATTCTGAAATTAAACACAAAAAGAAAATTGGGTTGATCTACGTAAACATGAGCAGCTCAGTTGATAGAGCAGTGTACTAGTTATGCGAAAGTAATAAATTCCAATCTGAGTCCGTTCCACTCACTTTTGTTGTGAGCTCGTTGAACTATTGTAGTTGAAACGCAATGGAAGTCGACCTTACTCGACGTTATCAACTCATATCATAGTACATTGTGTAGATCTTGTAAGTTTAAAAACAAGCAAAAGGAAATTCCATCACTTTTACTTCTTGTTGTAGATGTTTTCGTTTCTTGAGATGATTTTCGACGTTTGGAATCTTTTATAGCTATTGTTCTGCGTCGAGACGATGAAGATCGCTTTGTCTTCAGAGGTTCACTGGTGACAGAAGATGGTGTACGTGTAGTTTTAGTTGCGTCCTCTTCTTTGTCTACAGAAATCTCTTTGGTTGAAACGTCTTGAACCTTGGTGAATGTTTTCGGTGTAGTATCTGATGACGAGACAACCTAAAAATAGGAAAAAATTTGTCAAATCGTAGTAATTAATAGACGGATTGAGAGTAAAGAAATTTGTTTGGTGAGATGTTTGGTGAGAAAAATTAGTATCGTTTTGAATTGTCGTTAAAAAAAAGACAAGTCAGAAAAATGGGACAAGTTTTACCTTTTCTACTACTGTGTCATTGCTTTCACCTAAAATTGTAAAAGATAGTAAAAATAAATCCAACAGTTCCTGGTCACCAAAGTGAGGAATAATAAACAAGCAAACGACTGGCCAAAACAAGCAGATGGAGTTTTTATAAAATACTCTAATAATTGGTCATTTGAAGTAAAAAAATGACGTGTTCTTTAGAAAAAGTAACCAAACTGTCGAACGTGCTAACCGCACTGGGCTCAACTTCAGTGTTTTTAAATCATTCGTAGGCCCAATTGTAAAATTGTAACCAATTTCAACTGGAAACTCATGACCACCCCCTCAAAATGGAAATTATAAAATAATAAAAACTTGTGACCACGCCCTTAAAAATGAAAATTTTCAAAAAATGAAAAAAAAAACCCCAGATATTCACCCAAGGAACAAGTGTGCAAAATTTCAACAAAATCCGACTATTTTTGAAGTCTCCAGCCTGCCCCAAAGTTTTAGCCTCGTTTTGGCGAAACTCGTGACCACGCCCTTAAAAATGAAAATTTTCAAAAAATGAAAAAAACACCCCCAGATATTCACCCAAGGAACAAGTGTTCCAAATTTCAGCCAAACCCGATCATTTTTGAAGTCTTCAGCCTGCCCCAAAGTTTTCGGACAGACATACATACACACACACATACATACATACATACATACATTGTCAGATTCTAGCTCAACTGAAGTTGAGAAAAATGTGAAATTTTGTGGCTTTAAAGACATTTGTCTTTGGTAAGTAAATATTAGCTTATTGAGTATTACATTAAGTTTAAAAAATTAAATTTATCAACCATCAGAGCAGTTGAAAATTTATTTTTTGTATGGATTTAGTGAAGTTCAGTGGCTACTCAAATTTTATGCGATACATCTTCTCACATCTCTTGAAAGAAAGTGATAAAATGTGGTTTTCTATGATAAACCAACCATTTTTGAGGCATGTAGGCTCTGCTCTAAAGTTTTAGCCTCGTTTTGGCGGAAAACTCGTCCCCAGGCCCCAAAAATCAAGATTTTTGAAAAATGAAAAAAAAACACTTCCAGATATTTACCCAAGGAAGAAGTGTGCCAAATTTCAGCTAAATACGACAATTTTTGAAGTTTCCAGGCTGCCCCAAAGTTTTAGCCTCGTTTTGATGAAAAACTTGTCCCCAGGCCCCAAAAATCAAGATTTTTGAAAAATGAAAAAAATACCCCCAGATATTCACCCAAGGAACAAGTGTGCCAAATTTCAGCTAAATATGACTATTTTTGAAGTCTCCAGGCTGCCCCAAAGTTTTAGCCTCGTTTTGGCGAAAAACTCGTCCCCAGGCCCCAAAAATCAAAATTTTCAAAAAATGAAAAAAACACCCCCAGATATTTACCCAAGGAACAAGTGTGCCAAATTTCAGCTAAATATGACCATTTTTGAAGTCTCCAGGCTGCCCTAAAGTTTTTGTGACAGACAGACACACACACACACACACACACAGACAGACAGACATTGTCAGATTGTAGCTCAACTGAAGTTGAGAATTGTTTTATTACTGGGTTAACCACCAACCAAATCAAATAAGTTTGTTAAAACTTCATCTCGTCCCGGCGAGAAAAGGCTAAATCGCAAGACTGTCAACTCCTTATCATACGTAAAAACATAAGCTATCAAAAGCTATAGTCAAACTTACTCGGCTTACCGTCCATGACATTTTTGATACGATTTGTAACGGAAAGGAATTCGGAGACCCAATGAACTTCTTGCATGTGCTCCTTCCAAAGAACCGTGTTGCATTTCGGGCATGGTTTCCCGTCATCCACCAGTGAATTAGCACACCGTCTGTATGAAACAAGAAATAATCATAAGAAATGAATTGCGATGAATGTATTGAAGTATCTCGGGGTGCTACACATTTATTATTATTAGTCTTTTTTCAATATGAAAGATATTCTTACTTAATTGAAACTGATTGAAAATAATTATATACAGACATGCTAAACTCTAAAATTTCAAAACCTTGAGATTCAGGCACTCAGAGATTTTATTTTAATGCGTAACTTTTCACAAACTCATTAAAAGGTTTGAAAAGTGTCTTTGGATTCAAATAATTCTTTTTTCAAATGTGTTTTTTTCTCAAAAAAGGACAAAAATTGTAAAATAAGAAGACAAGACATTATCAGCTTATCCTTGTATAATAATATTGTTGGAGCTTTTATTGATCGTTCTTATAAGTATAAAATGATCAAATTTAGAAATTTTAGAGATCACTTGCAAGCAGGAAGACTCTGAAAGACAGTGAGATTTCGGATAGCAACCATACCGTAAGACCTTCTATAAATTAGGTTAAAAAACGTGAGCCTCACGACTTAACTATGAGCATTGGCAGGCTTGGATCCTCTTTGTTACAAAAGAAGTAACAAGAAAACTTACCTGCAAAAGAAGTGATCACAAAGTTCGAAAGAACAGGTCTCTGAAAGAATCTTCTGACTAAAATAAAGTGAAAAACTGTGAATTAGAAAAAATAAAACAATCCGTCGTTATATTGAAATTCACTAATTACTCAAGATTTTTATTAGAAAATTTCTATTGTCTGGTTCAGTCTGGTCGGAGCTTGTTTTCAAACAAAAAGAAGGGAGGAAAAATAACTTTTATCTGTTCAAACTCAAAATTCTAATCTATGATTTATGCTAGGCCAAAGGGTACCTCCACAGTTAAATTTGCTCCTCCATTGACAAGGAAAGTTGAAAATGGCACCAAGTGTTAGCATTTGCGGCTTCCATTCATAACAAAAAAGCCTACAGTATATGGCCCCCAAAACGGAGACGGCCCCCAAAACGGAGGTTTTCATTAAAATGAAGATTCTTACTTGTAGATTTATCAGAATTAAACGATTTTTGTTTATTTTGAAAGAATGATGGTTATACTTAAAAATGAGCATGTTTTTGCTGGTTTGAGACAGATTCAAAATAACATATTTGCGTCTAAAGGAAATATTTTAACACCAAAATTAGATAAAAATTGCATATAACTCACTCTAGCTCCTTGGATATTGAAAATAAGTTATGAAAACGGGGTATAGGAAATATTCTACACCTAATGCTGTTCAGAAAATGCAAATACATCTGTGACTTTAGAGGCTGGGTAAAAGATATAGCATCTGGAAGGTCAACCAGTATTTTGGAGCCCTAGAATCAGCATTGACAAAACCGAAAATTCTAAATATGAGAAAAAGAAAAAATCTTGGAATTCTATTCCTATCACCTTGAGTTAATAGTTTATAACAAAAAAAAAATTAAACATTATATATAAAAATTTTTTGCTGAATCAGCAAAAATCAAAAAAACGGCAAACAAATTCTGTCATTTTTTTTTTGCAAAAATATAGAGGAGAAAAAATATCTTTAAAGCTTAATATTTTCAGTTTCAGTTAAGCTTTTTTTTCTAAAATTTTTACAGCTTATTCCATACATGAATGGAACTATTTTTTTCAAAAGAGATTTGTTTTCAAAAACTTGGTTAAGACGTTGTTAAATCAAAAATTGTCATTTTGGAAAATTTCTAAATTTTCAGTTTGGACTTTGCAATATCGAAAAGAAAATCTTGAAAATATTTCATAAAAATCATAATTTTACATCCATCGGGTCGTAAATTTAAGGGAAACAAAACACAAATATGTTCTTAGTTTCCCCCCCCTATTACCACTGGGCTTAATAAATTTGATTTTTTAACTACACCTCCGTTTTGGGGGCCCCAAACCTGCATTTTGACAACCAGGGGTATACTGTAAAAATTTTATCAAATAAATTTATGCCCAAAACCCTCTAAATCATATTTCAAAACTATGGTCAAAATTTTGTATTCATATCTTAAAGATATCTCGAGAAATCGCTAAAATTTCAAACCTCCGTTTTGGGGGCCATTAGAAAAAAGCTACCTATCTTTAAGCGATTGAAAAATATTGTTGAAATTGAAAACTTTGAAAAAGAACTTCCAGGAAATAAAGTAGAGATGTTAAAGGTTTTCATGCAGCAAAAATTTTTGTAAAATCTCTTTTCCTCTAGATCTGAGAGAAATTTCAAATTTGATCGCCGTTTTGGGGGCCACATACTGTAACAACTTACTATCAATCAGGGGGGTCAAGAAGTTAGTACAAGACACTATCTGGGTTAGTATCGCAGTGGTATAGCTGTAAAATTTTTGAAAATCAGTGTTGGTACTTGATGGTACTAAGTGACAGGTGGGTGCTGCAGGGTAGAAATCAAGTAGAAAATCTAGGAATACAGTTAGTGCAAATCAATACTAAGTGCTACTTTTTTACCTTTTTTAGAAAAAAATTCAAAGTCCAGTAAACTCCTGGTTATCTAGCAATTTGGTTATTCGAAATGATTTGGCATTCTCCTTGGATCTGGTAATAACTCTCGGTTATTCAAACTTCATTTATTCGATCCTTCAGGTATTCAAAGCGATTTCTTTTTCCCGTGACGCCAATTATAGGTTAAGTAAGTAAGTCTGCGACCGCAGTCGGAGGCGACCCGAAGGCTCCTCTTTCGATAGCTATCTACCCGAAGGTAGGGGAGGGCGCCACTCTTTCTCCCTGGATTTCTCCACTTACCCTTGATCCTTCTCTTAGTTGCTGAGCATCAAGCAGAGAGGCATCAAGTACCATTTTGGGAATCTTTGGTATGACCCGGCTGGGGGTTGAACCCACAACCTTGCGAACCGTAGCCGGATGCTCTACCACTGTACTACGGTCGCTTATAGGTTATAGGTTAAGTCACCCTCAGTTATTGGGATTTTTTTATCAGGAGATTGTCAAGTTAGAACGTTGATTTTATGTGTTTAAAAACACTTTTCTTCTGAAAAATCAAGTTTTTAAATATCATGACTATTCACACTCTTCAAGCAATTTCTTCAAAAGTTAATATTCCCCTTTGATCCAGAAAATCGAAGCAATCAGGGGATCCAAAATCCCTTATTTATTCCTATTCTTTGTGTTTAATACGCTCAACTGATCCACAATGCCTCAATTACTTCAGAAAAGTCAAAGTTAAGTTGAAAATCTGGTGGGAAAACGGTCTTTTCAGTTATTCAAACTCCCAGTTATTCAAACTCCCAGTTATTCGAAGTAATATTTTTCCCCTTCGGAACTTTGCATAACCAGGAGTCTACTGTAATCAAAAATTCATTTGGGTGGTTTTGTAAAACAAAGAAGTTGATTGTACCATTCCAAGGATGCCTACAATCTCTTTAAAATTAATAATATCAATCTCAATTCTTTCAGTTATATTTATTACTAGTCATTTTATTATTACAAATTGAGAAATTGACGGCAATTCGGCCACCATTTCACCGAACCTCCAAAGTCCAAATTTGATTTGAGTTAATGAACGGCGGTTCTTATTAAAAAATACACAATTTCTCTTTCACACTGAGTAGGCTTTTAAATAGAAATATGAAAAAAATCAGTAGTGGAACACACACAAGCGTCTGGTGCACTCTAAAAGGAACGAACAAGTATGATTGATAAACTTGGTGGAGTTATGGAAACAAATTTGTTGTCAAAGAGATTTTAAGTAAGTGAAAATACAGGCAAGATATCAACAGTCCCATGTATCTACCAATTGTCCCAAGTTAGAGCAGTTGACGGAAACTGTTTAAAACTAATTTAGGAACAAGCTTTGACAAAAAGTAAACATCACACTCTCTTCTGATGGTTTTTAAGGGTTGGTTTTAGTGAATTTTACTACAGCTGCCATCTTTTTTGGATCACTGATAAGGTTTTCTCCATCAATTAGCGGTCCAATTTTGTTTTTGACTTTTGCAAATTGTTTTGCATATGAGTGGAAATATTTTGGGTTTTTCTTGATTGCTTTTATTGCTCTATCTTCCTCAAATTGAGATGAATGTTTATAAGCTTTTTGAAGTCTTACTTCAATTGAAATTAGCTCTTTTGTGAGTTTATTACGTCTTGAAGGCGAAGTGGTATGAATTAAGAGCTTGTTTATCCTGCGTCTTCTTCGCGTCAAGTTAGTTCTAAGTCTTTGAGAAGGGTCATATCTTTTTTGCTTTACTCTTCTTGGTGGAACATGATTTTGTGCAATTTGAAAGGTGATTTTGTAGAAGCTTTCTAACATGTCATTTGGAGTTTTCTTTCTGAACTCCATATCCCAGTCATAATTTTCTATAAACTGGCATCAAGATCTGACCAGCGAACAGCGTCACTAAAGAAGTTCAAAGAGTCGAAGAGTGAAAGCTTAGGTTGACTGTGGGATGGCTCGGTAGTAGCATTTTGGTTGATATAAGGTAGCCATTTCAATTACCGAGTGATGAGAAATGCTATTTAGAGTCGTAAGAATATTGTGGGAGAGAATCAAACTGTCATTATTGGTAAGTACAAGATCCAAGGGTGTTCCCATCCTTATGGGTTGGCCGGTAATGTATTGGTTCATATCATATGTAGATCTTGAAGGAATTGATCCAGAAACTCTATCATTTCAGGTTCTTCAGGATACAATGCTTGTTTTGGGATACACAAGGGCCATGCTATGTGGGGTAAATTGAAATCTCCACCAATAATTACATCTGGTGTGGGACTGCCAATGTCCAGAATCTTTGATTTCAACTTAGATATCCCGTCTTGAAATTCATTCAGTCTTGAAGGGTATCCATTCGCTGAATTATCTGGTTGGCGGTAAACAGTTGCGATGACAAGATTTTCAGATTTCGAATGTAGAGCAAGGATTTCAACAACTCTGTTGGAGAATTCCACAACTTTTTCAAAAGTATTAGCTATATCGTCTCTCACATAGAAAGCAGTGCCTCCACTGTCGCGTCCTCTTTTGGATTTTTTCTGTCTTTTTCTGTCTGACCTGAAAATTGTATACCCATCAATGGCTAGTTCTGCATCAAGTTGATCTTTCAGCCAGGTTTCTGATAGACCAATGAAGATTTGATTGGAAGGTGTCAGAATATCCTTCAAATATGGTGTTTTAGATTCAACTGTTTTTGGAGAGAGACGTTGTATGTTGAGGAAGGAGAAGTAATTCATTGTTGCATTTGAGTCATTTAGAAGTCTTGGAGATTCTTCAGTGGATGGAAGCGGGGTGGTTGTTGAAGGTTCTTTGGAGGTGGTATGTACATTTGCATGAGGGGTTGAATTTCCATTTGTTTCATTGTTTTGTTGATGGGGGGTGGGGCTGGTAAAAATCTTGGTAGAATTGGTGTTGGTTGTTGTTGCTGTGGAGCCATAGGTTGGTACGTTGTCACAGGGGATTGTTGATTTGTTGATATCTGGCTCATTATGTAAGAGAACTTTGTGTCCATTACTTTCATCTCTTCTTTCAGAAGGTGGACTGATTCTAAAAAAGTTGGGTCCTTGTTGGTCACCTCAGGTTTGGGCTTCTCTTTTTTGTCCCTCTTACTGTCATCTTTGATGAAAACCTAAAATGGGATGCCCAGGCCAATAGTGCTCGCCAGAAAGCCTATTTCAAACTAAACAAGATAAAAGGCATCTCTAGCTTTCTTGACGACCACACGAAAAAAATGCTTACAAATGCTCTTGTTATGCCACACATTACATATTGTTCCAATTCTTTGAGCACTATGTCAAAGGCAAACCACAACAAGTTTGATTCACTCCTGAACAACATCTCTAAAACCATGCCCATCAATAAGACATTTGATCAGATTGTCGAATACAATAAAACACTGATGATGTTCAAAGGGATTCGGAACATTGCGCCAAAATATTTTTGTGATCGGGTAAAGCCTGCTAGCCAGCGACATGAATGTCGCACTCACTTTGCAAGAGAGAATGTCGTTGTCCCTCTTGCCAAAAACACCTTTGCTAGTCGAACGTTCATTACCTCAACCACACATCTGTGGAACAATCTACCTTTAGAGATGAAACAATGTCAATCCCTTTTATCGTTTAAAAACAAACTCAAAACTCGTATTTTCAATTAGAAATTAATTATTTTATTATCTTAATCAGTTATCGTTCCATTTATTGTTCTGTTTATACAAGTGGCCCCTGTTCTCAGACCCAGAGAAACAATACGAAACTTTTATTGATAAGTGTATATCAGTTATTTCAGCAAACAAAGTACCAGCTCGAAAACCAAATCATTCTTATAAAATAATCCCAAGAGACGGACGTGTTTTAATGCGTAATAGATCAAAATTGAAAAAAAGGCATCGAACGAACGAACAAAATCGCACAGAAACTTATCGTTATTGAACTCAAGCTTCAACAGTCACACATAAATGAAAGACAAAAGCGAGAACTTGATGCTACTTCAAAAATTAAATCGAATCCTAAATATTTATATGCCTATGCAAAGAAGTTTTCAAAGCATAAACCCAAGGTTGGACCCTTAATAGTTCCGTCAACAAATGAACTTACAAATGACAGTAAACGTATGGCTAACATACTTCAGAACCAATACAGTTCTGTCTTTACTCAACCATTGGAGAGATACGACTTGAATGAAAATGACAACAACACTTCTCAACTATGTGATATAGACCTCACAGAAGCTGATTTTATCAACGAAATCAACACCCTATCTTCAAACTCTGCCCCTGGACCTGATGGTTTCCCTGCCATCCTGCTCAAAAAAGCCAGACAACAACTTGCAACTCCTCTTTGTCTTATCTGGAGAAATATTCTAGACAAAAGTCAAACTCCCCATCTACTGAAATCAAGCTACATCACACCAATCTTCAAAAAAGGCAATCAAGGTTTACCAGAAAACTATAGACCAGTTGCTTTAACTTCGAATGTCTCAAAAATTTTCAGAAAAATTGTCAGAAGTAAGATACAAAAACATCTTGAAGACAACAATCTTTTTAATTGCAACCAACATGGTTTCTGATCTGGTAGATCCTGCCTGAGCCAACTTCTCTCTCACACAGAACGACCGACTTATCCACCATATAGAAAACGGCAATAATGTGGACGTGATCTACCTTGACTTTAGCAAGGCTTTCGACAGAGTCGACCATACCATTCTTCTGAACAAAATCAAAACCAAAGGCATCAAAGGCAAACTGCTTGCTTGGATCAAACAGGTAGAACGCAGCAAGTCTCTGTTGACTACACACTATCAGAAAGGTCAGAATTCATCTCTGCTCTGGCGTTCCCCAAGCATCTGAGATTGGACCACTACTGTTTCTGATAATGATACAAGACATTGACAAAAAGATATTACACTCTTTCTTATCATCATTTGCTGATGATACACGTCTAATGAAAGAAATCAAAAACCATGCTGACATCATTCAGCTCCAAGATGACATGAACGCAGTCTATGAGTGGACTGGATTGAATAACATGAAATTGAATGGACTTAAATTTGAACATCTCAATTATGGTAGAAATGAAGAACTTAAAGAATTCTCCAAATACTTCTCTGATCAAAAGGAGATAGAGACCAAGACTTCAGTCAAAGACCTTGGGATCACTTTAGATGTGGGTATGACATATGACAATCATATAGAAAATGTAATCGACAAAGTCAAAGGCATCAGTTCGTGGATATATCGAACTTTCAAAACAAGGGATCCCACTGTAATGCTGACCCTATGGAAGACATTGGCAGTCCCTCACTTCCCTCACACTGATTACTGTTCACAGCTATGGTCACCATCCAAGAGACACCAAATGCAACGACTAGAACAGCTTCAAAAATTATTCCTAAATGGAATATTCTCTTTACTGTACAAAAACTGAACTATTGGGAAAAACTTAAAACTCTAAAACTATACAGTCTGGAAAGACGTAGAGAAAGATATCAAATCATCTATACTTGGTATATCTTAGAAAAATTTTCTCCAAATTTCAACCACTCTGAGAACAAAGGGGGTATCAACTGCTACGAAAACCAGAGGCTCGGACGAAAATGCCACCTTAAAGAAGTAAATTCTAAACACAAAAACATTTGGAGACGCTCACTATCTGAAGAAGGACCACACTGCCGGACAAACCACTGCTCCCGAATTATTATCCCTACAGGAGAGCGGATTCAAACAGTGTGAGAGAAACGGTGAATCATCGGATTTCCAAATTGGATGATTGAGAGACTCAAAAACCCCATCAAAAGTATCAAAAGTAAGTAGGTCCGCGGATCGGAAAATTTCACTTGCATCCTGGAGTATGATATCGTCTGCCAAACTGCCTAAACAAACCCCCCCTCCCAGCCTCCGCCCTGCCTCCTTCCTGTGTCCTGGTCCTTCTCTCTGGTCTGGAACTTACGATCATATTTTTGAATCAAGTGAAAAACGTGTGAAAAAGCCCATTTGTTGGAAACAAATGTATGTACTGAACTCACCACTGGTTACATTTGAACTTTTCGAGAAGCTTTTCTAGTGCACTTTTTGTTCTTGAGAAATTTACTTCCATTTTCTGTTCTGTCAGTTGTGAAATAATATTTTTTTCGTTGGCTCAATTTCCCGCCATTTTACCTTTACACTGGAAAATCGGGTAAAATCGGGAAAATTATAGCGGGAAAAAAAATATATCGCTTTCGGTCAGATAGCCGAGAGCGGAGACTTTCGAGGGGTGTGAAAAAGGACCCTTATGGCTGTCCAGGCTGTTCGCACACCCAGCACCCATTCTGCCTAAATAGCCCCCCCCCCATGGGGGCGCTATACCAACCTATTAATCTCTGGATATATCCCCGTCTTACTATCCGTTTAGTTTAGGTATACTTACTATATAAACTTATATTTCTTTTGATTTCTCATGTTCAAGAGCCTTGATCGCAGGGCAATCCAATGAAGTATAAGCCCGAAGGGCTAGAAGTCAATCTCTTTGGTAGGATTTGAAGCCAACAAATCCTACCAAAGTTGTGCGGCCTTGAGCGACCCGCCTGGTTTTTAGACAAATGACAGATTGAAACTAAAGTTTACCGCTTAATTTTGAAAAATATATCACTCAAAAACAAAGGAATTGCTAGATTCAATCCGTCATAAAAAATACGGCGCATATTTTAGAGAGAGGTTAGAGATTGACCTCTAGCCCTTCGGGCTTGAAACTCAATGGGGCAATCTCCATTAACCCGACCTCCACCCTGACCCTTGAAAAAGACCGACCCTCGACCCTTGGAAAAAAGCCGACCCTCGACCAAAATACAATAAAAAGCCGACCCTGGGTAAAAAAATACTTAAGCGACTTTTATAAATTTTTTTTTGGATGAATATTCCAAAAACTGATCACTGACAAAATGAATTTTCAATATCAGCATGAATAATAACTGATTTTTAAAAATATCACTGGAAAGCCATTTCAAATTATATGACTCTTAGCGGTAGGTTGAAAATTGGGTCTCCAAACAAAGATTTTCAAAAATAAGTTAGTTTTTATCCCATACACAGAAAAAAGTGGGCCATACCAGTATATACAATTTTGTAACATCAAGAAAGGCGAGCTCAGGTTTGATAAAATAAAATAGGGTACATAGAATGAATAAAAGACAAACTTTCTTTATGACAAAATGAAAATTTTCATTTTTTTCTTCATTGATGTGCTTGCAAAGATCGGTGACATATTACAAGATATGAACAAAACAAGTGTTCTACCCCTTTCAAGGTACAAGAAACTGACATAAAAAATATTGATTCTCCAAAATATTTACATTTTATATAATAAAATTTTTATGAAAATTCTTGAGCAGAGACCAACGTTGGACTTTCCTTCCATTTCATGTGATCGATTCCATGATACCATCATTATCATTCTTGCACAATGATTCTCGTGTTCACTCCTTCTTGTCAGTTGCGATATCGCTCTCCAACTCAGGAATATCTGAAAGAAAAAAAAAAATTCTTCGAAGAATCTAAAGCATCTTAAAGTTCTAAAGAGTTTGAGAGCAAGTTCCATTGGCACTTTCGGCTAGTTTGATCGATAACTAATTTTCCGTTTCAATAGTAGCGAACCAAAACATGACCTGTTTATTTTACTGAATTAAAAAGAAATCAGTGAATCAACCTACCATCGTCATCGGAATCGTCAGATATCTCATCGTCATCTGGGTCAAATGAGGGTGCACCACCCATGCCGCCCATTCCACCCATACCGGGCATGCCACCCATTCCACCCATACCAGGCATGCCGCCCATTCCTCCCATGCCGCCGCCCATCTGGGCCATCATGGATTCGAGGTTGGCATCATCATAGCCTGGCCCACCACCTGCTGCTGTTTCGTCATCACTTTCGTCTTCGTCCTTCCATCGGTTGAAATCAATCTTTAAATATTGACGCTAAAATTTGAAATGGACATAAAAGTAAGTTATACATCAACAAAAAATAAAGAAGATTGGTAAAATAGAAACATGACCTCCGAGAAATCTGATGAGTCTTTTTGAATATAATGCAGTTAATTCAATTCAGCTTGTGTCGATAAGTCGACTGCATTAAAACTCAAAAACCTTGATAGGAAATTTGAACCAAGTTCAAGGTGATCACAAAAATGAAAGACACTACAACAACAATGGCTTACCTTTTTGTTATCTTTCAGAAGACGAGGCCAGTAAGGACCTTCTTCTTTCTTTTTTAACTCGAAGAAATATTCCCGACCACCTTTTCGTTGTTTAGATTCCTACAAACGTAGAAAATAAATTACTATGATCTGTACCGCTAAGTTCATATCTAGTGCAATTTCTCTTTTAGAAGCGCCTTGTAGAATGTACTAGTTCAATAATGTTGATTTAACCATTTAACCAATAGCAGGGGCCACTATGTCGCGAAAAAGCTTCCCGTGTGCAGCAGCTTGTGCAAAGAGATTTTATGATCGAATATTGTTCCTTGAATATATAGTATCAATTTTGGCTAATAGACTTAAAAAGGATTTTTCAGACTTTTTCGTAATAATATTTTACATTCACTGGAAGGTATTCTTTCCAAAAAGCCAAAAATTTTCAAATTTTGGCAAATCGTTTCATGACGTCATTTTGCTTAATTACTTAATATCTCCTGATATATTTATTTTCAGATATAGGTTATGACCTTTTTCTTTATCAGTTTTTCATGCTTTTTCGAATGGAACAAGGATTTTTCAATTTTGAAGACTTTTTATTTTGGTTGCCGTAGTAACCAATGACGTCAGTTTCCATGGCAACGGGTAGTCACACCCGGCTCCACCTCTCAAATTTTGATCCTCTACATTCAAGAACAATATTCAATCAAAAAATCCCTTATTTGCACAAGCTGCTGCACACGCGAAAAGACAGTGGCCTCTACTACAAGGCGGAGAGGGGGGAAACGGTACTAAAATCACAGACACATGTCGAGTAGTGGCGTGGTGGTATACCAAAAAAACATAAAAAATCGACACTTTAGAGAAAATGTACACCATATACTAAAATAACAAAACTCTTTTAATTCTTCATTTAACAGAAAAATCATAGGCATCATAGATTTATTTCTTTTTAAATGCAAACTGATATCATTTCTATCATAAAAACTTCTTTAAAAATGTCTTTTAAAAATTATATATCAAACCTCTGGTATTATTGATCCGTTAAATTCAAGATCGACTGCATAATTCTTGTTTCTGGATTTTCCACTGAAAATGTATGTGAAAAAAATTGATGAATAATCAGTTTTCTTCGCAGTTCTGTTCCTCTTTCTTAAAGGTTTATTTATCATGAGGACATACAGTCGGAACCACTACATAGAAATGGCAACTATTGCATTAACGGGAAATATATCCCGAACGGGAAGGTAAAAATAACCCAAAAAGGAAACTGTTTCCAGATTGAAAATTTCATCACTTTTCTGTTTCCCCTTTTGATTTCATTGTTCCCGAACGGGAAGTTAATTTTTGTAAACAAAGCAGATTTTTGTTTCCCGATCGAGAAGAAGTTTCCAAATCGGGAAGTTTTTAATTAGGAATGGGGAAAGTAGAATTAAGAAGTGATTACACAGTGGATTTATTAACTACCCGGTGAAAGGTATTTATTTACCCTCTTTTACAATCGGCATCAGTTATTTACCTTCCACGACCATTTCCGGAGTGCGCAGAGGTCACATTCCCGATCGGGATACTGGTCAACTTCCTGATTCGAAAACTCTATCTATTTCGGGAAGTTTCTCACCTTCCCGTTCGGGATATATTTCCCGTTAAGGCAATAGTTGCCATTTCTATGTAGTGGTTCCGACTGCATATTTGAAATGTATGTTTGCTTTTGTAAAAATTTGATAATTACAGTGGATTTATATCATTAACTAGTTATCAAATTTCACCATGTCAATTGACTACCCAAAAATCAGATCATATAAAAAGAATAGAACATACTGGAACATAGGGATTTTTTATTGTGGGGCGAATTTTCAACATTTGACTTTAGCACCTTACCTGAAAGTAAGTTTTTCGGTATTGACTGTTATATTTTCATCTGACACATCGTCCAATTGTATGCTGACAAACACTTTGTCATTTCTTTGTGCCCATAGAATCTGTGGAGGGAGAGTGTCAGCCCTAAAATGAAAATGAAAGAGTAACAAGGTATTATACTGTAGTGTAAAATGCACCAATATATTTTGAGCAAAAGTTGCTGTACAAAACACAAGATCGAAGAATTTGTTGACAATCATCTGTCAAATTTTAGTAACAGGGTGATTCAGAAAAAAAACCTCGAATTTTTGACGTATCTTTTTAATTTAAAGATTAAGTACAATTGATTTGACAGTCACTCTGATTTACCTTAATTAGATTCAAACCGATTGACACCCCCTGGATATTATTTTAGAACTTTTCATATTTTTTAGCCTGGCTCTCCCACTCGATACAAATAATAACTTTTTCCAATCAATGACCAATCAATTGATTCTGAAATGGATAGGTAATTGAGTCTATTCTAAAGTATTGAGCATTGATTTATCATTGTTTTTCAATCGATTTTGATCAATTGACCATCTTAGATGAATAATTAATCAATCGATAGGCATTCAAGCCTTGAAATCCTGATTATCAATTGCCTATAGTCCTTTAGGAGAACGTGAAAATCATTAAATTCATTCATTAAAAAAATGATGCTCGAGTAAGTACTGTAACTTTGTTGTAATACCAACATACCTTGTCTAATCACATTATTGCACCTATCTGGTCTTTTAAAATGTTTAAAAATAAAACCTTCTGAGTAAGCTGTTTAAAAAGTCACTAACTACTTTGCAGGCCAGATTACACTGTGTCGGACATGGAGGCGTCAGTACTCATTCATCTAAAGAATTAGTAAACCTTTAACATCTGTAAAAAGTTGTCCACTCTCAAATAGTTCTAGAATAATCCCTGAAAAACCAAGCTTGATAAAATTTCCAATATCTAAATAAAGATCAAAGATGAAGATTGAAAAAGAAAACTCACTGAGAAAAAACCTTAACTTAAGCAAAGAAAATCGCCTCTTAGACACATTTTCCCATTAAAAATAGAAAAACTTTTGGATATTTGAGTTCCCCATTTTGTTTTGTATAAAATTGAAGTCGGAATTTCTTGTCAAGCGACAGATAAATTTCCAATATCCAATGAAAATGTGCGATTGCATCAGAAAAATGTTAGTAAATTTCCACAAAATGGCTGTTCTGTTATATTTATAGGATAAGAATACACAATAAATTGAAGTTGAGATAAGAATTGTTTGATACTTAAAGTTTCACGCAACTTTTCGTCACGATCTTCAGTCAAAAATTCTATACAAAAAATTCGTTTCAAGTTTACAAAAATATACTGTGCACTGTAGAGTCTTCGTCAAAGCAATTGACGTCATTTCAGTCTTTGGTGTCGTGGAGTTTGAGGGTGAACTTATTCACATGCCGACATTTCGAGATCAGTTCATTCCTTGAATTTAACAGTTTCTCGGGTTGGTCGAATGTGGCAATTTCTAATTTTTCGCTAAGGCAGAGTGAACATTTCAGCGAAGCACGATTGAACGGTGGACATTTACGGACTGTCTTCCAAGTAATCTTTGGGGCACGATTCTTTCGTTTCAACCTCCAAATCTCCTTGGAAAGTTCAGTTTCTTTTTCGTACTTTTCGTTGGCGAAGGATGACTTGTGGTTGGCGTATCGTTTCTTGAACTTAGGTTCGGCTAACCCAATGTAGAACTTTTCACCGTAATCTGGTTCGTCATCGCAGGTGACCGTTGCTTGATAAACTGAACGCTCCACCAAACATGAGCCGTTAAGGGGGCAAGATGCTTTCACCCTGCAGTTGCACTGTGGTGGGATCTCGTTACCGTTAGTGTCGCGTTTCAAGATGCTTTTGTAGGATAAGAATACAAAGATTCTACCAGGGGTTATTAATATTAGGTTAGATTATTAGCTTTGTGAAGCTAAGCTTTTAGGGCAATGTTTTTGATTTTTCAAGGGGGGGGTAAACCTACAGGGTACTAAAGGATAGCCAAACTGGGGTACTTGTCAGTAATTTTTTCTTGCCATACCCACCCACCCAGACAAGTCCCCGGGTACATATTGTCTTTTCCCAACTGTGGCCAAGACCCATCCATTACCTACCGGATACTTATCAAATTTCCCCACTGTAACTAAGACCCACTATTTGAATACCCCGTTACTCATCAATATCTCCTATGGGTTGACACTGACCCATCAAAAAACTAGCCGCAGGTGCTGAAAAAATTTTCCTTGGGTTAACACCAACCCAATTATTATGTTTTTGGCTGATTTATCCCTAAATAGACCCACTATACCCATCTAAAAATCAAACAATCTGTCTCTCCAGATTTCTCCAAGTCTTAAACCTCTTTTATCTTTCCCTTTACAAAAATACAATGCTGACAAGTTGTGCATTGACAAGTAATCCCTGAGAGAAGTTTTTATAGAAATCTGCACCAAAACGACAAGCTAGATGCTGAATGGACCTACCTGATGATAAAAGTTAGATAGCAATAAGGAGAAAAACGGAAACAATCCGTTAGAAAATAAAATATTTAGCGAAAAGGCATAACACGTTAAATTTCATCATTGATTGTTGATGGGGAGAGGGAAGGGGAGAAGGGAAAAAAGATATAGAAAGTTCCGGTTTTATTGACAATCGAATCATGCTTGATGGTGGGAATTGCTATTGATGATGTTTTTTGTTGTTGAGAAAAAACAAAGAAATGTTAGGAAAAAGTCCAATGAAAATCTGCAAAAACTGCAATTTTTCTTCTTTCTAAACATTTTTCTCAAAAAATCCAACATGGTCATGTTTTGAGCATTGCGAATACGCATCTTTCTGCAAAAAATCAGAAAAAACAAAGGATGAAAATTCGAGAAAATGTCAAAAAAATGGTTTTTCCGGAAAAATGTTTTTTTCGAAAATTGGGCTCCGTAACATTTTAGGTATTGTCATTTCATAAAAAAATATAAAGTACAGTTCGTGAAATTCAAGAAATACTGTTTTTCCGGCTAAAATAGGTTGTTCCGGCGATTGTTAAATAGTTCAAAAATCAATTTTATTGAAAATTGAAACATGCTTGATGGTGGGCATTGCTATTAATAATATTTTTGAATGAAAAAACAACCAATTATAAGAAAAAAGTGCAATAAAAATCCAGAAATACAGCCATTTCCTTCAAATTTTTTTTTTTCAAAAATCTTATCTCAATAACTTTAATTAGTAGAGGCTTCAATGTTTGGGGAAGGTAATTCTATAAAAGTTATTTGTTTTTCAGTGGAAAAAAGTGTTTAAAAAAGCATTTTTTGTGCTCAATGTTTATTTTTCTTTGCAAATTTTATCTTCAATCTTAAATAGATGAACGAGTATTTCACTGATGGTTATGATTTTTTCACAGAACATAGTAAAACTATTCAGGAACTTGGACCTTTTAAATTTAACAGAATTTCAAAAAAATCTATTAGTTCTGGAGATATATTAAAAAGTTTAAACATTGGTAGTTCGCGTTCGCATTTTGCATTCTCAAACCAAACGCGCATGATTTGCCGTCTAACCGGAGTCCACAGTGTTATATACCGCTGGGAAACTAAGATCACTGGCTTTCTTTTAGTAAAAACGGAAACGCTTAATAGCAAACATAGAAAAAAAGTTTGAAGGGTTCAAAGTTCACGGAAAAATGAAACATTTGGTTTGACGTCAACAAAAGTTGCCTGACACTTTTCTCTAGATAGCGACTCCAGTAGTCGCTTTAATTTGAAACTACCCATGGAAAACCCAAAAAAATTTTAGACCCAACGAGGATGCAAAATGAAGATATTTGTGATTGCTGCCTTACCGTGAGATTGGGTATAACTTGCATCAGTGGAGGCTAACATGCATAAGCCATCAAATGAATGACCTCTGGCTGGTCATTAAAATACAACTACCCAGCTCGCTCCCAGCTCTACTCTACCATTTTTGTTTTGATTTAACTTTGTATTTTAAAGACCAGCCAGGTCTTTCATTTGAAAAAGGCCTATGTTTTGAAACGTTGGTGCCGGTTTCCATGTCCGTCAAAAATGGTAGGAGGGTTGTGATTATCGGACAATTGTGACTCAATGAAGCAACAAAAACGGCTGGTTTTTTTATTAGAAGACAGATTAAGAAATTCTCTATACTAAAAAAAAAAGGTTTCTGAATATCTTTTTTCAAAGGTGAGATATTTATCTCCAAACTTCTTTTTTACGAAAATCGGGAATTGTTACTGCTCCGCGTGCGACCTTTCGGCCTCCCTATCAGTCATCTACGGGATACATTTCTACAACAAGAATGAGAGTTATATGAATCAAGTTCGCAAGACAATATTAATTAAAACTTGAAAGTTGGAAACAAATTAAACGTGCAGCAGCTAAAATCAACCAACCAAAATTTGTCATTCAATTCCCGAGCGCCGGGTTATTTTTTCATGAATCCCTTTGGAAGTTTTGAGGAGCATTTTTTTGCTTGAGAGTCAAGTAAGGCTGATGGAAATTAATGATATGTTTACCGTAATGACGATTTTCAGAATTCGATGCGGCCAAGTTTTCATTATTCATTATTCATTATTTTCCCATAAACATTTATTTTTACCAGATTTTTCGTTTTTCCTTATAGCTACACAATCTCCTCTTGTGTCTCCGGAACTCTCGTATTTTTATTGATTCTTTTGGTTCCTGTTTGTACGAGCTTAAAGAGATAAATCTTTTTCTTCCCGCTAGAGAATTATATAATGTCATCTCCACAATATGACAAAATTAAATTCACACGGTAAAGACTACTAGAAGGCCGTTCGGGTTGCTAACAATCTAAAAAAGCCACGGGCCGTTTGTTTTGATATCAATTCTTCGTAAATTTTTGTTCTCTGCTCAAGTGGGAGGAAAAATAATGACAACTTTTCGAGAAAATGGCAAATAATGACAACTTGATGCGGCAGGTTTTTGAACACGCGGGCGGCTTACGGTAAACATAACATTAAATTGGGCTATTCCATTTTTAAACCATACAGGGGTATTGACGAACTTTTCCAGGGGACTGAGCCTTGATTTTCCAAGTTTGTCAATACCCCTGTACAATTTTTTTGGCCTAAACGATATAGCGCTTTCGCAACATTAATCTTTGATAAGCATTTTGGCGGGACGCTAGTGTGACTAACTGACTTTGTTCAAGAAAGCAAGTTTTTGCCTGATTTTGCATGTGTTTAGATGAAAATTGGTATGTGCTCATAATTTTTAAAATCACAAGCTTCAATATTGGAAGCGTTGTGTAAAATAGTATATATTATCAATATCATGATAATGTACGTTAGCGTATTATGTGATCACTTAATAGAACTAGAACTAGAACTAGAACTAGCAGCGCAACCCTCTGGTGGGGGGAAACGCTGCGAAAAACTGCAAGTTGCGGAAAATTGCAACGTTGCGGATCTATGCAATTTGCGGAACTGAACATAACTGGTGGGCTTGAGGCGTCTATAGTTATAGAATCCCTTTCTTCCTACTTTCGCTTTGCAAACACGAGATTCGCTCTCCGTGCGTTGTAGCACCTTTATACAATTGGAAAGTTGGTCAGGCTGGCCTGAAATCATTTGTAATCAAAACAGGATAGCAAAATACTTACATTATGTCTGTTTATCAATGAACAAGCAAAGATATTTGATGAAAACTTGGTCCCTGCGAGCTGGGTTTGGCTGTTTGCAGCAGAAGTTGGAAGTGAAAGTGGGAAAAGAAGAAAAATCCCGCGTTTCGATTCCCGTGAGCATGCGTCCTGACTAGACTTCGCTCTATTATATTGGATCACAGCCTAAAAAGTGATCTGTGTAGAGAATAATGTGGCATACTGTAAAAGTTGGACTCGGACCTCGGACCCTGACCCCATTGAGTTTCAAGCCGAAGGCTAGAGGTCAATCTCCTTGGTAGGATTTGAAGCCAACAAATCCTATCAAAGTTGCGCGGCCTTGAGCGACCCGCCTGGTTTTTACACAAATGACAGATTGAAACTAAAATTTACCGCTTCATTTTGAAAAATATATCACTCGAAAACAAAGGAATTGCTACTCTCGGGTGCCTAATAAACGTACAGACCAAAATAAACGTACAGGGGAGAGAATAAAATTGGAATTAATAAACGTACAGGCTGAAATAAACGTACAGGCGAGAAATCAGAGCTAAAATAAATAAACGTAAAGGCTAAAATAAACGTACAGGGAATAATCTACCAATTTTTCAAAAGTAGAAAATCCAGGTCGAAACGACTGACAGGTATATCTCTTATAGATCAATGACAAGTACTAAATAAGCAAAAAATTCGAATTTACTCGTGTAACACTCGAAATCTCCCACAATACTTTCAAATGTAAGTAACGGCCTTTCAACATATCTTACTTGAACAAAAAATAACAAATTTTTGCAGAATGAATTGGGCGATATTGGGTGAAAATAAATAAACGTACAGGAGGGAAAAAACGTACAGGCGGAAAAATTCTTCAGAATAAATAAACGTACAGTTCCTAATAAGGTGCGTACAGGCGGGAAATTTGACACGAAAAAAATAAACGTACATGTACGTTTATTAGGCACCCGAGAGTAGATTCAATCAATCCGTCATCAAAAATACGGCGCATATTTTAAGGCTTCAATTTTTCTTGCCTGAGAAAGGTTAGAGATTGACCTCTAGCCTTCGGCTTGAAACTCAATGCCTGACCCTGTCTCTGGGCGGGGGAGACCCTCTATTTCGCATTTTCAGACCCAAGATCGGACCTCAAATCGGACCCGGATATCCTCGGACCCTAATTCGGACCCCAAATCGGACCCCCATCTAAAAAAGTCAGACCCATATCTAAAAAAACCGAAACCGGAACCGGATCTGCCGTGACTCTAGCTGAGGTGTGAGAAGTGAATTATAACCAGAATACCGCGGCGCGGCCGGGTCAAATGTGACGTCAGTATTGATCTGGCCGTGACTTTAAGCGAATTTACCGAGTTTATGTATGTGTGTTTTTCAGTGTCGAAGACGGTAAGGTTCTAATTTGGCTAGATCCTGACCAGCTGAGGACGACGGTAAATCAGCACTTTTACCGTGTCCTCGAATTTTGCGGGTCAGAAGTGCGGGTTTTTCCAAATCGCTACAGTCACTCTACCGTCCTCAAAAGGGCAAATACAGCTAGCGTACCGACATGTGTGACGTCAGTATCAATCTGCCGTGATTTAAAGTGAATTTGACTAGCGGAAAGTTCGAGTCTATCTGATTCACTGATTCCACTCAAACTTGCTCAAAAGTAAGTCACGGCAAATTGATGCTAGCATCTTTTTAGACCAGTCGCTTTTTAGTAAAAGTCACTGCAGATTGATACTGATGTCATATTTGACCTACCCGGACTCTAGCCACAATCAGTAAAAGTCACGACAGATTGAATCTGGCTTGTTATAAACTGGATACTTTAGTCAAATTCGCTTAAAGTCACGGCAGATCAATGTTGACGTCACATTTAACCTACCGGTATTCTAGTTAAAATTCACTTCTCAGGCTAGAGAGTCACGGCAGATCATGATCAAAGTAAGGTTTCGCTCTAGGGTTTTTTCTTACGCCGGTACTTTAGCTTGGTCTTTAGTGCTGCCGGGGACTGTAGAAACAGCATTTATAAATGGTATTTATTTCTTCCGCTTTAGCGCGCTATATGGGTCCGGTTTTTTAGATATGGGTGCGACTTTTTTAGATCGGGGTCCAACATTTTTAGATGGGGGTCCGAATTTTTTAGATCGGGGTCTGACATTTTAAGATTGGGGTCCGACCTGGATGGAGGTCCGATATTTGGGGGTCCGATCTTGGGTCCGATTTGAGGTCCAATCTTGGGTTTGAAATAGGGGATGGGGTCAGCACAACCTCGTTCCCAGGGCCTGATTCTCACTTTTTTATAATTTTGATGGTCGTTTCGATTTGCTACATCCTATATAAAAAGCAAATCGTCATGGGGACGAGGTTGGGGTCAGCAATGAAGTATAAGCCTGAGGGATAGAAGTCAATCTCCTTGGTAGGATTTGAAGCCAACAAATCCTACCAAAGTTGCGCGGCCTTGAGCGGCTCGCCTGGTTTTTACACAAATGACAGATTGAAAGTAAAATCACTACTAACCCGATCACCATTCCTCACGGACATCTCCATTCCTCACTATTCCTCTTCTATTCCTCACCATTCCTCAGCGTTCCTCGAACGTTCCTCAGGAATGGATATTTCAAAACTTTGTTTTAGCATTCCTCATCTATTCCTCAAACGTTCCCGAGGAATGGACATTTATGACGTTTTTCTTAAGCGTTCCTCACTCGTTCCTCGAACGTTCCTCAGGAATGGAGATATTTCAACTTCATTTCAGTATTCCTAATCTATTCCTCAAACGTTCCTCAGGAATGGACATTTATGATGTTATTCTTAAGCGTTTCTCACTCGTTCCTCGAACGTTCCTCAGGAATGGACATTTATGACGTTAATTTTAGGCATTCCTCACTCATTCCTCGAACGTTCCTCAGAAATGGACATTTCTGACATTATTATTAAGTGTTCCTCACTCGTTCCTCGAACGTTCCTCAGGAATGGAGATATTTCTTTTTCACTTTATCGTTCCTCATCTATTCCTCGAACGTTCCTGAAAAATTGGCTTTCATGACGTCATTTAAAAGTGTTCCTCGTTTGTTCTTCAGGTAAAGACATTTTCGGAGCTGTTAATACATTTTCATGGATAAGATATTCAATATCAAAAACTTTTATGTCGCGTTTAAAATTCCAGGATCTGCCTCCAGAGAAAGAGAGAGGGCTAGAGAAATACTTTTGTCCTGCTTTAGAACACATTAGTAACGGAAGATAAATTAACCCATATTCGTGCGTCCGTTTATTACCAACTTTTCTCAAGTTGGCTCATTCAAAGTTTCTGATTTTGGCACAAAGGTGCATGACTAACAAACCCTCGAATGTGACAGAGCCCGATTGGATCATGAGTTTTTTCTTTTTTTTTGCATGATTTAAAGTAGGGTATTATCGTAGGTAAAAGATGGCTGAAGCAGATTTTTGCAAAAAAGATTTTTCAGCTCAAAACCGCATCTTTATCTATAAGAACCACTATTAATAAGCATACATCAATGTTCTTAGCCAAATTACTCAATTTTTTGATGAGATAGATGTTTCACAGCCCTGGTGGAACTTTTCCTCAATGGGGATAGAAATTTTATTGTTCCAAGGTGGAACAAAAATCCAGTGGGGATGGTTTCGGAGTGCAATTCTTAAACATTGAATCTCGAATGGGGATGAAATTCCAGAGTATTTTCCAACCAGGGACAAATTTTTGCAAAATTTTCCAGTGGCGATATGAGGGTCTGTGGCACAGGAGTGTATTTGTGTTTGAGCATGAAGTTTTGGTTTCTAAACTCGTTTTTTCGGCTCCAAATACAATGATTTATTTTGACGTTTCAAAAAATCTTTCACGTGTCTAATTATAATTATAATTTGAATAATTGCAAAATAATTAACCAAAAAATGTATTGGGCATAATAAAATACGTAAAAGTGATGAACACTTTACATGAATGTCCATTCCTGAGGAACGTTCGAGGAACAAGTGATGAACGTTTAAAAATAACGTCAGAAATGTCCATTCCTGAGGAACGAGTGAGGGACGCTTGAAAATAACGTCATGAAAGTCCATTCCTGAGGAACGTTCGAGGAACGAGTGAGGAACGCTTTAGAATAACATCATAAATGTCCATTCCTGAGGAACGTTCGAAGAATAGATGAGAAATGCTGAAATAAAGTTGAAATATCTCCATTCCTGAGGAACGTTCGAGGAACGTTCGAGGAACGCATATGAATAACGTCATAAATGTTCATTCCTAAGGAACGTTCGAGGAACGAGTGAGGAACGCTTTAGAATAACATCATAAATGTCCATTCCTGAGGAACGTTTGAGGAATAGATGAGGAATACTGAAATGAAGTTGAAATATCTCCATTCCTGAGGAACGTTCGAGGAACGAGTGAGGAACGCTTAAGAAAAACGTCATAAATGTCCATTCCTCAGGAACGTTCGAGGAATAGATGAGGAATGCTAAAACAAAGTTTTGAAATATCCATTCCTGAGGAACGTTCGAGGAATAGATGAGGAATACTGAAATGAAGTTGAAATATCTCCATTCCTGAGGAACGTTCGAGGAACGAGTGAGGAACGCTTAACTTAAGAAAAACGTCATAAATGTCCATTCCTCAGGAACGTTCGAGGAATAGATGAGGAATGCTAAAACAAAGTTTTGAAATATCCATTCCTGAGGAACGTTCGAGGAACGCTGAGGAATGGTGAGGAATAGAAGAGGAATAGTGAGGAATGGAGATGTCCGTGAGGAATGGTGATCGGGTTAGTAGTGAATTTAGCGCTAAATTTCGAAAAAAAATATCAATCGTAAACAAAGGAATTGCTAGATAGATTCAATCTGTCGTCAAAAATGCGGCGCATTTTTTAAGGCTTCACTTTTTCTTCCCCCTGAGAATAAAGGTTAGAGATTGAACTCTATCTAGCCCTTCGGGCTTTAAACTCAATGGGGGTCAGGGTTCAAGGTCCGGGTCCGACTTTTACAGTATGCCGTGTCTGTGTTTTCACTTTCGCTTTCCACGATACAAACGAAGTTCAGTCGGCCTCGGCTTTTAATTGAAACCATAGACAATTCAACGAAGCTGCTATAAGTTTGACCCATCTGAACATTCTTATTTTTAAAGACTTTTTCGTTTGTTTTTGGTTCTACCTTTGGTTTTGGTTTTGATTTTGACTGTTTTGATTTGGAGAGGAAACGAAGAGAGGTCTAGTATGAGAATTCGCCTATCTGACAAAACATGGGATGGCAATTCGGCCACCATTTCACCGAACCTGTTTGACACAAAATGTTGCTAATATTTTGAAATATTTAGGGCTTGAAAAAACATCATGTCTTTTGATGATACCAATAAAAGCTCGTTAAACTAGGCAAAGAATACAAAAGGAGATTTGATATAAAGACACCTTAAAGCACAACAGGGAAAAACTTCTGGAACACCCGGTAGTTTTGAGCTGTTTTGAGCTATTTTACAGTAAATAGTAAGCATAGGTAGGAAGTATTATAGGTAGTAGGCGTTTAGTACTTGCTGCTTTTTCTACTGAACTTTTTGCCTAGGCGATATAGCGAACATAGTAAGTATAAGCAGATTCAAAAGAATTCTGCAAAGGTATAATAAACCTATTTGAACAAAATAAACCTGCATCTTTCACTCCTTCATCTTCAAAGTCAACTGAAGTTAAGTACACAATAACTGCTTGTTGCATGCTGCTGTGGAATGCGTTATGCAACTTATGCCACAACTGACTCTCCTTTTATTTGATGATCATTTTGGGAGTTTCGGTGTTACCACCTTCAAACTAGCGAGCGCTTTTGTTTTTCCCTTTGTCCACCATTTTAGATGGGCTTAACAATAGATCCAAAAGGGCGCTGTTATTGTGGAAGATAATTTGTTTTGGTCTCCAGCTTTGAAAAGTAGTATAATGCTTTCGGTTGTTTTTGATGGAAAATATAAGAAACTTGAGTTTACAAGTGTAAGTGGCTGATAGAATTGCAAGATCCTGGATGACTTCCCTAACTAAATTTTCTAAAGAAAGCAGCAAAGTGCCGTAAAAACCATTGAATAAAAGATCGTTTTAGAACAACAAGAATCCCATATCAGAACAAATAAAAAGGTAGAGACTGAAAAGTAAGAAGTGAGTCCAGATGTGTTTCGCAACTGTGAGGAAGCCAAGACTGTTACAGGAAGGCAAATTTCTTCTATAATGTAGAAATTAACAAAGGGTTAAGGGTGAAGCCCAGAGGGAGTACTTAGGCAAAATGGGTGCTGGGTATGTGTGAGCCATAAGGGTTACTACAACACACCCCTGTCTCAGTGACCCGGTGAGAACTTTTCACCCAGCAGGGATAAATTGAAGGAGCCAAATGCCAATGGGGATGAAAAATTTTAATACTTTAATGGGTGGGGATTTTAAATATTATTGTTTACAGCTAAAAAATCGAGTGGGGATTCCAAAATTTTTTATGCTTTTCTCAGTGGGGATGAGAGTTCAGTGCAGTTTTTCAATGGGGATTAAATTTCAGGGTATTTTTCTCACCGGGGACAAATTTTCGACCGATATTTCCAGTGGGGAGGGGGTCCCGCCGGGTCTGTGACACGGGGGTGTGTTACTTTTCCACACCCTCTAAAGTCCCTCAAAGGTGAACAAAAACCATTAAAAACACGTTAGGGCTCCAAAATTAGAAAAAGCAAAACTCAACTCCCTCAAAGAGTCATAAATTCTAAATTAAAATTAAAAATTAAAATTTATTTATCTATAAATTAAAAAAGTCAAAAAATGAACAATTTTTTTTGAAATTCAGTCTCTTTAAGGGTTGATTTTCGAACTTTGTCTCGGACATACCTGTCATCTTGCAAACCTATCACCCCTGGGGTTGAAGGATGAGCACCCTCAGAAAAACCATCAATCAAAGGACTCAGTATTTTCCATGATTAAAAGGTACAAAAAGGTTAGGGGACAGTGCCTATGCTGGTTAAATTTCAGCTCATTGGAAATTTTCATTCGAATTCTATTTTCCAGGTTTTCAAAATCCATGTAAACTTGTAATTTGTAAGCATGTCAAACTTTCCAGAAATAAATTTTAAAGAGTCTCTAGAAGAGCTGGAAGAACCCAAAATAAACGACTTTGAACTCTTTGTAGAATGTTCTGGTGTTCAAATTCATCGCAAATTTTTGCCTGTAAGTTTAATCGTTCCACACTTTATTATTGAAGTGCTTGTTTTAATTATTTGGATCCTCTTCTTTGAAAGACTCACTTCAATCTTGGGTCTCCTTCACTACTTAAAGGAATAGTGTATTGCTACGCAAATCAAAATATTATGGTCACGTGTCTGGAATTTGATTGGTCGAGCGCGATAAAAGTTTACAATTTGATTGGTCGAACGGGATTTTCACTTTCGTTTTCGTAATCTAAACAAACCGAAAAATACTTTGCGACATAAAAAAGTTGGGAGGGGAATGAAAAATCTTTCGTGTAATTTCTTCTGTCTTCTATCATACTTATATGAAGGAAATTTTCTGTTTTGCTATGCCAAAATTGATTCACAAATGTAAATACTACACAGTTTTTCTATACACAAAGAGATTGTGAGATGAGAAGATATAAACAGTTCTTTTTTGTTTTCCTGTGTTCTTTGTGTTTCATCAAGAGCAGATGAACAAAATAACAAATATAAATAAAGCATAAAACATTTTTTGAAAAAAATAACATCACATTACAAAATTCCTGTATATACATTTGGATTTTGAAAACTATATAAAGTATTTACAAATTCTTTATAGCTTCACTTTTATCAAGAGTGATGCAAAAGTATTTGAATAATAATATGACCTCCTCTTTGAAATTGCCTTCCAAAATATTTCTTTCCATTCAAAAAAACATCTCAATTAAAGCACCCTCAGAATTTTTCACACAGTACTGTAGCACTTCATAGGGAAAACTGTTGGTGAAAAAATACTTTTTTTAGCAGAAAATGTTTTTAATATCTTAAAATTTTATCATTGAGTATATGTATTTATCGTCACTTCATACAACATCAGTCACAATATTCCACATTCACTCAAGTTAACAACGTAAATAAAATGTAAACAGTTCTTCTTACAGCAGCATATCCATACCACTGTAAAAAATGCAGCTATGTCCATCCATCACAAAACAAACTGGTACATGAAAAATACGTTCAACTGTTCCCAAATCATAGCATGTACAAGGACTTTCAAAAAGGGTGCAGAGATATGTAGCTTCAGAGTCGAACCATGCCAGAAGCACAAGAAGACAAAGTCCCTTGATCAATGGTTTGATTTTAATTTTCAATGATAGTCACAGGATTTTAAATTTAATCAATCAAGTGTCTACTGTAACTTTTATTTCATAAAATTCCAAATCAGTACCATATGATGCTCAGAACCAGACAGAGTCTCTCGTTCATCCGTAGAGTTACTTTTAACTTCATTTTATTTGGTTTGTGCAAAATCTCATGATACAGTGCTTTTATCGAGAAAATAATATCCACGTTCCATCATGATTATATCGAAGTATTCTGAAGTTATGTAGTCTACAGTCTCCAGAGTTGATTTTTCAAGTCATTGGATGAACAAAAATGTCCCATATTTTGAAGTACGAACCATGAAAATCTTCTTTGAACAAGGCTTTCTTGTCTTGATGAGTTTCATTCACTTCTCAGATCCATATATGGACACTTTCGAGAAATGAACAAGTCTTTCTTGTCTTGTTGATGAGTTTCATTTCACTATCTCATCCATAGCACACTTCGAGAGAAAATAGAAATCTCTTTTCCTCTTGAGGTTCAAAATGCTACCTTGTTATTTAACTGAAAGAACAAGAGAAGAGATAGTTCTGTATAAATTGGTTACAAAAAGGAATTCAACCTTGATATTAAATATCTTCTTGTATCTTCACCATCATAGAAAAATAAACATTGAAACTTTCCATAATGATAGTTCAATAATAATATGACCTATTTCAGTTAATATTAACACTGCTCAGCCACAAAATGATCAATGAAGATCTCGTAAAGATTGCAGTTTTTCTCAATAAAAATTTTCCAGTCGCCATTTTCTTCTAGCTCGTTTTTTGAGCAAGACTAGAATCTCGTTTGGTTTTCTCGCGCCCTTGACGGGAAATACTCACTCGGGTAGTTTTACTTTTTGCGGGAAAAACATGAGCGAGTTTCTTTGCTGTCGAGTTCAACTGTAGCAATACACTATTCCTTTAATCTTTTTCTATATATCTTCTACCCTAAACATTGTCGATCCCCTTACTCATTGATTTTCAGGTAAATATTTTTCAGAGTTTTATTTTTTTTTATCTTTAATTGTTCGATAGCCTCCTTTTCAAAAAGATCCACCCAAAAGATTTTTAAATTTGGCTTTCAGCCCTCTTAATAATCCTTGAAAGATATCTAGATTGCAACACTGCGTTCGTATTATATATTTCCACCCATCCGGCTATTCTATTTTAATTAGTAGTGTAATTTTGTTTATTTTAATAAAAAATAAAATTATAAAAATAACCTCTTTTCTTTGAAATCTTCTAAAATCTTCTATAGGAGTCGTCATTATACGAATACAAAGTGCTAGGTGAGTTGAAGAGTGACGTCCAAACGTTTGTCAAAGTTTACATGGATTTGGAATATCGCAAATCATGGGATTCGTATGTAAAAGGTACGAAAACTACCTTATTGATATTATATTTCGCGTGTATTAAATTTCGCGATTCACTAAATTGGGCATTTTCAAAAAGTGGTAATAAAGAAAGAAAATGACTGATTTCGCTTGAAACACAACTTATTGCCGACCCAAAAAAATATGAGCGTTTTGATTGGTCGAGAGCATCGAGATATTTGCGATATTTCATATTTCTCTAGTCTGGAAATATGACCGCGTTGACTTTTGGGGGACTGGGTAAGCGGCGGGAGAAAAATCAAAACAAAACCACCGAAAAGAACTGACTTTCGGAGAAACTGACTTGGGAGTCAAAGGGAAAACGCAACAAAAATATTTTCAGATTAACTTTTACTTTGGAGTTCTTCCATAAAAGACACTAAAATCAAATCTGATGAACTAAGAAATTATAAAACTACTTGAGACCACCGAAATATTTTCAGCTTTTGGTATAAAATTCGTCCTTGTGTGATAACCAAACAGTTTTTTATCAATGCATACAAAAAAACTTGAGATTCTTGAATGTTTGCCAATAAGATTTCTCATAACATAGCAAGGGAACTGAAATGTCTTGTATTAAACCAAGTGACGAGTGATTTTTATAAAAGTTCTCTCCTAATTCTCGTTCTCGACGAGGTACGTCCTTGAATTTTCAACTCAACAATCATTTACATCTTCCTTCTAAAATTCGAAACATTTAAAGCTTGACGATAATCAAGAAAGTATCCAAATTGTTTTGCTCTTGAAAAAATGTTGTTCTTTTAACCATTACATACATTTCCATCATGGAACTTCTTTCATCCTCTGCTGCTATTCTTTTCCATGCATCGAAATAAAAACATAGGAAAAGACTGAATGTTATCAATCTGATTAATCCAATGATGAAGGGTTTCTTCTCTATCGAAACAATACTGTACACCATCTGCATTTTGAATTATCAATCTAGAAACTTTCAAATACATCTCTGAAAATCTGCAATTCTCTTCAACACAAAACTTCTGGATCGAAAATGATCGAAAATGCTTCTCTGTTTTGTTTTTGTGTGAATATTTTCGGCGGGAACATATCGAATGTTTTATTGTTCGAATCTAACGTTCGAATTAGATTTTCGAATAAAAACATTCGAAACTACACAGAAGAAAGAAGCAAGGCGGAAGTAAGTTTTAAAACAAAAACAAAAATAAATTTATATCAGGACAATTTTTTTGAGTCGACAATAAATTAGTTATCACATGACTTCTCGTGCAATACTCGATATTTTACTCGTTCCGAGATTTTACCGATATTTTTCCTCGCCTAAAGGCTCGGAAAAATATTACGGAAAAATCTCGGAACTCGTAAAATATTTCTCGTATTGCACTCGAAGTCATGCGATAACTAGTACGTATTGGGTGTAAACATACCAAAAATAGTAACAAAACTAGTGACAAAAATAGTAACTAAGTGTAACAAATAAGTATTTTCGATTTTCGACCTATTTTGAAAATTGTTCGCGTGTATTTAATTTCGCGATTTTGTTTTTTTTGAAAAATTTAAACGGTATTAAATTTCGCGAAATTTGGCCTAAAAAATCGCGAAATTAAGTACCTGTGAAATTTTGTAACACACGAATATAATACCAATAAGGTAAGAACCATTTTGAAAGGTCGACACGTTTGTCAGTCTATTATGTACATAAAGCCATGTGCTCGATCAAAACTTTATCAATTATTCGGTAAACATATCTTTATTGCCAGGTTTTTTACATCTGTGGAGATTGTAAATCAGCATTTTATAATATTTGTTATTTTTAATTTTTAGAGCTGTATGAGAAAGAAGATGAACATGAAGGATCCTTTATTTATTGGAATGTTAACTATCCTTTCCCATTGGCTAATCGGGATGTATCTTTTCAAAAATTATTCCTCGTGTTATGTCTGTCAACACGAAAAATCATTTAAGATAACGTACCAAGCTATCATACCCCTGTAAAAATTCAAACAGCGCCGCGGCGCTTATTTTGAGGAAATACGGTATTCGCAATCTGAAATTACTTTACTAGTGGTGTAACAGGAACAAGAGTACATTACTCACAAAGGCCACGAGTAAATCTATTGAACAAAAATTTGACTTTCATTTTACGCGATTTAAGCGATCTAAGGTCTCCAATGTACGTCCTGTTTTTTTTGAAAAATTAGTGAATGAATTTTTAGGTATTTTGATAATCAAATCTTTGATGGCAAGTAGAAAAGTCCATTCCTTAACAAACGTTACTTTACCGTACCTATAGTATACTTACATACGAGAATGTAGAGAAATGACAGAAGAGACGACAAATAAAACACCAACTTGGGTCATCTTATCAGAAAGCAAACAAATTTCTTCTTGTCCAGACAAGTCGGGTGTAGTTCGTGTCAACGATTACAAACAAAACTTGAGCATACAACATAAAGATGAAAACACTACGAAACGTTTGTTATTTTCTTTTCTTTAGAGAGTTAAAGATTTTCTAATACTCTCTACACACGGGTTCGAAAACCCTCCTCGGTGGAAAAACTTGCCTCTATTTGGGGGAAAAGTCAAAATTTAGTTGCAGAGTCTATGGCTACCCTACTAAAAGGCCAGATGATCGAGTAAACAAAAATAAGCTACCAATAACTTATCTAATCTCTCATTGAGTTAATTGCTCACTTTACACGTTTATATGATAAAGATATTAGGATATCAAAATTTGAAAATCAATACTTTGAGGGATTGAATTTCGAGAATTTGTCCTTTTTTTGAGGCTTTTGCGACACTTAGAGAGACTACTTTTCCCAATTTTCAGCCGGAATTTTCAGATTAAATCCAATTTCCGAGAATTAATGACCCTTTGATGGAGTCGGTTTTTGATATTTCGTAATTTTGAGACCTTTTTAGGGACTCTTTGCCAATTCATGTTTATTGTACCCCTTTGAGAGACTTTTGAGAGCTAAAAAAGGGACCCTTATGACTCGCACATTGATACCTTACTCTTAGGTTTCAAATAAACGGGGGGGGGGTTGGAAAATTTTCTAGATTTTAATAAACAGGGGGGGACCTAATTGCCGGGGGGTTGGAAATTGTACTTCTTAAACCCAAAAATAAGGTAAAAATAGGCTAAAATCAGGCTATTTAGAGCAAAATAAGGAGCCTTCTCTTTGACAGCTGAAAATATTCTTAGAGATTAATAAACGGGGGGGTCCTAATAAGGTCCGGGGGGGGGTTGGAAATTTTTCGAAAAATTGACAAGCGGGGGGCCCCGTTTATTTGGAACCTAAGAGTATCCTTTAGTCTGAACTTTATTTTTGCAAGTTTTTTGTCTTCTGTTTTCAGTGTTCATGCATTACAAAGACAACCCAGGAGGTTCAATACCCACATGGCTCATCAACTGGGCTGCTAAGGTTTGTTTTGCATAAAGTTAATCTTTTCTAAAAACTTGAAATTGAATTGTCCTTTTTCGTTGTAAAAAGGCATTTTTCATGTTTTTCTTATCCAGATATTATTACCATTACGATTTCAGCCCCATTTTGAATAACTTCTCTTGTAATTTTTCTTTTCCTTGTAGAAAGGAGTTCCAAGCTTCTTGACAGAAATGAAGAAGGCGTCCGATGGCTATCCAAAATATTTGGAAAAGAAAAAAAAGGGGAAAAAGTGAACTGACTTATTCGAACGTCTAGGATTTTTATTATAATGCATGCATTTTATTACCACCAAATCACTCATCCCTCTTTGAGATATTTTACGTGTTAGCCCAGTGATTACTAGATGACGTTAATGATGAGTGGTCAAGGCGTCAACTCCTTACGACTTTTAGATTCTTTTGATAGTTTTCACGGGGTCTATTGTCTGCTGGTTGGGCTTTTTTGAACTGATTGGAACACTGTGGGAATTCTAACAGGAAACTGACGCTTTGACCACTCAGCCATTGCTCCTCAGTTAAAAAGAACATTGCTTATAATATAAGCGTCACCTGGTACAACTAGTGTAATTTCTTTTTCTTTCTATTAAAGTTTTTTTTCGACAAGATAAAAGTTGTATTCTCGGTGAAGTGATGTTATGAACTTCAGGGTGTAAACAATTTTTTAGTGTTTTGGTTTACAGTCTAGTCTTTCTAGATTTTTACGAAATGAGGGTTTTAGCTGATTCATAATTACACGGAATCATCGATAAGTTGAGAATCTTTTTTAACTGTTTTTGTTTTTGTTTTTATGCACAAACATTTTGTCTGTTTTTCGTTAGGATATGCTCCGACTTTAGGTCATTTTTAATAAAAAACATATTTATTAATTTTGAGTTTGGAAACTATTCTAGTCGCGAGTTAGGGAGTTGCTAGTTTCGAGTTTCGAGTTGGGGAGTTAAAAAATTACCGGCTACCGAAAAAGAATAACATACATCAAAAGTACGATTTTGAAAGTAAATGTAATATGAGAGTAATATATAACACATATAATACGTATAATATATATACCACCTGTAATAAGCTTATTTGCCTTAAACACGTGCGCTGAGAGCATGGAAAGCTATTTTCTACTGTCAATTCATATCCATTTATATTTCCTGCATCACATTGAATATAAATATAATTCTTGATTAAAGTGACTTTAAAACCATTGTATTTTATAATGTGATCAAAATTTTTATTAAAAAGTGTCAATTCCAATGATAAAATGACAAAAGAAAGTGTCATTATTTTTCTAGCTCTATAAGCTATCTCTACGAATTTTTCGAGGCTAAGATGACTGTCAACTTATATCCTTTTATACAATAAGCATCACTTGCAGTATGATCAATATTTTTTGGGGAATTTGTTTGACAATCATTGTATTTAAAGATTTTGTCAATATTTTTACAAGAACGTGTCATGTTGTCAGTATTATGACAATGACATAACAGAACATAACAGTACTAAGTATTTTGGCTTTGCTAGCCAGCATCTTACCAGTTTCATGATTTTAAAGTCAATAATATGTTTGGTACTGGCTAATTTGAAAATTGTACTTTTCGGCTACATTAGTTTAAATTAGAAAATTTTCGGTCGCCGTAAAGTTTTACGAACATCCCAACTTGAAACTAGCAACTCCCCAACTCCCCAACTCCCCAACTCACCAACTAGAACATTACCTAGACTCATTAATTTTAGTACTTTCATAATTATAGGGTAGTTTATAAATAAACGCATCACAGATTTGTATTGTAATTTTTGTAAATGTTTATAGATGAATTTTCCTTTCCAGGAATAAATTTTCAAATTTTTAAAAGCTATTACATTCTTTATTAGACAGGAATTTTAAGAACTTTTAACTTCGCAAGGTCTCAAAAAAGCCTCAAATTTTTTTTCTATCACTTCTTTATCGTTGAGTTTTGAATCATCGATATTCTATAAATAGGTCGTCAAAATAATGGATTACTTGTTATTTGTGCGTAACCATAGAAACTATTCAAAAATTTTACTCTTCTGAATGAATTATTGTTATACTGAATATAAAATGTCATCAAAAATTTTGTTCAATAATAAATTCATTCAACATTTCTACATTGAATAATTTTTGTCTAACAAATTCTTCTCTTACAGATTTCTCAATTTGTTGATTTTCTTTTTTGGTAATTTTTTAAAAGAATGACATAAAAATCATGATGTGAAGATTGAAAAAGAATGTGAATGAGAAGAAGAGCAACAAGAAGTAATGTTTTATAGCAAATCATCATTACTTCTTATTGTATTTCTATGTTTTGTTTATGTGGAAAGTCAAACATACCATAAAGGGGAAGTGTGCGGTGCTGGCCATTCATGCCCTTTAGATTGTGTCACCTACCCTGGTCAATTTTACTGTGTTTGCCGTCAAGCTCATATTGCCCCGGGTCCAGGCTTAACATGGAAAGAGAATTTCACAGATTGTACCAATGATTACAGTCCGTATGGTATTCATCCTTATGAGTCAGGAGCAGTTGTTGGATTTCCATTTTTCGATTATGAGAGGCTTCCCAATGAAATGTTTACCAGTAATAACGTAAGTCGAATTTTTAATACAGAGAACTTTCTCTCTCTCTAATAGCGCTCCGCAACGCTTACGTCATAATTATTACTTTTCACTTTTTTTGACATTTGTACGAGTTGCAATCCCACAATTCAATGCGGCTTAATCAAAGATACGTGCAAGTTGTTATATATCTTTTGTCAAATGATGTAATTAACGTACAAAACAGATTAACGCAAAGGTTGATGGGATTGGAACTCGTACAAACACATCGAGAGTAATGATTATGTCAAAAAATAAAATCTATTTTTAGATTCAGCGCGGTGCGCTATTTGAAATTGTATTTGATCTTTCTATAGTTCGAACTATACTTCCCGATTAAGAGGAAACCCTCGTAAAGTACTTTTTATAATTCGAACAAATTAGACTTCCCGTTGGACCTTGAATAAACGAGAGTTAACTGTATGATTGTCATAGCTTCATGGGCCCGTCAACGGTGGGGTCGGGGGGTCCATCGCCCCCCCCTACTTTTTGGTAAACCATGTCATACGTTTTTAAGAGTTACTATTTTAAGCTGGAGACCAAATCAAACCACAAAAACTATTATTCTCCCCTAATACACAGGAAAAAATTTTCGATTTCCAAGGTTGGAAATTCAATACTTTTGGGTTGGAAATTTTGGTTTTATAATTGAAGGTTGGAAATTTGAGCGATTACCTTAAGCTGATTTGGAAAACGTAAATTACCCATAGGTTTTGTAGAATAAACCAATGCCCTTGAAAAATCAAGTGAAAAAAACCCATGTAGAAATGACAATTTTCCAAGGCTGGTTGGAAAACATGACTTTTTGGGTGGGAAATTTTTATTTTCCAAACAGTTTGGGAATCGAAAAAAAAGGTCAAAAATCGATGTGAAAATACATATTTTAGTAAATTTGATACCTCAAGTTGAAAAACTAGACTTTTTGGGTCGGAAATTTGTGTTTCTCCCAAACAGTTTGGAAATCGTTAAAAATCCATGTGGAAATTACATTTTTCTGAGATTGAGACCCTTTCTTGGAAATTTAGACTTTTTGGGTTGGAAATTTGTGTTTCTCCAAACAGTTTGGAAAACGTTAAAAATCCATGTGGAAATTACATTTTTGTGAAATTGAAACTCTTTCGATTGGAAAACTAGACTTTTTGGGTTGGAAATTTGTGTTTTTCCAAACAGTTTGGAAAACGTTAAAAATCCATGTGGAAAATACATTTTTGTGAAATTGAAACTCTTTCGATTGGAAAACTAGACTTTTTGGGTTGGAAATTTGTGTTTTTCAAAACATTTGGAAAACGTTAAAAATCCATGTGGAAATTACATTTTTCTAACCATTTTCTGCGCATGTCCTTGGGAAAACCACAAGCGATTTTTCGCTCAAAACTGTTTTGATGTATAGCTAACCTAGATATTAGGTTATAATGTGAGCAGTCAAGCTGTAAGTTTCCGTCAGGTGAGGCGTCTCTTCGGAGCGGCCTCGGTCAATCGCAGTGAGTTCGCACAGTGAAGCACATAGGGTACTTGTGTCATAGTTTCAAATAGCGCCCTGCTGAGCTGTGTGAGTGATCTAAGATCAACCACGTATCTGTGCGAACAATAACGAGAGATTGACCGGGAGCCATCGAGCCTAGGCTAGCGAGTGACTGTTCACAAAAACAAAAACCTTGTTAAGATCTCTTTCCACATCTCTGCCATCACTTTTTGGATTTTGGCTTTTTTCAACGTGAATTTTAAAAAATTCCAACCTTGTTAAATTTGGATTTTGGCTTTTTTCAACGTGAATTTTAAAAAATTCCAACCTTGTTAAATTTGGATTTTGGCTTTTTTCAACCTGGATTTACGAAAATTCCAAGCCATGGAAAATGCAAAATTTTCAACCTTGGAGAATGTCCCACATTTTCAGGTTGGATTTTCCATTGGATTTTATCTTTTTTCCAACTAAGAAAACTTGAAATTTCCAACCTTGGAAATCGAAAATTTTTTCCAGTGATAGATTGTTTTGAAGATATAAAAAGTGAAAAATTTTCTTTGTCGCCCAACCATGGTGGGCGACATTTTTTTCCAAAATGTTGACCCCCATATGTTGGCCCCCTTAATCAAAATGGCTTGCCGGGGCCCACGAGGTTGTTTTATCATACTGTCACTATACCAATTGAACAAAAATTCAAAGGAGCTTATTTTAACAGAACTAATTACCTCGATGTGATGGTATTGAAGCGGTATATTTTGCGGGACTTATTCGCACTGTCGACCCTCAACTTTCAAAGGTTTTCAAATTTTTGAAACCTTAAGTGATACAAAAATTATTGTAACTGCACTTTAAATTCTTATTTCCTATTACTGGTTTTCTGTCTACAGTTTCATCACTCAAATTTCAGAGCCATTTCATTCGTTCTCGTTCTTAAAGTTCTTAAAGAATCTTGTAAATAATGATACTTTATCATGCTAAAATCAGTTTAAACTAATTTTAGTCTTAAACATTTTCTCAGGTTTATCAAGATTTTTTACCTCGTAATGCTCGTTTGAATGCCAATGAGAACAACAAAGGTTCCTGGTGTGCTCCTGGTGATTCTACTGAATCGTGGCTCATGGTTGATCTTGGTAATGTTTCAACCATATCTGCAGTAGGTTCCCAAGGAAGAGCTGGCGTCAGCGTTGTCTTTGCTGCCAAGACATACAAGTTACAATGGAGTACAGATAATGTGACCTGGCATTATTTGGAAGACTCTGGTTCACCAAACATTTTCCCAGGCAATGAAGACGGAGATACGATTGTTTACAACTTCATTGTTCCGCATTTGAAAGCGCGTTATTTGAAGTTTATACCGATTGAATACAACAATCTGAAGTGTATGAGGTAACAGTTTTATTCTTATATGAATAATTGTATAGTAAGTCAATTATATTTTAATTAAAACACATGGGATTAAAAATTCGGACAAAAATCGTCCCTGATGAGAATTACTACGATAGTATAAAACTTACCGGATTTCTGTGCTAAAAATAAGGAAGTTGAAATTCTCACTCAATTAAATGACAAGAGGTTTTCCTTCCCTATTTGCTTTTAGAAAAATCAGTTATCAAAATAACTAAACAATTCTTACTTCTTTAATGGGATTAATTTTCGCGGGGATTACATTTCGCGGATTTCGTCGATTTGGAAATTTGAAAAGGTCTTATCCGCGAAATTCTTTTAATTAAATTTCAGAAAATGTCCTAAGACCACTTTTATCATGTTTACCGCCATCAAAGAAGCGCTAATAGTGTGTATTTCACAACCAACATGCATAGTAAACCACTCAAAAAAAATTAAAAAGTCTCTGAAATTACCAGTGTTCAAAACACTGGCGTAAATCTTAAAGTTTCACTTTTTCACTTTTTCTTGCCTTTTTAACCTTTTTTGTCCGCTGACGTTTTGACGTTTTGATGCTCCTTATTAAACTAGGTATACTATGTATCCTATGTGCTCTTATCTTTTCATTGATAGAGTCGGAGTGCTTGGTTGGAAGAATGTGAATGAATGTGAGAACGGTTGGAACAGATGTGATCCATTGGCCAAATGTACGGATACTGTGGATTCTTATTATTGCACATGTCCAGTTGGTTATCACGATGCTTTGTACAACGGTTTCTTTTGTGTGCAAATCAACGAGTGTATCGAAAGAAGACCTAGTTATAAACATAATTGTAGCCATCTTGCAACCTGTACTGATTATGATGGTGGCTTCAATTGTGACTGCAATCCAGGTTTGTATTTTACCTTTCGTTTATATTTTTCATAAATTTGAGTAAGGCGAATAGTATTCGGTCAATCTTTAGAATCCTTAGCATCTTTCGTGAGACGCAACCGCATGTGACTGGTTCAAAAGTATATATGATTTTAAGACTTTTTGAAAGGGGGCCCGCAAATTAGGCCTTGCTGTAGGCAAAACTCCTAACCAAGATAGATAGGTGGAAAGTTGACAATTTTTCAAAGTCGAACTAAAAGAAAATGATTGGATACAAAAAAAAAGTATACTACAACAAATCAACAAAATTCTTTCAGATGGAGTATGATTGACATCAAATTTTGTCTGACAGATTTCAGATAATTTTAAAGCTTTCAGGGTGTTTGAGTACAAGACTCAGTATACTTTTTTTTCTCAGAAAGTCATGCTCTATCCTATTTTCCAGTTTTGTAAAAAAAGATAATTCTAAATTGAAAATTTTGCATATATGATGAGAATAACTGGAAGTATATCGTACCCCCTTTTTGTTTTGAGTTGTTATCGATCTTGTTCGGTTGGCCAGAGAACTCCATTGTTATTAGAATTTGTCAATAATTTCCGCATTATCCGTTCAGGTTTTCGTGGTGATGGTTATTACTGCGAAGATGCTATTGAATGTGAGATGACACCACCTGCAAATCCTGGGTATTGGTGCAAACCACTTGCTGATTGTATCAACACTTTTGGCAGTTACGAATGCAGATGCAAACTTGGATACGACGGTCAGTAGTTTGTGCAGTTTGTCAACATCGAGAATCGGCATGACTGACACTGAAATTTTTTTCAATTACGAACTGATTTTAGAGGGGCTTAAAAGGGTTAAAACCCGTACGTCTTTCACGCTTTTATCTCTCATTGTTACCAAACTAATTTCTCTGGATAACTGTTTCTTCTAGTTAGGATGAACGAAGCAAGGAAAGGGTTGAGGAACAAAAAGTAAATAAACCAGCCGAGGCTGGAAGGTCAGCCAATAGAGCTTAGCTAGATAGCTTTAATAAGTGGGTTAACAGATGTAAGAGATGCACTGAAACAGAGTAGACTAAATATGTTGAATTGTACAAAATGTGAAACATTTGATAACTTGATTTAAAATTATGTAAAACAAGCCTGAGAGCTCCTCCAGCCCCTCCCCCCCCCCACGAGAAGCTCAAAGTATACTTCTCTTTAGCATTGTCCCTATAGTACGTACGCAAAGATTTTCCAAATATTTGACACCCCCTCCCCCTTGTACGCAGAGAACAATAGAAATGATTTTGTTTAAACAATAGATGTACGCTTTTGCTAAACCCCCTCTCCTCCCTTCACTGTGTACGTACTATATAAATGGCCCCTCCAGTCTGGGTAAATAAATTTTGTAGTTTAGTACCCTCAAGTTACACAACATGCACACAACCATCTGAAGACTTTGCTGGTCGCAAATGATAATCGAAAGCAAAACTTAAAATTCATAACTATGCGGGGAAGCTCATTTTCCCCCCGTTTTGCTTTAAACTCGCTTTTGATTGGTCTATGAATTTGGGCGATTGATTTACCGCCTTGGCGGAATAAACACACAACCATAATAAATAAATTCAACAGGGCAGCGGTGTAGCAATTAATTTCAACTGGGAGTCCTCTCTTCTGTGCCAAGCACTGGCAGTGTTTTTTAAACTTTAAAACAATGTTAAATGAAGACCAGATTGATCTGTTTGTTATGGCTGTTCAATTTGTGACGAGAGTGTGCATGTTGTGTAACTTGACGGCAGCCCGCTTTCTGCAAGTCTGATAAGAGATATCTATAAACTGTTATCGCCATTCATTCCATTCCATCATTCAGTCAAAATGTGCGCCAAGGTTAGAAAAGGTTAGAAAAACACAATCTGCGTCCGGAACTACGTGAAAAATAGTTTGATCAATTTCAACAAGAACTGTATATATTAATATTAATATAATTGATCAAATTCCAAAGACCATTTGTCATAATTTTGCAGTCCAATAATAGGAGATTGTGATGTGTCATCATTTGGTTCCCGTCATCTGATTTACGGTCAGCAGGTAGAGCTGGAGAGTCGGAAAGCTTTTCCGCTGCTTTGCTGGATTTCCACTGTCGACCTCTGCACGCTCTGTGTTTAAAAGTTTTCAAATCGAAGTAGAGAGTCGCATGCTAATGGAGAGTAAACCGAAAACACCAGTTCCACGGTTTCTCAATTTTAAAATTCGGATCAGTCCACACGAATTCCCTTTCAACAAGATGTATAGCTGCTTCTTAACAGAAAAATATTTTCGACTGACCGGCCGAACGACTCCCACTTTTTAAAGTAGAAATGACGGGAACCAAACAGTTTTTTGCGATTCGCCTTTATCACAAACACGTCCAAGTCTAAAAAAGCACGATTGCATCCAGTCTTTATATCAAATTTATACAGTAGCTGTACTTTTGTAAACTTTATCAAATTCCAATAACATTATAACACCATCAATTCCCCTAGAGGCAAACAAGAAAAATATGTTTTATTGCAAAAAACTATTTAAAAAGCAGCAATAAAAAAGTATCGAAAAATTCAACATAAACAAAAACTTGAGCAAACGGCTTTAAACCTTCAAAGGATGTAGAAAAAGAAGCCCCTTGATGAAAATCATGTGTTTGATTTGCCGAGTTAAAAAAATAAATGACAGAAATTGAAGCTTGCAACAGATTTACACTGGAAATACTTTGGTACAACCCGGGGGGGGGGTACTTAGGCAAAAATAGGTGCTGGGTATGTGCGGACGGTAAGGGTCGGGTTTTTCACCTTTCAAAGTCTCTCTAAGGGTTACAAAAATCAGGAAATTTCAAAGTAGTCTCTCTAAGGGTGGGAAAAATCACGATTTTTAGAAAAAAAATTTGATTTTGAGAGAAAAAATTACAAAAAAGTCTCACTAAGTGTAGGAAACTTTTGAAAATCAGAGAAAATTTTTCGAAAAAGTCTCTCTAAGGGTCACTTTTTCACTAAAATTTGGTCTCTCTAAGGGTCGGTTTTCGGAGGTCCCGTCCGCACATACCCCTCATTCACCAACCCTAGTAACGCTAAAAGTACCCAAAAAGTTAACCCGATCGGAAGAAAGTTTAGTAATCAAAGTGAGATCGGAAAATCGGATTTTTTTTTTGCCGTCTTATGGAGGAACTGGAAAATTTTTACCTATTTGAATGCTCAGCTTAGGCTGACCAATTATACTACCTTAAGGGAACTTTTTTTGGTGAGAACTTATTTTGGCGAATCAACGATTTTTTTAATTTCGGCAATAGAACTTAATTTGGCGAATGACAGCGTAAATCTGTTCTATTTTGCCTTATTTCAAGCTTTTATTTTTGTGAGCTCAAAAGTTATTTAGGCCAAATACCAAAATTTTTAATTTTGGCGAGAACTTATTTTGGCAAACCAACGTTGTTTTTTTTATTTTGGCTTGAACTTAATTTGGCGAATGACCTAAAAAATTAATTTTGGTGGGAACTAAATTTGGCGAATTTCGAGTTCGCTCGCCAACTTCGCCAAAATTAGTTCCTCGCCAAAATAAGATTCCTTAAGGTAAATTTAATTGGGTGGCCAGCCTACATTATTTACCTCTTGCTTCCGTAGGCAATCCGGATGATTGCCAGGACGTCAACGAATGTAAGAAGATCAACAACTGTTCGCCAGAAGCCAAATGTGAAAACACCATTGGTAGTTATGTTTGTAATTGCCGTACTGGATATGCTGGTGAGTCTATTCATTACAATAATATTCTAGATCATGATCTGTTAGTTTCCTCTAGAAGAAGGGAGAAAGTTATCAGTAATAAGATGCCGGGCATGATGTAGGCTGCACGCATCCCCTCTGATATGATTTGATATAGGGGATGCGTATCGTCTAAAATATGTCTGTCCAAACTTACCCCCATCTTTCCTTTTTTCTTTTTTGATTATGCGGCATAGCAATACAATGACTTCTTTTTTTACTTTGTTCAATGAATGAAAATTGATAATTATGAAAACACCAGCACAATGACTTAATTTTTTTCTTTCTTTGATTGGATGTGAAGAAATAATTTAAATTTATGCAAAATTTACCCCAAATTTGAGGTAACTCTCGGACGAGAATTTCATACACGATACGCATCCCCTATAACAAAATAAATTCTGGGGATGCGCGCAGCCTAGGCATGATGCTGTCTGTGCTGTGGTGATAGAACACCAAAAGAATTGAGCTCACCTTTCATTCAACAATCATATTGCGAAATATTTGTATTTGGTATCAATTTCAGGTAGTGGTTTCTATTGTTCGGACATTGATGAATGCGAGAATGACCCATGTCATGAACAAGCAGTTTGTGGAAATACGCCGGGAAGTTACTCCTGTATTTGCAAGACCGGGTTTAGAGGTAGTGGAAGATGGTGCGAAGATATCAATGAATGCGCTGAAAGCAATAATTGTAAAACTGGTAAGTTGTTTTGCTTCTTTTATTAAATTACTCGCTCGATAGACCTTACCAGATCTAGAGAACTCGACACCGTGTGCTCTAGGCTGAATAGAAAACCTGATGGTTTTGCAAAAAGATTTTGAGCACTCATATTCGTAAACCAATACCTTAAGGGAACTTATTTTGGCGAATGACAGCGTAAATCTGTTCTATTTTGCCTTATTTTGAGCAATTTTGATGAATTTCAAGGGTTATTTAGGCAAGGAAACAAAAAATCTAATTCTGGCGGGAACTTATTTTGGTGAGTGAGCAAAATATTTAATTTTGACGGGAACTAATTAAACTTAATTAGAAAGAAAATATTAGGTACTCGAACTAGTCATTCGGAATGTATATTGTCGTGTTTTTTACGTTTGTAGGTGAGCGTTGTGTGAATTATGACGGGGGTTACAATTGCATTTGTCCAAAAATCATGCCTGCACAACGTCCTTATCTTGGAACGGAGAGAGATATCTTGGACAAGGTTATCATGAATTTGCGTAATGGATCCAGTGAAGATTGGAGACATCCGTTGGACTATCACGCGCACATTGTGCGGACCATTTATCAGCTGGTCAATCGCACTTACACCTACCATTTTAAAGAAGTGACACACTCTTTTTTCTATACGTTCACTGCTGGAAATCATACTTCAATCGAGCTATACGACATTCGATGCAGCGATTTGGCCAATGTATCTTTCCCCAATATGTGTCACAACATGTATGAGAAAACAGTGTTCAAACAATTCACCGATGTCGTTGATATGTGGCTCATTGAAAAAGCAGAAGAACCCTTTGAAAATTGGGCAACTCCGCCACCGCCCACCCCGCCCCAGGCTGAAGAGGCTGACCCAACCAGCACATCCACCACCACCACTTCAACGCCCATTCCCACCGGTATTTGGAACATCAATGGTACAAATGTTACTTACGATATCACTACAACTCTTCCACCACCATATCGCCAATGCGGTGGCTATTTTAATGATACGAACGGCGGCACTATCGTTTCACCAGGTAATGATTAATCTCCTCTTTTTTCAACAGTACTTTTTATTGCTCTATTACAAAGTGTTGCAGTAAAAAAATTTTATCGGTTCGCTATGGCCTAGAGAATTTGTAACGGAAGGTAAATAAGGTACGTCGCTGATCAAAGCATCTCGACGGCAGCTACGCGTTTTCAACGTGACACAACTTAAATATTTTTTGTTTGCAGGTTATTTCACTCAGAGAAAGTATCCAGCGAACGCATATTGCGTTTGGATCTTAGAAGCACCAGAAGATCACAGTGTTTATGTCAAGTTCGAACATTTCGAAATGGAAGAATCTAAGAAATGTTTCTATGATAATGTAGAGATCAGGGATGAATCAGAGACAGGAGAATTCAAAGCAAGGTATGTAGTTGTTTCTATCTCATAGAACTCTTTGGAGCCTACAATACTGGCCAAAAGTAATGGAACTCCTCACTTTTTTGGTATGAATTCACAAGTTCCCCCTATACCCCTCTTATACAATGTTGAATTTCAGTCCAACTTGACTCAGCAACATTGTAGAGAGGGGGAGGGGAAGAGGAGCCATAAAAACAGTAGAATAGGTGGAATTCCATTTACATTTCGCCAGGATTGTATATCAGGGGGGATCGGGTTCAATAATCCGAAATGATAAGCCGTCGTCGAACATAGAGGTCGTCGTCGCCGCGCATAGAGGCTGTGGTCGGACATAGAGGTCGTCACCGGACATAGAGGTCGTGGTCGGACATAGAAGTCGTCGTCGTTCATAGAGGTCTCAGCCCAATTTTTTTCGGTCTTTATTTTATAAGTTCTGGTCCGGAAATTTGACAACACAGTCTTCAAAATAACACCTTATCGTATTTGTGTATAGCAAAGTCACGGCAGAACGTCATCTTCTTCGATAACATAGAGGTCTTGGCCGGACATAGAGGTCGTCGTCGAACATAGAGGTCTTGGCCGGACATAGAGGTCTTGGCCGGACATAAAGGTCGTCGTCGAACATAGAGGTCTTGGCCGGACATAGAGGTCGTCGTCGAACATAGAATTCGCCGGGGCGGTTCGCATCAACGAAGGCGGTTTATCTGGCGGGGTGGTTCTTGCTCAGGGTGGTTTTTGCGAAGCGAATATACATGAGCGAAGCAGTTTTGCTATCGTGTGCATGTACCTTTAAATTCTATATACCAGGGGAGCGCCAAGGAAAACTTGATGTGCGTTTTCTACGGTACCGAAAACATCATTTCGATCCCTCAGGCGGCACTTTCTCATACATTTCTATCCGTCGCTTCCGTAAATTTGGAACAATTGGTTTTTAGTGTAGAGGATGTATACCAGATCTAAATAGTTACGGAGATAATCTTCGGGCGAGTTTCTGTTATGATTATCTCTCTAATGTTTAAATTAAGAAATTTAAAGAAGAGATCGGAAAATCAGCGCGGGCTGGAAGCGTCCAAGAAGCGTTCAAACGCTATAAATTTATAAGCCAATCGCCAAAATTAATTCTCGCCAAATTTAATTTTCTTTCACACTAGTCTCTATTTCTTTTAAAAAATGCTATTTTCATCATTTTTCAGCTAAAATATTGAACAAATAATATGCAGCTCGCCGAAATTGATTTTCGCCAAACTTAGAAATCTTATTAAATCGCCAAAATGAATTCCGCCAAATTGCACCTAAATTCATTCGCCAAAATTTCTTCTCTTAAGGTATCTTTATTTAAGAACGTCAAAAAGTTTTGTAAGTTTTTTACGTTTAAACTTTATTTTTAGCAAGTGTAAACCTTTTCTTATGTTAGTTACTGTCACAAGAAGAAATTGTTTTACTGTTTTAGACATCAAATTTTTGTCCAATTCATCATCATTTGCATGTGTATTTTACAAACTGGTCCTAATTTGCTTAGCCTTAGATTTTACGTCTCAGGACTGAAAATTACTTTTGACTTATTAAAATTAAAACTTATTAAAAGGTACAATAGTTTCGGAAAATTTTACAAACTGGTCCGTTTAGTACTAAATACCACCTAGAACCGTTTTTCGGTATATTTTGCCTTAATTTAAATTTAAACTGAATTTCCAGGGTGCTTTCCTATTTCAACAAATAGGAAATAGGTGGCTGAACTAAAATTTTGTAAATCAACTTATTGGCAAGCCCAGGAAAAACAGCGGATTGATCTAGAAAAATACTTGCGGTACACATTTTTTATAAGCAACCGGGCTGCTAAGGGCTCAGGCCTCAAAATGGCCCAAAAAAAATAAGTAATTTGCTTATCAGGGGGGATCGGGTTCAATAATCCGAAATGATAAGCCGTCGTCGAACATAGAGGTCGTCGTCGCCGCGCATAGAGGCCGTGGTCGGACATAGAGGTCGTCGCCGGACATAGAGGTCGTGGTCGGACATAGAAGTCGTCGTCGTTCATAGAGGTCTCAGCCCAATTTTTTTCGGTCTTTATTTTATAAGTTCTGGTCTGGAAATTTGACAACACAGTCTTCAAAATAACACCTTATCGTATTTGTGTATAGCAAAGTCACGGCAGAACGTCGTCTTCTTCGATAACATAGAGTCTTGGCCGGAAGAGGTCGTCGTAAAACATAGAGGCCGGGACATAGAGGTCGTCGTAGAGGTTCTTGGCCGGACATAGAGGTCTTGGCCGGCCATAGAGGTTTGGGCCTCGAGGTCGTCGAACATAGAGGTCTTGGCCGGACATAGAGGTCTTGGCCGGACATAGAGGTCGTCGTCGAACATAGAGGTCTTGGCCGGACATAGAGGCCGTCGTCGAACATAGAGGTCTTGGCCGGACATAGAAGTCACCGTCGAACAACGGGATCATTAGCCTGGAGGTCACTTAGAGCTTTTTGATAGACTGGATGACGCAGATAAGTGGCCATTCTGATTTTTATTCTGCCCAGCCAGACTCTAAAGTCGTCTGGAAGATTTCAGATGTTTTGGAAATTAATCAATGATCAATGAATGGGGTGATGATTTTTTTTTCAATATAAGTCATTGTAGGCATTTCTGTTGGTTCTTCGCTTCGTTTTTAGCCAAACAAGCTCGACGCTCGCTAATGCTTCTTACTCGATGTCTTGAAATTGCCATCGAGCGCGAAATAAGAAGCAAGCGAGCGTCGAGCTTGCTTGGCTACTTCGTTTTCAACTCTAAAAAGTTTTTTTGTTATTTTGAAATTTTGGTCAAAATGGCGTTTGCGTCAATATCATTTTTCGCTAAGGATTTTTCGAAATCCAGGAGGGCAAAAGATTTTCAAACTTAAAATAGTTGAAAAGCACAATTTTGAATTTTTCGACAATTTTTCAATTTAAATGGACAGTAAAGGCATCTTTCGAATGTTTGCAAGGCTCTCTTCTAAAATTGTGCCCGATTTTTTTTTATTGCTGAGGAAAAAAAGTTGCTACATGCTAGTTTGGATTTGAGGCGTCAGGATTGCTAAGCAAATTGCTTAATTTTTTTGGGCCATTTTGAGGCCTGAGCCCTTAGCAACCCGGTTGCTTATAAAAAATGTGTACCGCAAGTATTTTTCTAGATCAATCCGCTGTTTTTCCTGGGCTTACCAATAAGTTGATTTAAAAATTTCAGTTCAGCCACCTATTTCCTATTTGTTGAAATAGGAAAGCACCCTGGAAATTCAGTTTAAATTTAAATTAAGGCAAAATATACCGAAAAACGGTTCTAGGTGATATTTAGTACTAAACGGACCAGTTTGTAAAATTTTCCGAAACTATTGTACCTTTTAATAAGTTTTAATTTTCAAAAGTAATTTTCAGTCCTGAGACGTAAAATCTAAGGCTAAGCAAATTAGGACCAGTTTGTAAAATACACATGCAAATGATGATGAATTGGACAAAAATTTGATGTCTAAAACAGTAAAACAATTTCTTCTTGTGACATAACAGTAACTAACATAAGAAAAGGTTTACACTTGCTAAAAATAAAGTTTAAACGTAAAAAACTTTGAAAGGTTGAGAACATATCTAAAGGCTTTAACAAAACTTTTTGACGTTCTTAAATAAAGATACCTTAAGAGAAGAAATTTTGGCGAATGAATTTAGGTGCAATTTGGCGGAATTCATTTTGGCGATTTAATAAGATTTCTAAGTTTGGCGAAAATCAATTTCGGCGAGCTGCATATTATTTGTTCAATATTTTAGCTGAAAAATGATGAAATAGCGTACCGTACCGTAGAAAACGCACATCAAGTTTTCCTTGGCACTCCCCTGGCTCATGTATATTCGCTTCGCAAAAACCACCCTGAGCAAGAACCACCCCGCCAGATAAACCGCCTTCGTTGATGCGAACCGCCCCGGCGAATTCTATGTTCGACGATGACCTCTATGTCACTATGTCCGGCCAAGACCTCTATGTTCGGCCAAGACCTCTATGTCCGGCCAAGACCTCTATGTCCGGCCAAGACCTCTATGTTCGACGACGACCTCTATGTCCGGCCAAGACCTCTATGTCCGGCCAAGACCTCTATGTCCGGCCAAGACCTCTATGTNTTTTTTCTATACGTTCACTGCTGGAAATCATACTTCAATCGAGCTATACGACATTCGATGCAGCGATATCGCCAATGTATCTTTCCCCAATATGTGTCACAACATGTATGAGAAAACAGTGTTCAAACAATTCACCGATGTCGTTGATATGTGGCTCATTGAAAAAGCAGAAGAACCCTTTGAAAATTGGGCAACTCCGCCACCGCCCACCCCGCCCCAGGCTGAAGAGGCTGGCCCAACCAGCACATCCACCACCACCACTTCAACGCCCATTCCCACCGGTATTTGGAACATCAATGGTACAAATGTTACTTTCGATATCACTACAACTCTTCCACCACCATATCGCCAATGCGGTGGCTATTTTAATGATACGAACGGTGGCACTATCGTTTCACCAGGTAATATTTAATAATCTCCTCTTATTTCAACAGTACTTTTTATTGCTCTATTAAAAAGTGTTGCAGTAAAAAGTTATCATCGATTTGTTATGGCCTAGAGAATTCCCAAAAAGGTCCTTTACCCCTTTTTCTAACGGAAGGTAAACAAGGTACGGCGCTGATCAAAGCGACTCGACGGTAGCTACGCGTTTTCAACGTGACACAACTTAAAATAATTTTTGTTTGCAGGTTATTTCACTCAGAGAAAGTATCCAGCAAACGCGTATTGCGTTTGGATCTTAGAAGCACCAGAAGATCACAGTGTTTATGTCAAGTTCGAACATTTCGAAATGGAAGAATCTAAGAAATGTTTCTATGATAATGTAGAGATCAGGGATGAATCAGAGACAGGAGAATTCAAAGCAAGGTATGTAGTTGTTTCTATCTCATAGAACTCTTTGGAGCCTACAATACTGGCCAAAAGTAATGGAACTCCTCACTTTTTGGTATGAATTCACAAGTTCCCCCCTATACCCCTCTTATACAATGTTGAATTTCAGTCCAACTTGACTCAGCAACATTGTAGAGAGGGGGAGGGGAAGAGGAGCCATAAAAACAGTAGAATAGGTGGAATTCCATTTACATTTCGCCAGGATTGTAGTATCTTTTATTAATCATAGGAAAATCATGGGAAAAATTTAAATATAATAGCTGCATTCTTTTTTTTACAAATTCGTGATTTTCTTTAGATATTGTGGCGATGGAGTAGTCTACAAGCCTGCAGTTCGTTCAGGTCGCCGTAAACTAGCTATCATCTTTTTCTCTGATATGCAAACCGAAAAGCGTGGTTTCAGAGCTATTTGGAGGACACTTAAACCGCGCGTCTCCTTAGCTTGTGTGACGTACAATCAGATGAGTACCATGCCACATGCAAAAGCAATCAAATGGCAAGAAGAAATTGAAGAAGAGAAAGATAAATCACAATATGTACCCATCTCTCGCCTCTTGGCTTGTAAACAATATCCAAAGTGTAATCATGAACGGCCAGGTGACGTCATTTTCACGTTCGAACACATCCGAACTGATCGCAACGTCAAGAAATGTGTTCATTGGATGTTAGAAAAGATCGGGACTTCGTATGCTGAACGACCTTGTGATATCATTAAAACTAATAAAACTCATACTATCTGTTCGTGTTATTCATGGGGCATCGTTGCTGTGCTTGGTAAATTCGCAAGATGGAGTCCAGATGCTGTAACCACCTTATTCGAACTTGGCGCTAATTCGTTCCTGTCTGTTCTCTTCGTTATCTTGGCACTGCTTTTCACGCTTGTGTTTTTGTTCTTGAAAGATCAATGGGGTGCAGTCATCATGGAAGTTTTCACTATGAAAGAATATGATTCTGGTCGCATTATTCAAATGCACATCGTTTTCAACAATTTACTGACCGAGATTTGTTTCTCAATCATTACTTTCAATGTTACTCCTGGTCCAATCTCATGTTTTGTACTGGCTTTCCTCTTCTATTACCTTCTACAGACTGTTTTCTTCTGGCTCTTCATTTACACCTTGTTCCTGCAAGCTCGTGTTAGTGAAATCTTCGACAGCGAAAAATACAATTCGTACAAATTGTATATGTTCGTTGGATACGGGTTACCTTTCTTTGTTACTTTGACTTTGTCTGGATTGAATTTCACCACAGATGTTGAGGAGAAGGTCTGTTGGTTGTTGTTCAGTGGAAGTACTGTATGGGGATTCTCCGGTGTCATCGTCACTCTTGGTGTTGGCTCATTGACTATCCTCCTCATGACTATCTACCAAGCAAGAAACATGGAGAACGGAATCTTGTTACAAGAGAAATGCATACGTACACTCTTCACGCAATTTTTCGTGCTTCTAACCTCTGTCTTTGGTGCAATCGCGCTGCAAGATCGAAGCTTTTTAGCTGAATATTGTTTCTCGTTATGTAATCTGTTACAAGGTTTCTCAATCGCCATTATGTATTGCGTGTTGAGACGTGAGGATCCGATTATCAAGGCGAACCAGATCGGACCGTTACCAGATTGGGGTCAAGGAAATGATCAGAAATTTGAGGATTATCGTGCTGAGTTTAAAGATATGGGGAGCGATGCAGAGAGTAGTGAAGATGAAGATGAAGAGAAGGATAACGAAGGAGTGAATGAGGAGGAGAACGAAGAACAGAATGGAGATGAGAAGGAGCAACCAAAGAAGAAGAAATATAAACACGTTCGTGATGGAAGTGTCATCTTCTTGCAATTGAGAGATCCAGATGCGGATGAAGATGAAGGTAGGTCGATGAAGTGTTCTCGTGTCACTCCTTTGTTGTTTTCATGCTATAAATTTCGACTTGAATGCTTACCAAAGTACTGTATTTACCATAGGGCTATAGGAATCTATAAGATATTAAGTTTTATAACAGTAAAGAGACACCGTGTATTGTGATGGAGCATTATGGTATTTGTCAAAAACCAGTTTGAAATTTAAGAATTATTTCATAATAAGCTTATAAATGTACTAACAATATTTCTACAGGTGATGATTATGAACGTCCATACGAGACTCAGCCCATATTTTCAACGGCTCCAAAGAAAGAGGAGCAAAATATACCAACACAACCGACCATCATTGAGGAATCATCTGATGCACCCACAATGAATCGATTCTTCGTCAATCAAGGTTTTAGTGATGATGAGTCGGACCAAGAAATTGATTTCAGATTCGATGAAATTGGACAATCATAAGTTATTGGTAATTAGCCTACTGTGGGCGTTATTTTTGGACTTGATTTTATCCAAAAAATGTTCGGAAATGAGAACTGAAGGATACAAAGTTGGACAGATTGAAACAAATTAACGTTCGATATCTTACGTTTTGGTTTGATGAAATGACATCTTAAACCAGTTGTAACAATGCTTGACAGAGTTGATGATTACTTGATAAATTGGAATAGAAACACTGATCAGTGTAATCGATGAATGAATAAGATTTCTTCATACTTTTGAATGTGCAAAGGGAAATTTCCTGGTGCATTGAGTGAACATTTGAAAATATTATTTGATATTATCTGCACTGCACTTAACCAAAGTGGCTCATCAATACCTCATTTCAAACTTAGTTTTTTTTTATCTTTATAATGATTTTTATGAGTGAGGTCAAAGTTGCTATCATTTTCATTTTAATTTACCATATCAATAATTTTTTTAATGGGATGAAATTTAGTAAATGATGCGATGCCCCGTGATTTAGTGTTTTTTTCGGGTGAAACCTATCGGGGTACTACAGAGAGTGGTGAAATGAATACCGCCAAAACCGCCAAATATTCTTCCCGCCATCCGCCAAATTATATTTTCGCCAATTCTTTTTTCTTTTTATGTTCGATTTTTTACAATTTACCCCGATGTTTTTACCCTCTGATTTCAGATTTAAAAACCCGTCATCCACCAAATTAAATCCGCCAAATTCAATTCCCGCCAAAATTTCTTCCTTTAATGTATGTTGCTTGCTCATATCATAATTTGCACTCTTTCCCTTTTTAAGGGGTGGGGGGCTCGTAGAGGCTCTCAAAAATGCAGCAAAATGGGTTAGAGAGTGTGCTTTATCAAGGAAGGGGTAAGAAATGACGTAAAATTAGGATTAGGGATTGATTCTGACCACCAAATATGAAACTCCAACTTTGCTGAAATAATGGAAAATGAGTCTTTCGCCGGGGGTAGTCACGCTTTACAAAATGGAGAATAGTCACTCAGGGAGGGGCAGATTTATAAAGGGAAGGGGTACAGACCTATCTGCAAACGCTGCTATTATAGTTGAGTTATATTTCATAATTTTGTAAATAAGATTTTCGTTTTTTGATTTTATAAGCACAAAATATTTGTAGGAAAAAAGAAAGCACTTTAATATGAACAATTAAATTGAGCAGTTTGTTGAATAGCAACCAAATTCTTTAGCGATTTTATATATACAGTTGACGCTCTCTAATTCGACGTTCTGATATTCGATACACTCCATTATTCGATAGAATTTAAATTCCCGTCAACAAGAAACTCTTGTAAACAACGCTCCCTTATTCGACGAAAATCCAATTCCCCTTGAAGATCGAATTAGAGAGCGTCAACTGTATTAGCGAGGCTCTCGTAGGCTCTGATGAAGCGGATCGGGTGGAAAATCTTTCAAGAAGGAATAGCCCGGGAAGGATAAAACATGGCCTAGCTAGGTGGAAGACTTCGAAAAGGAACTTTCTAAATCATTTCAAAAAAGTTAAGAAACGTAAAAGGTTAGAATCAGAATCTTTGTTGAGAAAGTGCCTATTTCGGTATAACTTTATAACGCTTTGTTTAAATAGGGTGAACAACAGTGAGAAGGGTTTCTCACAACTTATCCTTCTGTATCAGAGTTGAATCACCGTTTCTAAACCTATTTGCATTGTGGGAAATTTTCCTCTGCGAGTTTACATTAAAACTTTCTTTTCTCTTCATCAATACAGATTTATCATACTATAAAAAATTGAAAAATATTTACCAATTTAACAAACAATCAAAACATTATATAGCAATTAACAATTTACAAATAACAATTCAAAGAAAGATTCTAAAATGCTGAAAGTTGAAGCGAAATCAGATCATGGGATGGCCGGTGCGTGGTGTATCGATACCTTTATGGCGAATGACGGCTGACCCATCCACATTCTCAATGCTGTAACTCCAATCTTTGAAAGCGTCATTTTGTAAGCTCTCGTGACAAGCATCTTCTACAAGCTTGGCCGGTATGTAACAAGGTGCATCTGGACCGTACTTACTCAGGGCCCTGTTGTACCTGGTAATTTAGAGATAATTAAATAGTTTAATTAAAACTTAGTTTAATTAAATTTTTGCTTTCTTGATCTGCCCGTTTTTCGAGTTTTTCAATTCGTAATCTTTTGATTTTTAACTGCTTTAATTTCTGTGAAATTTTAAGGGTTGTACCTAGAGATTAGTTTTGATAATTTACTACGATCCTCAGTGCTCAGTGAAAAGTACCCCTCAGTCCAGGCAACTTTTGTTATTTTGTTTAGCTAGATCAAATGTACTTAAATGAGTTACAGTAATATTTTCACTCCGTGAAGAGGCAACAAAAAGTCAGGAACATTCCATCAAAGCTGATATATGAGACCGACAACTAATCTATTCCCATAAAATTAAGTTTCAAATGAAAACCTTTTTTTCTAAACTTTCAGGTATGGGAAACTAGGAAGAAGGAAACGAGACTTACATTTGTTGAACGTGACCGAGAAGTTCGATGGGTACACCAAGTCGTCGTGCGAAATCATGCACCAGCTGATTGTCCTTGCAATGTAAATCCAGTGTAAAAGATGGATCATAAGTCCCTTGACAAATCATGGGAACTGCTGTTTCAAAAACAAAGCTGTTTCCAGTGGAAGCTCTAAAGGCGTCAAAAGTAGTTTTTTCATCCATCCCCGCGCGCTTGCAAATGATGAGAGCTTCAGCAGCTGCAATACAAATCATGGATGCGAAAGTGTTTGAAATGGCTTTCGGGATAAGGGCCGTACCAAGTGGTCCGGTAAATAACACATTGTGGTAGCTAGCATCAAGGATTGGTCTAATGTATTCAAAGACGTCTTTTTCACCAGCCACCAATGTTGTCATTTGTCCCTTCTTTAACGCCTCCAATCCACCCGTCACAGGGGATTCTAGTAAATGTCCACCCTTATCATTGACTAGTTGCGCAAAATTTTGCGTTTGTTCATAATCTGTCGTTGAATGGTCGATCCAGATTTTATGCTCCTTGATGCCTTGTAAAATGCCGTCTTCACCCTCAAAGGCGGATTTGATATGGGGTGGCTTAGGAAGGGCGGTTACTACTATATCAACATCTTCAACTAAGGCGCGTGGGTTGGGCGCTAAGGTGGCGTTGAAACTTTCACATTTTGAAGTATCGAGATCAAGAATGGAAGTGACGTTGAATTTGTGTTTTTGTAGATTCTTGATGACGGCGTTTCCGACTTGTCCCATGCCGATGATACCGACACGAAGTTCGTTGACTGGCCGGTCTGTACATAATCCTCTTTTGAAGGCTTTTTGAAGTAATAATGGTAATCTAGTTTGGCTGAACATATTTTCGAATTCTTTCAATCTACTATAATTAAAAGAAGTTAAAGAAAACAACATAAGACAAATTGTTTCAAACTCACTGGAATGATAGGCCAAGAAGATGTCTCTGTGCGAAAAATATTCTGTATTCATTACCATTAAAATCCTAAGAGCTTGGCAATTCCACCTGAAGTTTTTACCCGTACAAAAAACACCCATATAAATCAAACGTATAAAAAAATAAGAATGGTTTCAATCCCCATTTTCTTCAGCCCCTTTTTATCGCCATGGAAAAATAAGTTCCACAGGGTCACTGAGACAGGGATACGAGTATAAAAACACGCGAAAATGATACAAAGACTGACATCTGAAAAATATAGATCTAAAACTGCCTCATAAAATTCATTCCCATTTTATCAAAGTAAAATTCTCTCGTTGGAAAGGAATACAAGACTTAGAAATAAAGTGAAGGATTTTTGATTTCTTTTGTTTTCTAAAGAAATTTTGTACGACATGTTCAACAACAGTTTCTACTACAAATTTGCAAAGGGTTATTAATATAAAATAGACAGATATTCCTCTTTTATTAAGATAGTTTTTTACAAAGACAAAAAATTTTAAATAACAAATTAATCAAAAAAGTGATACTGTAGCAATTTATTCATTAAATTTTCAAAGATTTTTTCTACATTTTGAAATTCTACATGATGGTAGTCAGAAACATCTGGAACGTAATAGACGTAAACATAAATTACGTCACGAACATCACTTGTCTTGTATTCAAACAATTACCATGGTGATCATATCCCTTGAGACATCAAATGATTTTTATGAATAGTTAATCACCATGGCACATAATTTCAAAACGAGGCAAGTGATGTTCGTGGCTTAATTTATGAAAAAGTCTATCGTATCTAATTGTATACTCGAATCGGATTTTATTGAATTAAATTTAGCGAGATAAAAATTTGTATCTCGTAAAATCGTGTGAGATTGCTGACTTGTAAAATCAGTCCGTATGAAATTCTAGAAAGTTGTATTTTCGGTGCTAAAGCCAACCTAAATCTTTTTTATTTCATATATTTTTCTAGATATGTCCAGGGTTGATTTTTAGGAAACCAATCCCAATAGATTACTCATTCTAAAAGTTTCAGTATACTTGTACGTTAATCTAAAAAAGTTGAACAGAACAAGGTTTGGAAACCTGAAAGAACCTAACCTGTTTGAGTGTATGTAAAAAAAGACTTGCATTTTAAACGATGTATTGTGTTAACAGCCATAAGTAACCATTTCAATGCTTTCATTTAGCAGACACACCCCGTTTATGTATAAAAAAGACTTCAGACTTCTCACAGACCCATTCCCACTGGAAAAATTGGCCAACATAATCATCCCCGGTGGAAAATGATCCTTCAATTTTTCCCCACTGAAAATAATCAAACAAACCAACACTCACTGTAAAATATTATGATATATGCTTCTTATCTCCACTGACTGAAAAAGTCCTACTGGGTCTGTGAGAAGTGTTTCAATTGAGTCAGATTGTGTTCACCTAAGTAAGAAAGTATCCAACACGCAAATATTGTTTTCAAAATAAATAAAAATTAAAATCCGACCAAAAGGGATGCTGAATCGTTATTAGTATCATTTTCTGTGCTTGAAAGCAGAGTATCAGATTTCAAAATTTCACTAGTAGATAGTCGACTCCACAACGCTAGTTGTGTTTTTGTGAAAAAACATTTTCAGGTCAAACATAGTAGTAAATAATATGTATATTGAATCATAATATAAAAATAAAACATTTTCTTGACATAACATGGCGGCAATAATGCAGAAAACTTGATACGTTTTTTTTCTGGCTATTGTTCTATGTGTCACGAGAAGGGGTCTACTAAAAAGTTCATTGGTTACGACACGAGTCTGAAATGCCTGCAGCCTTAGCTTCATTGAAAGGGTTTTCCTACTTGTGATGACTGATTGACGTTTCAGTTATTCAGTGTCAACATTGCGTAACCTATCAACGTTTTCTCGTCTCGTTCTGCGCTATCATCTTGCGCAGATTTCTGGAAAAAAGAAAAGAATGTCATTGAAATCTTAAAGTGAATTTAATGCTTGGTAACACAGTTAAGTAAAATACTTGAAAAAAGACACTTTCAAGGTATTTTCAACCCTGTCTATACTTACTAGTGCAAAAGTGAGCTGTTTGTTTTCTGGAGGGCTTGCAATCATCTTATTCATGTTAGCTCCCACTAAAGAGTTATAGAAAAGTGAGAAAATTTAAAGTATGATAAAATTATTGCATGGAGCCATACAAACCAAATAAAAAAGTAAAATACCATTAAAACATGCTAGCTGCTATTATATTGACCAATTGCACTTTTAATCACGGGCAATCATTTCTCAAAATGGGGAATAAAATAGATCGGTAGTGGAATCAATAGACCTTTTATTGGTCCAAAGGATATCATGGTTTCAGCCCACTTTTCAGGTGCCCCCATTGAAGCATGGTGCCCCCAACGAGTTAGGTCCCCTTGAGAAATTGCTTTGAGTTAGGTACCCCAATTCAGCCGATAATTTTTTTGAATTGACACTTTTTGTTCATTTGTCATTCCTAAAATCTTAATGATTTTTAAATCTTTCTAATGATGAAAAAAAACAAGACTACTCTTAGGTGCCAAATAAACGGCCCCCCCGAAAATTTTCCACCCCTCCCGGACCTTATTAGGACCCCCTCGTTTATTAATTTTTAAAAATATTTTCAGCTGTTAAAGGGACATTAAAGTAGTAAAATGTAAACATTGCGCGAACCACGTGTCATTAAAGAGAACAATTAAAATCACATGTCCAAAACAAACTTGTAAAACAATTGAACAATCAAAATTAGCCATATTTGGTTTGATTTTTTATTTTGACATGTGACATTTGTTTTGATTTTGTATCCGCTGCATACAGTTTGTTTACAAATTTCGCAAGTACTGTTATGTCCCTTTAAAGAGAAGGCCCCTTATTTTGCTCTAAATAGCCTGATTTTAGCTTTTATTTACCTTATTTTTGGGTTTTCAGAAGTACAATTTCCAACCCCCCCGGCAATTAGGTTCCCCCCGTTTATTAAAATCTCAAAAATTGTCCACACCCCCCCTCCGTTTATTTGGCACCAAAGAGTATAGTGTTATTATATAATATACAGGAATGCAGCAAGGAATAAATATTTGTACCAGTAAAGATTTCAAAACGTCTACAGAAGATTGTTATCAGTTATGTTATGAGTGTGAAACAGAGCCAAAAACTAGCTACCATGTTTGTTTACTCTTATATCCTGACGTTTTAGCTTCTCTATGATAGCGTGGGAAGCGCTCACGCATGAACGCCTGCTAATAAGCTTTGTTGTTATGCTATAAAGATGGCGGCTGTAAAACAATCACATTAGAAAAATATAGCAAAAGATGGCGTGATGGGAAACGAAAGAAAAATTGGATGGGAAACTAGGTGCTGGAGTAAAAAATTCAATAATTTGAAATATTTTGAAATATTCGATTTGGAAAATATAACCAGCCCCCAGAGCCTCCATCAAGACAGCTAGGTACCCTTAATGAATAGATAACTCCAAAGAATTGCAAAACATTAGCCCCCCCCCACTACTAACCTGACCTAGGTTCCCTTCAGATTTCTGGGGGGGGCTGAAACCATGGATATTCTATTTAAGGAAATATTACTATTATTATTACCCGAGGGCAAAATAACAGATTATTGAGTTTTTCAATTTGCCATCGTTCGTGCAGTTGAAAAAGAACACTAACTTAAACACCACCAATATTCCAACCCTGAGTTTTAACATGAGACTTAAGGCTTAGCACCTATATAGTAGATCTTAAAGCTCGAAATTGTTCAAATAAGGCTGGGAATTTAGCTTCGAATAAAGCTACTGAAATGCTCTAAAACCGAAACATCCAATGAAATAAAGTGGAAGTACTATAATCGTAATTCTCACCCGTACTGTTTAAATTCTGAAAAACGTTAAAATACCCAAAATTCTCAATATTTTCCCATGATTGTAGCCGTGACTTTTGTTTTTGTGCTTTCGAAAAAAATAAATACCTACCTATCAATAGATCTTGTCCATCGATCAATCCAGCGGACATGAGTTCTTGTGAAACTCCCTCAACAGAATCTGCAAAAGAGGTCGTGGCGAAATGTAAATAATTAAGTTTTTACAATTCCAAATTTCCAAATCGAGAAGGAATTCTTAAGTTTATGGAGCTTCACGAGACAAAAAAAGTCTTAGACAATCAATTTCCAAAAACAGAAGTGATAAAACAACTCAAGGTTAAATATTGGAAATTGACGTGGATGCTTACCAGTTTTCCTGTTGAATTCGAAACGGATATCGTTCAGTTCTTTAGTAGCACTCCTTCAGTGAAAATGAAATGGTAAAATGATAAAAAATGAAACCACACAGTTAAAATATCGTACAAAATTTCAGAATTTTCGAAAGAATTACACACTATTTATTTTAATAAGAAAGTTGAAGTTTCGATTTAGCCAACACCTAAGTATAGAAAGCAAGAAGAGATACCAAGTATGAAGGAGTAACTCAAGTTTCCACGTAATGTGGAAGACTATCCGTTTCTTGACATTCCCCAACCTTGAAATTTGAAGATGCCGAGGGGAGGGGTTTGTTAGTCATCATAGAGTATAAATACCTGACAGGAAAACGTTCCCTCTCTCCTCTTCCCTACCCTATCTACTGTTTGCTGTTTCAAACATATTCAAGAGCAATAATCATTTGGATTATTCATATACCTTAGCCTCAACGTCAAATCAAAAACTTTATCTTCGTTCACTGGCGTCGCATCTGAAAATGAAAAACGTACTAATGAGTCGTCAAAATGGTTCTGGCTATTTTTTATTTTTTTATTTATCACACAATTTTGAGTTAGTGGACAAAACTGTCATCTTCGAACGAGTTTTCAAGGCAAAAATACTGAGTGCAGATTCTAAACAAATTGAAAAACAATTACCAGGTGGGTTGGTCGGTGCAGGCTGACTGGTTGTTGATGGGTTAGGCGTAGCAGCGGGTGCGGTAGTTTGTGTGTTTGGAACTTCCTTTTTCGCTGGTTCTGATGGTGTTACCGTTGTTGTCGCTGGCGTGGTTGCAGACTGAAGAAGAATGAAACCTAGTGCTTAACTTCGTTCCAAATCTCCGTTTAATAACAATAAGAATCGAACAATGATTATTTCAGTACTTATTAAAGGAAATGAGAACTGAAAAAAGATGGAGAAAACTTTGCTTCTTTACTTTACGTTAAATGTTAGCAGAAAGTTCGAACTAATTTAGAAAAACAATGGCATTGCCTCGTCCTGCTCCTGCTCTTGATTTTAATATTTTTCCAAAATAGTTACAAAACAACGCATGAAACGTTCAAGTAGCATACCTTATCGGGGAAAACTTCGTCGGGGAAAATTTTCGTCGGGGAAAATTTTCGTCGGGGAAAAATATTCGTCACTTGCTGGTAGTAGGTAAACGCATTAAGGCCGGGGAAAATTTTCGTCGGGGAAAAATATTCGTCACTTGGCCGAAATTTCGTCACTTTTCCCCGACGAAGTTTTCCCCGATCAAAGAGAGCATGAACTTACAGTAGCGTTAGTGCTTTCAGTTGAAGGTTCCGTTGCTTCGTCCTCTGTATCTTCAAACTCCCAATCACCTGACTCGTCACGTGTTCCGTCGTTCGATTGTGGTTTGCGTCGAGTCTAAAAAAGGGTACAATCTCAAATAATAGCGAGATTATGTATCTGGAATTCTCTACGGCTACGGTTAAAATGGCGAGGGAAATGGCGAGTAAGGCAAATAATGGCGGGTGAAAGCAAGTTCGATATTTGACGTACGGCATCATGTCGACTTTGCTTATACGGTGTTTTGGTGTTTCCCCCGTACAGAGCAAAGTAGACAACGACATCTCGCGTTTGGTGATGACCCGTACGGGCAGCCCCGCAATCGTGGCCGTAGAATATCTCCGATACATAATCTCGCTAATGATTATTCGCCAAAGATAGTTCATAGCACTGTTACGTCATTTCATAATCCCGCAGAAATGATTCAGGACAGACTGTTTTATGATGAATTAATATTTGAACAACTTAGACATTTGTACAGCACGAAGCCGTTTTCAGCGAGCGACCGCTCCTAATATTTTATGGTCCATTATGATCGTGTAATATAATGACTATAATGGCTCATCATGATCGTTACTCTGTAACTAAATCTGGAGTTTGAAGTTAATATTTGTAGGCAATATAGGTCAGGTAAAAAAACAATTAGAGGAATTATTGCCCTTTTACCTTATTCCGCCTTTCCGATACTTTTGGTGCTTTGTTTATCAAATATTCAATTAAGTATTCCTTGGTCTATAATAAAAAAGAGAAAATACTATTTATTTATGAGAAGTTCATGTTTTTAAAAATCTTATCATCAGGGTTCGGCAAGTAGAATTTCGAGCCATAGCAGCTAAGGCGTTTCTGTATATCTGTGTATAAAGAAAGGAGCTGGGTGTCTTTCTTTTTGACTGAAAACATGTCAAAATTGTACGAGAAAAAGTGCGATAAGTGGCTTATCGAAAACTTGAAAAATACGAACAAACTTTTTCTATGTTCTGTTTTTTTTCTCTTGCTTTTTTTATTCATTTTGGTGAAATCAACATCAAAACGTTCGAAAAAAAGAATCAATTGGTCATTAACAATATCAAAACATTCTTTCGTTAAATGTTGTGCATTGAGAGCGAAAATTATAAAATTATAAAAAAAATGATCACTCACCCGCTTACCAGACCTCTTATGCTAAACACGGCCTTATTTCGCGTGTAAAAATATGACATAATAAGAAATATAGGACACCATGTATATCCAGCAATGTTGGTTGTTGCCATTACTGATCAACTAATTGAGCCAAAAACTTACTTTAGCCTTTTTGAAGAATTGATTTTTCAGAAGTTCAGTAGCATCGGGTCTAAAATAAAGTAAATTTTGAAAGATTTATCGTGAATTTACAGACCCTTTGTTAAGGAACGAAAAACCTTTCCAGTTATCCGTTTTCATGACAGACCTGAATGAGATTGTGTACCACAGAACGTTGAACTAAGACGAGACAAGACCAGACATACACTTTCCCACGCGGGAATAGGCCTTAATGTAAGTCAGAGAACGTTGAGCTAACCAACATAATTCGAATTGTACCTTTGAATGTGTTCTTTTTGAAGACAAAGAGCGATCATTTTGCGGAATTGTTTGGAATATTTCTTGTACGCTTCTCGTTCTCCATTGGCACATGTTTCTAATGTTGGTGGTTCACCTTCCAACGTCAACATCAGAACCTGGTCATAACAGATTAAGTAACAGATTGTAGTTAATTTACATTTTTAAAACAGCTTTCTCAGTGTAATTAAACAGGAGGATTAATTTAAAACTTTTAAAGCATCCATTGATTTTCAGATAAAGTAACTTCGTAACGTCTCCTAGGAACTCATTTTTTTCAAAAGTTGTCTAATTTCTACAGTGATCTTTGGGATTTCCAAGGCACATATATTTTAAAAACCAAAGGCCAACATCAAATTAATGTTCTACCTTCATTGCAGGGAATTGTGCGTAAGGAGCTGTTCCAGTTGCTAGTTCAATAGCTGTGATTCCAAAACTCCAAATGTCCACTTTATTGTTGTAACCACCAGCCTGTAAAAAGAAAATTCATTGAAAAGAAGACTTAAAAAAGGAATATATTTAAAAGCTAATTCAAAATCCAATCTTAATTAACATTACTTTGTCACATAAACATATATAGTACCTGTTCCATAACTTCCGGAGCCATCCAACAAGGAGTTCCAACAAATGTATTTCGAAGTTTTTGACCACGTTCAGTGTATTCCACTACTGTTGAACTGACACCAAAATCTAAAATACAAATAAGCGATATCGAATGACTTTGGATAAAACATGAGTTCGTCACTTTGGCTGCTTAGAAGAGTTGATTGAAATTTTGGTCAGCTATTCATCTATTACAAACTTTTATGCATTGCATTAAAAAAGCGAGCCTGCGATCGTAGGCAGAGGTGACCCAATGACTCCTCTTCTGATAGTTAAGAGGTAGGGGAGAGCGCCAAACTTTCTCTATAGATTGCTCCAGTTTCCCTTGATCCTTTTTTTTTAATTGCTGAGCGTCGGGCAGAGAGGCATCAAGTACCAAGCACTGAGTACAAAGTCTTTAGTATGTATGATCCGGCCAGGGATTGAACCCGTGAAAATATGCTCTTCCTTTCTCGCTCGCACCTCGGACAACAAGGAAAGAAAAGATTATTATCTCTATGATCAAACAATTGAACGTACCAGCAAGTTGAACACTACCATCTCCACCGAGCAGAATGTTACCAGCTTTTACATCTCTATAAAATAGCAAATATACAACTGGTAAATTCAATTCAAAACACAGCCGACAGATAAAAGTAATTTCTAAAAAGTTTTCAGGCAAATAATAAACTCCTGTAGATAATAACAATCTTTACCTGTGAATTTGGCCATTCTTATGAAAATATTCCAATCCCTTTAAAACTTCTCTCAGTATGGTTGCAATGACAACTTCATCCAATACACCTTGTAGAGGATCCACTTGCCCGCTCCTTATCATGTGCTTGATGATATCCAAAACAGAACCTGAAACAAAAAGGATCATTGTCATTACTGAGGGCAAGCTTGCAAGGGGGCTGAGTTGAAAGGCTACAGATAATCTTAAATTTATGTTAAAAATCCATCCTATGGAGAAGGTTTTGACCCATCTTTAAAAAATTGTGTGTTAGCCGCCTAATAAATTTACTGAGAATATGCATGCAAAATTTCTTTGATACTTTGATAAATGATATGTAAAGTTTAGGCTATGTTATTAACATTTAGCTGGGGGCTATTTTCCTTGGCCTCCCCTAAAAAATGCACAACAAGAAGCGGAAAGCCAACTCCTCCACTTTATTCAAAATGGAGCCATTTGAAAGAGTGTTTATTGGTCATCATTCAGCATTAAATTTCCCTTTGTTATTGCAAACCTTGGTTGTTAACTAATTACTTGCCCCTCCACATTCTCGACCAAGAGGCTCTGAAGATTTAATAAGTAGGTTTATTTATAAGAATTAATTTATAAATGTAACAAGATTCACACGTCTCTAAACTTTGTAAACAATAAGGTTATTAAAACGAAAAAAGAATCATAATTGAATTCTCCTGTTCTCAAGATCAATCAAGAACAGCAGTATACAGACAACTGTTTTTTTGACAAGTCGAAATTTGACTGAGAAAAGAAAGGGAATTACCTCCATCTAGAAGCTTCATGACGATCCATAGCTCTTGTTTGACAATGAAAGAGGTGTAGTAGTTCACTACGTTCTCATGATTGCATCGACTCATTGTTTGGATTTCTTTCTGAAAATATACGTAGGTAAACAAATATCATTGTAAACATTTCTCTAGCCTCAACTACATGATCCTATTTTTCATCCTAGAATTTTGGTGCAGGATTAGCAATAAAGTAAATATACTTCGAAAAACAATTTGTATATTCTAAAAATATGATAAATCAATCATGAAAAGTCAAAAATTGTGTGGATCAAAAAGTATAAAAAAGTATTAAAAAAAATTTCTTCTAACAATATTTTGATCTTGACTGATTTTTATCAAGCTTCACTTATTTCATTTATTTAACATTCATTTATAATTTTAACAAAACATATTTCAAATAATTTACCACTGCACAACATATTTTTAATATATTGTAAATCTTTATAATGATATACGGCAAATTGTGAAAAAGGACTTACCCTCATTTCATCGATGTCAGCCCCACACTTTTCCAAGTCAATTCTTTTAATAGCAACCTTTTCACCAGATGGAAGGTATGTGGCAGCAATGACAACAGCTGTGGCACCATAACCTAGCAAAAATTAAAAAAAACATTTATTGGATATTCAACTACACTTTGGTAATGGTTGCCTGTATTTTAAATCTGAGTCAGCCTTTTTAAAAACAGATTTAATCTTAATTAAATTAATTAATAAAGATTTAATTTCGACAAAAATCTAAAATAAATCACAATTTGATTTGATTTTGGCTTTTTTAGTACACAAATACTAAGCAGAAAATCCGAAATTTGACCCTGACACCACCTGTATGGTACACATATACTAAACAGCAAATCAGAAATTTGACCCTGACCTCTTATACACGAGAAATCGTTTATTTTTTTCAAAACCTTGGATTAAGCTTAAAATGGCCATAGAGTCACGAATCCAGCTAAAACTGCCCTAGAATCATGAACCCAGCTAAAATTATCCCGGAATCAAGAACCCAGCTAAAACTGCCCTAGAACCACACATTTAATTAAAACTGCTCTAGAATAACGAACCTAGCTGAAACTGCCCTAGAACCACGAACCCAGCTAAAACTACCTTAGAATCAAGAACCCAGCTAAAACTGCCCTATGATCACAAATTCAACTAAAACAGCTAAAGAATCACAAATTCAGCTAAGACTGCCCTAGAATCACTAATCCAGCTAAAACTTCCCTAGAATCACTGTTTACAGGTTGAGTGTAAAAATGTAAAAGAAATATTATTGGAACCAGGAGACTTAATTGCTGAAAATAGAATTTGGTCTGGGTCATTTTATAAAAAGGAAATCTTTGCAATTATTTACCCCAATCTTATAGACTTTCAGTTGAGAAGAATATTTTAACATTGTTAGTATTCAAAATTCTTTAATTGAATATAAGTAATAATTTTCATTGCCCCTTTTTTATAATTGAATCAAAAGACCTGTCAATCAAAGAAGAATACAATACAATATACACTCGATCATGCACCTTTCTCAACTGTGTGGTTATAAATAATTAACCTAACCCATGAGATCTGTTCACCTGTATATCATATAATAATTGTATTTTATAATTTCAAATTTCTGATTTTAGCAGCAGCTCCGCAGCATAACACCAACTTGCCGGGGTCAGAATCACTGACAAATAAATCACTTTGGTGGTTCAAGTCGGGATCAAATCGACAGTTTGAAAAAAATAATTCTAAATTGGGTAACTTGCATTAGTGGAGGCTAACATGCATACCCCACAAATAAATGACCTGGCTTGTCATTAAAATAGTTAAATCAATACAAAGTTAAATCAATACAAACCTTGTTTACAAAATTTGTGGGTTGCAAAATGTATATCTCATAATCATGGGAATTATAATTTTATTTTTTCTAATTACTCATTAATTTTTACAACTTGTCGATTCTAGCGGTGTTTGAATTTTGAGTTTTTTTCAATTAGATCAAACTTGTATCATATGTAGCTGATAATTGTAAGCATGAAACTTTAAGTTCTACATTTTAAAAAAAGTTTTGACTCATCATTATTGTATTGCTCCTTTACGTAGAGCACTGTCTTTGGTGAAACAAACCCACCTTTATTGCTACTATCTCATAATCATAGTGATGTCATGCATAATTATGTTTAGTATTATCATTAAATTTGAGATTACACGCCCAGCAGTCATTGAGTAACATGTGAATGCCCGCCATCTTAAAATTCTCATCTCATAATCGTAAGTGATGTCATGCATAATTATGTTTAGTATCATCATTAAATTTGAGATTACACGCCCAGCAGTCATTGAGTAACATGTGAATTCCCGTCATCTTGAAATTGATCTTAACCCTATCTAGCCCAGTCTAGCCTGGGCTTTTTTTAAGTATAATAATTTGGGGAGGGACATCCCCCCAAAACTGTTATAACTAATTTTTTTCGAATTAGTGCACCATTATGAAAATATGACTTTATTGCAAAAAAATTATTTCTGAAAATTTTCCTTGTCCCAATGTTAACCTAGAATTTCTTTCTTAGTAAAAAAGATAATGAAATTTGTCTAGCCTTTTTGCTTGAAAAATTTGGTCATTTTTGGAAAGCGCTGACGTTATCAAATATAGTACTGGTAATTTTTCTTTGGAAAATGAAGATAAATAAAAGTTAGGAAAACTTGTGAATTTTCAAGACAATAGCTCAAACCTTCAGGAAAAAAATGATGAGGGAGGATGTTTTGCCCCCTGGGCTAGATAGGGTTAAAATGATCTAGCATGATTTTTAATTATCCAACCAAGCTGTTTTATCTAAACGCAATTCTGTCAGCGAGTAACTTGCCAAAAATACTCCAGACTCCAGATTACATTATATTTTTGTTGGGCTTTTGGGTAGTAGTTTTTAATGTTTGTGGCCCCCAAAACGTTGATCAAATTGAAAATTTCTCTCAAATCTAAAAGAAAAGACGTTTTACAAAAATTTTCGCCATGAAAAACTTTAACATCTCTACTTTATTTTTTAATGGCCCCCAAAACAGAGGTTTGAAATTTTAGGGATTTGTGGAGTTATTTATAACTTAGATTAATTCCCAGATAATTAAGCCACAACATTCTACTTACCTCTCTACTACTCTCGACTTACTATAGGCTGGATGCACATCACTCTTACTTACTATAGCCTAGATGCACATTACACTCTACTTACTACAGTCTAGATGCACATCACAAGTATAGTGTCAGAGAGAAGTGAGCTAGGTACACAAGCTAGATGAGCCTGGAACCTAGTCCAGCCCACATGGTCTTAGGCTTATTTAAGCTCTGGCCCTCCTTGAGCACAGGTCCCTCAGATTTTCACAATACAAACACAATAACGTCAGCAGCAGCATCCAGCTCCACAACTCCTACAACCCAACAGACAGAAACATCAACAGCAACCTTCTCACCCTAGCTCCAGATGGTAATCCAATTCAACAACATAATCCTGCAATATCTCCAGTCATCAACCTGAACACTTTCGGCAACCTTAGCCAAGGTGGCTACCAATCTTACGATGGATTCTTACTGAACGATCGAATGATGACAAGACCTAGCGGCTCAATCATTGAATCCCCAAATCCAATTTTACCTGCCCAAACTTCAAGACCGGCGGCAGAAGACACATCAGCAGAATTCCTCTCTTGATCATGCAACAGATTCACGTAAGACCACCCAAGAATTTTCACCACCCCAGCTTCACCTCGTTGCGAACACCACCCATTCGTTTTACACACCACCTCCAGCCGACAGCAACATCCACGTTTTGCTGCCATCCACCAACCCCCTGCAGCGATCCCAGCACCAGTCACACTACGTCGTCCTGCCACCATGTTGGATCCTCTTCTAACTAGGCCTCCAATAATGACAAGAAGCCAGCAATCACAGGAAAACCATCTAAACAGCCTTGCGCCATTAATCGCTCAACTTACAAGTTAGTTGAGGAAAACTTCTGAACAACAACAAAGAAGCCTCCGCCATGCCGCTCAATTGGTGGCGTCCCTCGAGCCCGTCGTCGGGATCGAACGCGAGTTTTGTAGACCCTTGGCTGCCGGTCCATCAGCAAGACACGTCACATATCCATAATGGCCTTTTCGAAGCTCCTTTACACGTTCCAGCCGTCCAGCAACAATCGTCATTGCTTCCGCCTGCGCCTGCGCCTGCAAGAGTTATTCAACGAATTCAACGCAGTGAGTTTATTAATCTCAACTCCCTTCTCCCCCAGAACATAAATGATAAGGACAAAAAGTCGCTGGAGGTTCTGGTTGATGGGGATAGCCTCAGCCTTGCACAAGATGATGCCTGGAATGATACCCAAAGGACTACAAATATAAGGTGATTGACATGCAATCGTGACTCCTAGCTTGGACTCTGTTTATGCAAATTTTTCTTTTTTACCGTCCTCATTTAACGGAGCAGCTGATTAGGTACCAGCAATTCATTTCAAACCTGGCATATACCCACAACTTTGGCACATGGTATGCATATGATCAGGCATTTAGACACCATGTTGCAAACAACCCATTGGAACGTTGGGACCAGTCAAACATCTTAATTTTTAACCTACACGTCAGGGGCTCCCAAGGAAGGGGTAATTGTTAGTTTTGTGGGGGGTCCGACCATCTGCTTTCCAGTTGCCCTAGGCGGGCTTCAGGGTGGGCAGCGCCAGTCTTCATTCCCACGCCCCCAGATAGCCCAAGCCGCAGGAACATCAGGGGAAGTGTGCTTCAGGTACAATCAGCTCAGGGCCTCTCATGCTCAGGTTGCACCCGCGTCCTCAAGTGCCTCGCTTGTGGCATGGACCATCCCATCATCCGATGCCTCCGCGTTGCCAGAGGGGGCAACTGAGTCACTTGGGAATCCTTCCTCCCAAGAGCTGGACCTTCTCTCAGAGGCAGCATTCCCTCCCCACGTTGGTGTTTTTTCCCCTATTCTTGTTAATGCTCTTGATTTTTTACTTTGTGGTTATGACAGTTACATCCACTCATACTTAGTTTCAGGTTTTCGTAACGGTTTTCATGTTGGTTTTTCTGGCCCTCTTCCAACTAACTCTACAACAAACAACTTTTCAGCATCACTCAATGAGGAAGCTATCTCCACAGCCATTGTCAAGGAACTAAAACGTTCACACACTGCTGGTCCTTTTGCATCCCCTCCCCTTTCCAATCTCAAGTGTTCCCCTATTGGCGCAGCCCGTAAGAAAGATGGCACTCAACGCATAGTCCTTGACCTCTTATCCCCTTGCGGTTTCTCAGTCAATGATGGTATCCCAGCAGAAGAGTGCTCTGTCCATTACACCTCCTTTGCCGATGCTATGGAGATGGTTAGATTGCTTGGCAAAGATTGCTTTCTCGCTAAGGTCGATCTTAAGCACGCTTTTAGACTTTGCCCTGCCCATCCTAATGACTGGCACTTACTGGGCTTCAAATGGAGGGGTAAGTATTATTTCGACATGTGTCTTCCATTTGGCATGAGATCTTCACCTTTTATTTTCACTTGCTTGGCTGACGCTTTGCTTTGGATCCTGGTCAACAAGTTTTCTATCCACAGTATCTGTCACTACCTGGATGATTTTTTATTAGCAAGCCACTCCCTCCAGGACTGCTTACTTAAACGGGATAAGTTTTCCTAGCTTTCTCCTTGCTTGGTGTCCCCATTTCGGAGGACAAGCTGGAAGGCCCAGCTCAAGTCCTCACTTTTCTTGGTATCAAAATTGATGTTCAGGCTTCTACTTTGAGACTTCCTTTACCAAAACTTACAGAATTGCGTGGCTTAGTTCTTCTTTGGTCCACTCGACGCAAATGTATTAAACGAGAACTGTTATCATTGATTGGCTCACTTTCCTTTGCTTGTCGTGTTATTAAGCCCGGAAGGATTTTTCTCAGACGTCTTATTGATCTTGCTCACTAAGTTGGCTCTCTGCATCATCACATTGACATCTTGGTCTCAGTTAGGGAGGATCTTGCCATGTGGTCTGTGTTTCTACAGTCTTGGAACGGATGTTCTTTTTTCCAGCAGCCAACTACATCTTCTTTTGCTCTCGATTTGTTCACTGATGCTTCTAAGCTGGGCCTTGGAGCCTTCTTCCACAATCAATGGATTTCTGAACCCTGGCTAGATGACACGGTAGGTATCAACATCGCTCTCCTTGAGTTGTTTTCTGTTTTCACAGCCATCAGCACATGGTCAAACCAGCTTCAGCACAGGTCCATCTGTGTCTTCACGGACAACAAGGCTATTGTTACAATATGGGCATCAGGTTCCTCTAAGGATGCGGTTTTTTTGGCACTTATGCGTTCAATGTTCTTTCTCTGCACTTGTCACAATATTTCCATCTCCTTTAAGCATGTCCCAGGTGTTGATAATGTCTACACAGATCTTCTCGGTTGCAGGTCAATCATTTCTTGTCAATTTGCCCTTCTGCACATCCGCTTCCATCACCAATCCCACCGGCAATCTGGCAGTGTTGGAAAGATCTTTGGTCAGCTTCTTAAGACAGTCTGTTGCCCAATCCACATCAGCCACTTATATGACAGGAGTTCGCTCCTACATCAACTTTTGTGGTTCTCTTAGCATCCTTGCTTTTCCAGTACGTGAATCTTCATTGTGTTACTTTGTCACAGCCGAAGCCAACCGAGGCCTGGCACACGGATCAATCAAGTTTTACGTCTGTGGAGTACTATACTTCACCAAAATACGTTGCTCGGTTTTAGTTCATCAATGTCTTCCTACCCTCTTCTGTTTCACACACTACGTGGTATCCGCCGTGCCCTAGGTAACTCTCGTCGCAGGGTACCAAAGCTTCCAATAACAGTTGGAACACATGTTTCGTATCGGCCATTACATTCATCAGTCAAAAATGCCTCCCAGAGACAAATTTATGTACATGGCAGCAGTTCTTACAGCACTCTTTGGACTTCTTCGGGTCTCTGAGTATACCTCTCCATCTACAACTCACTATGACAGCTCACTACATCTAACAAGATCAGACATCTCATTCAACAGATAGGTCAGTATCATGTTCCTGCGCATCAAGGGTAGCAAAACAGATCCTTTTAGAGTTGGACACACCTTGCGCATCTGTAGAGTCCCCGCGCTCCTTGACCCAGTCACTGATATGCTCTCTTACCTGCGTTACCTACCCAATGGAATGACTCATTCCCTCTCTTTCGAACTGTCCAAGAACAATTCCTTACACAACGACATATTAGCAATATACTTTCACAGGCGCTCCCGGGAGTCAACCACATTAGCACCCACAGCTTTAGAATAGGTGGTGCTTCTGCTGCTTTGTCTGCTGGCTCTTCTGATGCTCTTATCAAAATACTTGGTCGATGGTCTAGTGACTGCTACATCCGCTACTTACGAGTTTCTGACAAACTTGTTGCTGACTTCCAAAAACTAATGGCAAAGGTATCCAGTACTACATCCGTGTGGGACCCTGACATGATCTAAGCTAGTTTTTCTTTTAGTTATTTTCTTTGGTGTTCATTATGTACAGGACTTTGGGGATGGCGTTGGGGATGATTTGGGTTACTTTGTAACCGGGTAGTTGTGTGTCAGTCTTACTCATGCCTTGATACATCTTCAATGTTTCCCCAATTCCCTCCTTAGCATTTTGCGTTAGACTTATAACTTATATCTACTTTGAATAGTTCACATGTTGAGTTTCAATACATTTCAACTTTCGGCTTAATACTGAGTCGTCTCTGTTTACTTACTCTGACCAACTCTGGATAGCCTACTTTCCCTTTTGATATTATTTCGGACAATCTAGTATAAGTGCTAAAACACTAAGTGTCTCATCATTCACTCAGCTCTCATTTATTTCGGACAATCACTCACAGCTCAAAACTACGGGTTTCATTATTGCCAGAATTAACTCAAGATATCTTTAAGATATGAATACAAAATTTTGACCATAGTTTTGAAATGTGATTTCGAGGGTTTTCGGCATAAATTTGTTTGATAAAATTTTTACAGTATACCCCTGGTTGTCAAAACGCAGGTTTGGGGCCCCCAAAACATAGGTCTAGTCAAAATCAAATTATCAAATTATTATTTTTTCCAATAATCATACAGAGATTTAATATATATTTATTATATATCTTCTTGAAGTCATTCTTTGTTGCCTATCATTTTTAAGTATGACCATCATTCTTTCAAAATAAATCTAATTCTGATAAATCTACAGGTCAAAATCCTCATTTTAACGACGACCTACGTTTTGGGGGCCGTCTCTGTTTTGGGGGCCATATACTGTAGCTTTTTAAACTTTATATATATATCTATCCATTTGTTGGTTCTCTCTTTTTCACATAAAATTCTCATTTATTGACAGAATTTTTGATTGGTTTGATTTATATATAACGTAGTGGTCTAAAAAAACGAATCAACCTTACAATCTAGTTTTTATATTTATAAAAACTAGATTGCTGACGTGTGGAAAGGAATGTCGGCGTGACTGATCCTTTTGTTTCGATAATATCATCAAAGCAGGAACTAATTTTCTTCTCGCTTCTTTCTTTCCTTTTTCTTTCTCATAACTTCAAACTTTCCCTCACTCTCTCCAAGCGTGGTTAGCTCAAGCGGCTAGAGCGTCTGCCTCATAAGCATGGGTTTTCGAGTTCGATCCCGCTGGGTGAAAAATTTTCCAATTCTTGATTTTGTTCAGTGTTCAATGCTTATAAAATACGGTTGTTATAAGGGTATCAAACTCCTCACTAAGAGGGAACAGATCATAGATTCGAATTGAACGCGTAATTACTAATAGCAATTAACATTACATAATGCGTCGATATCTCTTCACTCCCATGAAATGTGATTCAAAATTAAAGTGATGAGCACGTTCAATTCGAATCTATGATCTGTTCCCTCTTAGTGAGGAGTTTGATACCCTTATAAAAACCGTATTTTATAAGCATTGAACACTGAAATTCAAATGACGACCACGCAAGAAAGATAAGCAAACGATTGGATCAAGTGTCAAACATTTTGACCCGGAAATCAATTATCATTCTGTCTTTAAAGTATAAAACGAGAATGATTCTGAAAGAAGTTATTTGTCTATAATATTTTTTACCACTGGACAACCCCAACACCACTGGACTTATGGGGAAGTCTGAAGTCCGATGTGTCTAGACAATCTCAATCGAACGAAATCGACGATCGAACCAGTCAAACCAAATCGAACGCAATCGACCGATTGAAATTTGATTGTCGAACGCAATGGAATCTCAATCGAACGTCAAAATTCTGGGTAATATTCGATTGGTTCAATTGTTGTTTGACTGGTTCGATCGTCGATTCCGTTTGATTGAGATCGTCTAGCTTTGTTCTTGCAGCTTCCCAACATCCAAGCTCTCAAACTTTACAAGCCGAATGAAATTACTTTCGATTTCCCGTAGAAATTATGCGATGAACAATCCGGGGGTCAATGAATCGACGATCGAATGCAATCGAACGCAATCGAATATCAATCGAATCTGAAAATTGCGGTAATATTCGATTGAGATTCGATTGCGTTCGACAATCGAATTTCAATCGGTCGATTGCGTTCAATTTGGTTCGACTGGTTCGATCGTCGATTCCGTTCGATTGAGATATCGTCTGGATGTGTCCGGCCAGTGCACATTAATTTTTTCCGGCGCATGTCCGGTGCCTAGACAGTTAGTCACACTAGGAAATCTAGCTTTCAGAAAAAACAACATCAGTCATCTACTACAGGATACATTTCAAAAACAAGGATGAGAGTTACCTGAATCAAGTTCGCAAGACAATATTAATTAAAACTTGAAAGTTGGAAACAAAATAAAACGTGCAGCAGCCAAAATCAACCAACCAAAATTTGTCATTCAATTCCCGAGACAGCGCTTCGATTTTTAAGGCCTTGTTTATACGCTAAAGTAAAAACAATTACGCACATGTAAATGGGTCATTGTTTGAGGTCCGGCAAAATTTCCGGGAGATAGCCTATCCGGCAATGCGCGGATCTAGGTGGGTTCCGCCTCCCCCGTAGATCTTTTTCTTGGGAAGTTGATCTTCAAATTAGTTTTCAAGGTTGGCTTGGCTCAAATCTTTTCATCTATGGCTCAAATTTTAGGCAATTTCTCAAAGTTTTTGAAAATGTTAATTTCATTAAAAAGCGCCGGGTTATTTTTTCATGAATCCCTTTAGAAGTTTTGCGGTGCATTTTTTTGCTTGAGAGTCAAGTAAACGATATAGCGCTTTCGCAGCATTAATCTTTGATACGCATTTTGGCGGGACGCTAGTGTGGCTAACTGCTAGAGCTCTCGACATTTAACACTTGAATTACCACGTCCGGTGTAGCAAAAGAATACTTTTTGACACCGGACAAAAACACAGGACTGAACAGTGAGTCGGGATTGTCGTCCCCGAGTATGTCCAATCGACATTTTATTTGTGAAGAAATATCTCACCAATTGTTTCTTGAAGCTCATAATCCTCTTGATTGTTACTCCAGGCTGCTCGGGTTGTCGCAGTTTGTGCCATTTCTTTTTTCAACTACAATCATTTATCACTTGAAAAGTTATTGACTGTTTTTAGAAACTGGAAACAGCCCCTTTTTTTCTTGCAGCTTTTTCTTGCCCAAAATAATTTTGCTTGTTTACCCGAAAGGCACTTTCCGTAGTTTTACTCACCCGTAATCTATTTTCAAATAGTTCCGGTTGTTTTAATTAAAGAAATTCATGTATTTTAAGGACTTAAAGGGTTAATCTCTTGTAAAAAAAATAGAAATATTAGAGAATTTTTTTGGCTTTTATCTTTTAATATTTATAATTATTAATGTAATTACTCAGTATTGTTGTAGTTTTTTTATCTAATGTACTCCATACGTAAATCTATGTAAAATTTTTTTGTCTGGAGATTAAACTATTTCGTGCAATTAGTATTTGTTTACACGGAATCAAAACATCAAAACAAAGCAGATTGGCTGTGATTTGTCTCCAGCCCGATTTTTAGTAACTTTTTGATGATGTGATGATTTCTTTCTGTGTATTTTTCCTTTTAGCTTTCAAACTACTAATTGCCATTATATGTGTTTTCTTCATTTGTCATTCTAACTCGCACAACTTTTTTCTCTCAATTAGAATTAGGCCGATGAAATTTATATATGAGTTTACCGTCGGCCGCCCGCATCTCTAAAAAGCACCCGCATGAAAATTTCATTATTTTCAAAATTCATAAATTTTTCATTATTTCCATATTTCTTTACAACTACAACCTCTATCTTGGTTAAAATCGTCTCTAAGCATGTTTACACGGGTAAACAAAGAAGATTTATTACGGAAAATGCTGCCGCCCTCAATCCTACAACTGCAGTGGGCGTCCCGCCCATATATCTGCCAAACCGCCCTGACCGCCATTTTAGTTTTTTGCAAAATCTAGCGCCACTGTAGCAATCGATCTTTATTTTTCGTTTGCAAAAGATGCGAAGGGTTGAAGCGAAGCAAAAACTTTTATTTTGAGAGAGCATGATTGGCAGAAATGGTGGATAAGGTGCTGTTGGGAAAATAATGAATAATGAATAGTGAAATCATGCCGCATCTATTTTTGGGTAAGTTCACGACGGTAAACTCATATGTAAATTTCATCGGCCTTAGGGCGGATCTTTAAAAATTGTTTGGTTCCCGTCATTTCGACTTTAAAAAATGGGTCGGTCGGTCGGTCGGTCAAAAATGTTTTTTTGTACATACATACCATCTTTGTTAATTGAAGGTACCTGCATTGTGAGCCCCATAATCATCACGCAACATCATGATTTTAGAAAGTGATGCTTCATCGCGAGCGTGGTCTGCTTCCCCACGAAGGTCCGAATTATGAAATCGGGTTAAAAAATCGGGAAATCATTGATAAACTGGTTTTTTGTTCACTTTCCGCTGGCGCGCCGCGCTCGCTATTTCGATTTGAAAACTTGTAAACACTGAGCGCGCAGAGGTTGACAATTAGGAATCCAGAAGTGGCAAAAGGGGTCTCCGACTCTCCGACTCTAATTTCAGAGTAAAAATCAGGGTCGGTCGGATGACGGGAACCAAACAATTTTTAGAGATCCGCGTAGGGAGGTCAGTCGAAATTTCAATCAAACTCATTTGCAAAAAGTCAAACACTAAGTTTCATGAAAAGCTTTTATTCTCAGAAAAAAGCGTTGTCACTCATCTTTCAACGTTTTGTAGTTTACCAGATATTCCATTTTGAATTTCTATTTTTTGAAGATTTCTGTACAAAATTCAAAAACCTCCCACCATCTATCTTGATTCTTGTTTTGTAAGGAAAGGGGGCGACGTCCATATTCAAAGTCGCCACTCATAACCAGTTAGTCACACTAGCTTCCCGCCAAAATGCGTATCAAAGATTAATGCTGCGAAAGCGCTATATCGTTTACTTGACTCCCAAGCAGAAAAATGCGCCGCAAATCTTCTAAAGGGATTCATGAAAAAATAACCCGGCGCTTTTTAATGAAATTAACATTTTGAAAAACTATGAGAAATTGCCTAAAATTTGAGCCCTAGATGAAAAAATTTGAGCCAAGCCAACCTTCAAAACTAATTTGAAGATCAATTTCCCAAGAAAAAAGATCTACGGGGGAGGCGAAACCCACCAGATCCGCGCACCACCGGATAGGCTGTTTCCCGGAAATTTTGACGGACCTCAAACAATGAACCATTTACATGTGCGGAATTATTTTTACTTTAGCGTATAAACAAGGCCTTAAAAATCGAAGCGCTATCTCGGGAATTGAATGACAAATTTTGGTTGGTTGATTTTGGCTGCTGCACGTTTTATTTTGTTTCAAACTTTCAAGTTTTATAATTAATTGTCTTGGGAACTTGATTCAGGTAACTCTCATCCTTGTTGTGCAAATACATCCTGTAGATGACTGATGTTGTTTTTTCTGAAAGCTAGATTTCCTAGTGTGACTAACTGATAACGGAAAACGACGGTTAGAGTCCCCTGGCCAGTTGGTGACCGGTCTAGTTGGGGACCGAACCTGTGGACAAAAAAGCTTCGTAAGAAAAAACACTTCAACTGCCACTCCAAAAAATACTTGTCCAAAACGATGAGTATGTTAGAAAGCATTTCTATAAAAATCAGCTCGAGACAGTTTCCTTCGTCTGAAATATAGACCTTTTTTTAAAGAGGCAGCCATGTTGAATAATTATGTACTCCAGCATAAAAACAATGATACAGCCATACATAATTACTGTATCCTATCATGCATATTTTAAAAATGCCCGCATGTCTTCAACTTTACAGCTCCAATACGAAGCTTCTAGCTCCGGATTGAAATAACAAAGGAAACCGGTATGTTGAATCTCCGGGTAGACATAGAAAACTCCTGCATTTTTATCAAATGAAGACTCTCGATAGACCGCCACTTTCAAAACAAAACAAAAACAAACTTTAGAAAAAATGGCGACTTGAAGAAAAATTCTGAAAAAACATGCCGAAGGGAAATGTAAGTGAGCTATTTTAAAACAAAAGAACGAGTGCAAATAAATTTAATATGCAAAAGCTTATGACTTTCTTTATCACCCTGATCAATATATGACCTTACCTGCAAGTAGAGCACTGATTTTCTCTTTTTAGCAATCGGTCGCAGACTGGTATGTCGTTCGGGAACTGGGTACTAGTACCGCTCACTTCGAAAGTTTTTTATTCTAAGAAGAACGCCTCAAATAAAAATCAAAACAAAAAAAAGAAAATGTTAAAAGTTGTCTAACCGTTGGTTGAAAAGGATTTTCAAAAAAGTAAAAAGTAAGTGAAAAGTTTGAATCTAAAAATTTCGGTCGCCAGCTGGGCAGGGTACTCTACTTTGAAAACATACCTTGTACCCACCTCCTTATAACAGTCTTCATGATTTGACCAAAATTTTACCAAAGCTTCCATTCCCGCCAAAATCAAAACAAACAGCCCGCTACAAAGGTCGCCATTTTTGGAGGTTTACATACAACGGCCAAATTCCATCACAATTTTTAAACGACCTTTGTTTATAAAGCTCCAGAGGCAAGAATTTTATTCTCTGAAATCACCCCTAAATTGCTCAGGGAAAGGTTTTTGGATAGCGTGCTAAAGGAAAAAGCAAAGGAGTGAAGCTACAGTAGTAAGCTGTCTTTGATTTTTTCTTTGAAATTTTTAGTGGAATTTCATTTTGGTCATCAATGCCATAGCTAACTCTCAACATTCCAATATATCTACCCACTAACAGTCTTTTCCTGTTACGTGAATATGGAGGCTGCCCCTATAACCTCTCCACGGTAGTGAAATTGAAAGTGTTTCACAAAAGAAATCTTTGCTGGAAGATTGAAATTGAGTGTGTTTTTCTGCAGAGCGAGCCACAGACGAGGGTCACCATATCATTTACTTTCCCTTAGTGCTTTCCACCCGAAACTACTTGATAAAAGATTTTTTCAGATTTGGAACCTAGAAAAAATGTTAACGTTGGTTAAAAAATATTGTAAATTTAAAAAAGAAAAAATTTGAATTTTAAGTGCATATTTTAACTTTCTGAAAAAGTAGAACGTTCTAGTCAAACAACGTGTTACATTTCGAAAGCTATAAACTATTACAGGGAAAAATGAAAAAAAAATCAGGCTGATACAGTCAGGCTAGCTCTAATCTAAAGCTCTAAAACAGCATTTAATCTAATAAATAACATGAAAACCAGAACACGATTCTTCAATGAAAATCAAAACTATAAAGTGCACTTGCAAACATCAATTTGTCAGATCTAACAGTAACAAAATTAATAACGGCACTGTCATCATTGACAATAAAACAAAGGATTGTCTGTCAAGAGCCTTGTAAACATATCAACGACTTCCATCGAAATGATCTGTCACAGCTAAGTCTATCATTCTTAGTGTGGTCTGAGGATGTGGTCTCATGGTTTCTAAAAAATTGCCTTTTAAAAAAGGGGGGATTCTTTATCAAGGGCTGCAAGAATCTATCAAAACAAGAAAAAGGGGGGACTAAAATATATCTTTAGTTTTATTGATAACAATTTTCTTTGTCTGATAATATTTTCTTTCCCATTTTCGTACTCACAATCTCATGCCCACTATTTTGCAGACCATGCTATATTGAAAATTATGTACATTAGAACAACCTTTATTAACAGACCAAATCAAACCATAAAAACTATTATTCTCCCCAATTAGATAACGTTTTAAGGTGTTTTAAAGGGTTTACAAAGTGAAAAATTTTCTTTGTCGCCCAACCATGGAGGCCGACATTTTTTTCCTAAATCAAATGGCTTGCCGGGGCCCATGAATCTACATCCTCTCTTCTCTCTCTCTATTGTAAAAATTGTTTGCTGAAGGGTACAAAGATTTTCTTGAAATAGTTGATCGACATCAATGTACAATGATCTTTGACATTAATGGTCTTTGACATTTTCAGCAGAGACTTATTTTTACAAGTTCTGTCACATCCAAAATCAATGTCATAAGCATGAAATCTTACTTGTGTTTTACTGCCTAAATGTAAATTCTCTACTTGGGAAGACCACTTGCTTGACCTAACTTAAACTAGGACTACAATCAGAAGACATTCCCAGTTCCAATCTAATGATAAAGATAATTTACAAGGCCTAAGATATGAACAAATCACAACTGTTATACCAGATACTGTATCTTTTGTTTTGTTTTGTTTTGTTTTTCATAAAAAGTTTTATTTGTATCATTTGATTATAGGATCCAGTTTATTTCCAATGATTTTTTTTTATTGAATTTTATTTAGTTGGATATCAATTATGTACCCAATATAATGTTGATGGCATTGATCTCAATCCAATCGTTGTACTTTGTTATTGTCTAAAAATAAAAATCTGAGGGGGGGACTCCTCTTTTTTTTTCATTTTAATGGGGGGGGGGACATTCTAACAAGGGTAATTTTTGTTTGATTTAAGGCCGGGGAGTTTTCTTAAAGGACAACTATCTAACTATTGCATCAAATTCCCGCTTTCTTAAGAAAATTGAAGATGAGAAAAAACCTAAGACTTAGGATCACAGATTGAAACAAATATACGAAGGGTGGGATTTTACAGCCGCCCGTCGTGCAAGGCACTGAGAGGCCACGAGTGCCAAAAAGAAAGGCCATTTGAGGTGCAGCAACCTCATTGGTGGAAATTTGATAAACAGCTGCAAAGGAGCGCTTGGAACTGCTTGGAAGCAATCAGAAGATTTTTGTAGATTTCGATATAAACTTCTCTTAAGGTTTACTTGTCAATGTGTTGTGTCAACTTGTCAGCATTGTATTGTTGTAAAGGGAAAGATAAAAGAAATAAGACTAGCCTAGTTTCTAATCCTGATATAAATAAGAGTTTAAGCTTAGACTGACTACCCCTGATATTATACCTTTTTTTAATTAACTGGTACCTTGTCTGGATTGATAAATGGATTCCTGGTTTTTATTTGTTACTCATTGTTACTTTATTTGAGTACTTTATTAAAGTTATGATATCATAAAGATGAATTTTTAAAGAAATTATTATAGATAGAAGTAAACTTGATGAAATTATTTAAATAATCACAGTCACACACATACATTTCACCTTTACTATTACAACTTTACTATTGCTTAAATTGGTACATCACATTACAATCCAAGATCTTTTTATGATACAAACTACAACTTATCACCATCATCTTTTTGGCACTTTGACTTTTAGAGTAAAGGAGGAAATTACTTCTGAAGACGCACAAAGACCAGCAAAGTGGAACGCATAGCCTTTAAAATGGTAGAGTTAGGCCTAAAGGGGCTATTATATGGCATTTCTGATAGGCTGATTCAGCCAATTTTAATGATAGGCTGATTCGGCCAATTTTAAAAGGACATTGTTGTGTTCATCAGTTTTTTCTTAATTTGATCATGTTTCAGAACTATATAGAAAAATAAGGGAGCGGTCATAAAGTATCTACTAGAGGGGGGTGGAGGATATTTTGAAAAATCCAAAAAAAATTTCGCACCCCCTCCCCTAACCTGGAAAAATTTTTCGAACCCCCCCCCCCTCATAAGGCCCAATATTTTTTCGCACCCCCCCCCCTACTAAGAAAGTTTTTACGCGAAAAAGAATTCATCCAGATGCGGTACAAAGAGTATTAATTTGTTTGTATGACAGTTTTTTATGTCAAAATAAGGTAAGGGAGATAGTTTAGCCCTGTTAAGTTAAAGTATAACAGGGTTAAGACAAGAATCATCAAGTGGTTTTCTCTGAGCTTCTGTAAAATTTGGAAAAAAATACGGCTTATTTTCCCCAGTAGCGACCTGGCTTAATTTTCTGGGGGTGCAAACTATGAAATTGGCGCCCCTGGTATTTTTTGTCCTTACTTGCGCCCTCCATTATTAAGTGAAAATATTAAGCTGTAAGAGCAGTATGGTTGAAAGTAACGCCTGGAATCTTTGAGTCAAGAAACTTGGAATTTGTTTTTTGTAATTTGAAATGTTAAGGGGTTTTGACTAGCAGATGCTAAGGAGGCGCAACCATGGTTTGCGCCGACGGGCGAAAATTTCAATATTTTTCACCCACCATTTTAGCTAAAAGACACTTTGTTTTGACAAATTTCTTTTAAGAAGTACTTTTTCAAACCACTCTGATGAGCTGTGAGAGCCACTAATCTACTTCCCTCACCTAGCTCAATGTTACAAACTAAAAGGGCAAGGCGATGATGCCCAAATAATGGCAATATGAAATGTACATATATCCACTAAGATAAATTAAGAGTTGTCGGCCGTAAGGGCGAAAAATTTTTGAAATCTTCAAACGTAAAACTATGAAATTAGACTTCCTACATTTTCTCTTGAGTTTCCCAAAAAAAATTGGAACCCCCCCCCTAAGCCCCCCTAGAATCCTCCACCCCCCCCCTAGTAGATACTTTATGACCGGTCCCTAAGAGGTTCTATGTAGATTATAAACTTTGACCTTAATGGCGAAATTTTATCTTCATAAAATTCATTTTCAGATATACTACAGTACAATAAATAGAAAAAAATGTCAAGCTCAGTAAAACATACACTGGAGCGTTTGGAAGAGCAACAAAAACAAAGACTTTTGAAAAAGAAGAAGAAAGAAGAAAATGAAAAAGCAGAAGTGGCGGTAAAAAATGTGTGCAAGTGCTCTGTAGAAGACCAATATGATAATTTTGATGGTGTTGAGGACGAACTTGATCTAAAGGTAATTCAAACTTCTTCCATTCAGTTACGCTTCAAAGTATACGATAGTATAGATTATTTAATGGTGAACAATGATATCAGCATTATTTTCTCCTCTCTTATTCTAGCTTGGAATCAAATTTTCCAACCTTATGGAAACTGATGACTTTAAAGAGCTACAAGAAGGGATAAGGGTATGTTTTTATTTATACACCTTTTATAGTCTACATATTTTGTATTCTTTTTTTGTTGCTTCTTTTAGGTTCTTTTGAAGCAACTTTTCTTACAAAAATTACCCATCAATAGTCATTGTTTTATTTTATTTACTTTTTTAGGAGTTGAAGGATGAGAATGGAAGATTAAACAAATTATTAGGTGAAAGGGAAGAAGAGATCAAAATAATTCGTAGAAGATGGAAAGAAGATAAACGAGATCTCACAGGTTTGATAACACACTTATTTCTTTTGAAATTTGATGAAATCAGTATTGCTCATACACTGTTATATAGAATTTCCTGCAAGATATATTTCCTCATGCTAAAAAGTTAACGGCGCCACTAATAATAAGCAGATATTCAATAGGTAAAAGTTGGTTATTGAGATTTATTAACCCGAGGCAAAAACAAAACATAAATTATGTAAATAGTCGAACGATTCACGTAAAACACTTCCATAATCGAACGTTGGAATGTCTTTCTTATTTAATGATTTTCTTAAATTACTCTGAGTCATAAAATTTGTTTATGAAATCAACAATATATTTCTTATTTTTTAATTTCTTTGAAAAACAACAAGAGCGATATAAAAAATCAAACTTCGATAGCAAAATTTAAAAAAAAAGTTACCGTTGTATAATAGCCGTGGTATATCAGGAATATAATAATCGTTCTTAAATCTTTCATTATTATAGCAAAAACTGTGATTCAAAGATTCTTTTTACAGTACTACATTAATTAACCTCCTAGTTTTAATATTGTAACATCTTTGTATACAATACTTTTTTTCAAGGTGGAGGAATCGGCTCAGACAATGTTGCTGCAAAGATTATTGAGTTTTCAAAGAAGATTCGTGATTTGAATGCAGAGCTGGGTAAAGAGAAATCAAAAACGCTAAATTTACAAAGACAAGTAGATCAATTTGAGTTGCAAAAGAAGGTACGTAGCGTTGTTTAGATCATTTTTATTCAAACTGCCCAGGGTTATTCTCATTACACGCTGTGAAATTTTCGATACGTTTTCCAGGCCATAATCGAAAAGGTTTTTGTGTTACCATTAATTTATAGCTTATGAAAAATTCATTTATAACGTTTCTTTTATTTTAGACACAAGAGAAATCAATGAAGTCCCCAACCAAAGAAGAAAGAGACAAGGAAGTCAGTTGTTGTCAATCTTGTGTCCCTTTCACAGGCTCAAAAATTATTTTCATCTCGAAATTTCCTCCTGAGCACTTCTTTTTAGGGAGAAACATTGATCATAGTCAAAAATAGTGTGACATTTCTATTTTCGAAAAAAATCAAAAATCAGGTCTATATACTTCATTTAGAATCTCGATGTTCAATGTTTCAATGATATGAAAAGGTTTTAGTTTCTTCGCCAAATGTGAATAGTAAAGTCTTTTACTTTCAAATGGAAGTGCATTAACCTCATAACACCTACATTTTTCAAAGTCTCAGACTATTCCTTTGAGAAGAAAGAGCTTTGCCAATAACTAGCAAAGGATATGACACTAATCTAGATACTATTGTTTTACGTTTAAAAAAATGAACATCATAGCAAGATGGAGTTCATCTTGTTACAACATACAACATAGATAGTAAAGTAACCTCAAAAACTCAACATAATTGACTTGTAACTTTATCTTTTCATGTGAGGAAAGATGTTAACAGGTCACATTATTTTATTTCCAGTCAAAATGATAGAAAATAATATCTTACCTGACTTAACAAGTCATTCACCTGACTTTGCAAGTCATCTCATTTTGGTAACCTCATTTTCACAACATTCCTAGGAAGGTAACCTCATTGAACAAACAAAAAATGAAAATTTGACCTTTTGGCTATCTAGCTATGAAATTTTATCATAATCTGGCCTGTAATAGTAAAGATATTGAGTTTAGAAAAGGTAACCTCGATTTTGGAACCTCAAAAATCTAACATTTAGTTTTGACTATAGCCTTAGTTTGGAGCAACCTCAAAATTCCGTGTTTTCTTTAAAAAATTGTTTGGCCTTAGCGGGTGGCTCCTAAATCAATCACCTAAGGGTAACCTCAAACACCCAACCTACACAGCCACAAATGGATACTAGTTCGACATTTACCCCTTTTATTTTTGACTACGATCCATTCATTTACCATCTTTTCTTTTCATTTAGGCTTCTGAATTATCATCTGTAAAAGACAAGTTATCGCAAGTTCTTCTAAAATCTGCTGAAGAAAGAAATGAAATAGATTCTTTGAAAAAAGAATTGAAAATCGCAAACAAGGTGAACTGAGATAAGATATGGCCTTTCCTTTACAGAAAAAGACTGATCTCATACTGAGTACCTTAAGGGAAGAAATTTTCACGGAATTTAATTTCGCGGTTCACAGCTCAAAATTCGGAAATTTCGCGGAGTTGTCGAAAACTGCGAAATTAAATTCTGCGAAAGTTTGTTCCCGTGAATCGTCACAATCAGGGTGGTCTACACAGGAAAAAATTTTCGATTTCCAAGGTTGGAAATTCAATATTTTTGGGTTGGAAATTTTGGTTTTATAATTGAAGGTTGGAAATTTGAGCGATTACCTTAAGCTGATTTGGAAAACGTAAATTACCCATAGGTTTTGTAGAATAAACCAATGCCCTTGAAAAATCAAGTGAAAAAAACCATGTAGAAATGACAATTTTCCAAGGCTGGTTGGAAAACATGACTTTTTGGGTGGGAAATTTTTATTTTCCAAACAGTTTGGGAATTGAAAAAAAAGGTCAAAAATCGATGTGAAGATACATATTTTAGTAAATTTGATACCTCAAGTTGAAAAACTAGACTTTTTGGTTCGGAAATTTGTGTTTCTCCAAACAGTTTGGAAAACGTTAAAAATCCATGTGGAAATTACATTTTTGTGAAATTGAAACTCTTTCGATTGGAAAACTAGATTTTTTGGGTTGGAAATTTGTGTTTCTCCAAACAGTTTGGAAAACGTTAAAATCAATGTGGAAATTACATTTTTGTGAAATTGAAACTCTTTCGATTGGAAAACTAGACTTTTTGGGTTGGAAATTTGTGTTTCTCCAAACAGTTTGGAAAACGTTAAAAATCCATGTGGAAATTACATTTTTGTGAAATTGAAACTCTTTCGATTGGAAAACTAGACTTTTTGGGTTGGAAATTTGTTTTTCTCCAAACAGTTTGGAAAACGTTAAAAATCCATGTGGAAATTACATTTTTGTGAAATTGAAACTCTTTCGATTGGAAAACTAGACTTTTTGGGTTGGAAATTTGTGTTTTTCCAAACAGTTCGGAAAACGTTAAAAATCCATGTGGAAATTACGTTTTTCTAACCATTTTCTGCGCATGTCCTTGGGAAAACCACAAGCGATTTTTCGCTCAAAACTGTTTTGATGTATAGCTAACCTAGATATTTGGCTATAATGTGAGCAGTCAGTTGTAAGTTTCCGTCAGGTGAGGCGTCTCTTCGGAGCGGCCTCGGTCAATCGCAGTGAGTTCGCACAGTGAAGCACATAGGGTACTTGTGTCATAGTTTCAAATAGTGCCCTGCTGAGCTGTGTGATAGATCTAAGATCAACCACGTATTTGTGCGAACAATAACGAGAGATTGACCGGGAGCCATCGAGGCCTAGGCTAGCGAGTGGCTGTTCACAAAAACAAAAACCTTGTTTAAGATCTCTTTTCCACATCTCTGCCATCACGTTTTGGATTTTGGCTTTTTTCAACCTGAAATTTCGAAATTTCCAACCTTGTTTAGCTTGGATTTTGGCTTTTTTCCAACTGAATTTACAAAAATTCCAACCTTGTATTTCGGCTTTTTTCCACCTGGATTTTCGAAATTTCCAACCACCTTGTATTTCGGCTTTTTTCAACCTGAATTTTCGAAATTTCCAACCTTGTTTAGCTTGGATTTTGGCTTTTTTCCACCTGGATTTTTGAAAATTCCAACCTTGTTAAATTTGGATTTTGGCTTTTTTCCAACTGAATTTTAAAAATTCCAACCTTGTTAAATTTGGATTTTTTCTTTTTTCAACCTGGATTTACGAAAATTCCAAGCCATGGAAAATGCAAAATTTCCAACCTTGGAGAATGTCCCACATTTTCAGGTTGGATTTCCCATTGGATTTTATCTTTTTTCCAACTAAGAAAACTTGAAATTTCCAACCTTGGAAGGTTTAAAATCTGTATGTCTTGTGCGTAGTCTTTTGCGTAGATCGCTAGGGCAAGCTGGTAATCTCACATCATCCACAATAGATAAAAAGTCTTCTATTTCAGGTTATCCACCAAACGGTCTCTTGAATTTCTAAATAGCTCTATAATGCCCTTCGAATGCCACGACTTTGTGATTGTTTGATGAATCGCGACTCGAATCAAAATCCGGCATCTCTATACTACTGTTGTATTTTTTCATACAAAACAGGTTTTACAACGTGAAGTTGGAGAGAATATTTCATTTCAATCTTTATTGAACTCATCAGCTGGTTGGAGAGGTCGCCAGCAACAAATCATGGCGTTGCAACAAAAAGTAAAATAGTTTGTTAAATCAGGGGTCACTTTCATTCTTCTGGAAAAATGAATGCGGTAAAAAAGATACGACTGCTCTGATTTTCCACATTTAAACTTTTTTAAGTTCCAGACAAAAATAGGGGAGTAGGGACAGTTATTAAAAGTTAAATGGTTACATCCAATGTCCACTTATCAATCAAAATTCAGTGCCGTAGGAAGCATTTTCATATTGGGGGGGCTAAAGTTTAGTGACACCGCGAGGGCCAACCATGGTTTGGCCCGAGGGGGAAAATTTTGAAAATTTGAGCTCTAGATTGCTTGAAAATGCACTCAAAACATGCACTTAAAAGAAAATTTGCATTTTGCAAAATAACCATTTTTGAAAAAATTATTGGGGGGCATAGCCCCCCTTGCCCCCCAGTTGCTACGGCACTGAAATTCTTTAGTCTATACCATAGACCCATCACAGTGACTTAAATCACATTTTTTCATTTTGAGAAAAACGCAAATAAAGGTTTTCAGAGCTAAAAAACCTTATCAACAAAATTGGCCTTAGTAAAATGCTGAAAATGAACGAAAATGTTAATTTTTAAAGCTTTTTAGTTCTTAATTCTGCTTAATTGTGTACTTTAGGGTTTATAGAGTATAGCTGTGCCCATGTGATGTATTACATCTTTAAACAACTCATTACATTGATCCATTCGTTTATTTTCATTTTGACCAGAATAACGATCTTCAGCAGCAACTGCCACAACACGAACGTGGAAAGAGTGGTTCTACGTCACGCTCCATATCGAGTCACGGTCAATCGGTGCACGATGAAAAACATCGGTTGACCATGCGCAAAATGGAATTGGAACGAAAAGAACAAGCTGATGTAAATTTGTTTTTTTAAACCATTTCAAACGGTGATGCACTAGGTCAATAACGTCTCTGAGGGTTGCCTCTGCTCTGTAGAAAAGCGTCTAGATATTGGAGCCGAGAAAGTTTAACGATAATATCTCTATCAAAGTTCATTTTTATGTGACGAGTAGTTTTTATTATTTCAGCCTAAATGGCAGAAAGTTTTTCGTTAGAGGGTGAGCAGAAGCCTTTTCGGCTATTTATTAGATCTGTATTAATCCGGAATAGAGCATGGAAATTTTGTTGTTGTTTTTTTCAGGGTTATTTTCAACAATGTAAACTACTTTTACTCAAAGTTTGAGCGCAACCAAAAGTCTTCTTTGCCAAAGAATTATTGTTTTCGTTTTTATTTTTTCATCTTTCTGTTTCATTAAAACGTTCTATCTTTGATTTTCCAGAAATTACAGAAGGAACTGGAAGCGACTGTTCAAGAACGCAATTCCTTGAAAGAGAAGAACAATGCTACTAGAGCTAGAATCAAAATTTTGTCACAAGACAACAAGAATTTGAAAGAACAAATGTCGACACTGATAGAGAAAGGGAAACATGATGATGAACTTGTCAGTGCTCTTCTGGTACGATGTTTTGTTTTTCTTTAAATGACAAACGTCGCACCATTTCCTTGTTTTTCAGCCACCTCTAGCGGAACGGGGTCTGAGGGTCGGGAAGACGTGTTTGTATAAGAAAATATATACAAGTTAAAGAGGTCGAACTATCGAAAAAAACTTGAACCGAACACATTGTAGAAATGTTTGTTAAGAAGATTTATCTTACAATCTCAATGAAATGTTACTGTTTACAAAAGTTTTAATTTTTTCTCTACAAATCTTATGGTAAAACATTTATTTGAATGCCACCGCTTATCCTCTTTTTTTAGAAAGAACAACAGATCCTAAAAGCAGACAACGAGAAATTGAAGAAATCAAAACAACAAGAGAACTCACAAAAAGGCGAACGTGTTTTGAGAGCGTCCGGCAATTTCGCTTTCGAAGAAAAAGAACAACATCATCAATCATTGGTCGATAAACTTAAAGAAGAAATGGCCATTCAAGAAAATAAGGTCGTCCAATTAGAATCAGAATTGAAAGAAATCAAAACAGCAAGACGATCGCAGAGCCATATCCCCCGGCCACCTGGGTCAGCTGCGGGCCGTAGAAACGACCCTAGAAGACCCTACAGTGGCAGCAGGTAGGTTTAGAATTGGATCATATCTCCCACGCTTTGATTTCGTGTTTTGATTTTTTTTCAGCAGGTCCTTTACCATAAAGTTTACTTAATCTTGGCTAACCAAGATAGCCCTCGACTAAATGCATGTTACTTTATTTGTGAAAAAAGCAATTACATGGTTATCATTTCAGCGTTCCATCAACAGACACTATCGATCAACAGCTTCAAGAATTTAAATCTTTAAACCAAGCAGCTGGCGTGGAAGTTGAGAGGTTGAATGGATTGGTCAAACTACTACAAGATAGGTAAAAGTCTTGAATACAAAACTTTGGATCAATACTTCAACTTGTCACATAAGTAAATCAGATTAATTGGCCAAGGGGACCCAAAATAACTCTTTTCTTTATATTTAGATGAAACAAAACAGAATTCTGATAATTCTGAAAGGATTTATTTTTCACACTTCACGTTGAATATCTGCTTACTGTTTGTCTGCTCGCCCATGAACATATAAACGACTGGACATCCATCTCCTTTGTATTTTTGTAGAAAGCACGGCTAGCTTCGTAATAAATCTTAATGATATACCTCTTGGGAATACTTTGCTAACAACGTCAAAATTTCGACAAAAGTCTCTGTTGTTCTACTTTAAAATACAGACGGCAACGAAGCTCGTTTCAAAGACATAATGGACGTCTAGTCATTTATTATGTTCATGGTTCGCCTAGAAACTTGTAACTGTCGGGGAGCCTTGGGACAAGTTTTACACATACAGTTTTGAATAGGCCTCTGACTTGTATCTGAAAGCTTACAATACGCTTTTGAGTTTGGGAATTTTTCTCTTTAGAAACGGTGAACTTGTGAAGGACTCGTTAGAGAAAACGATACAAATCAATGAACGAAAACATCAGAATGCTCAACTCGAGAAAGAATTGGAAAAAACGTTACTCAGCCAACGAAACAATAAAAAAGCCAGCCTTTCACCGAGGAAAACCGATCCTGCTAAAGACCTGCTAGAAATGGAAACGAAGTAAGACTGTCAATTTTTCACCTCTGTCTCAGTGACCCAGTGGGTACGCCACAGAGGATTCAAATGTAATGAAAAGTCTCTAGCTTTCATCGGGTGGGAATTTCAAAGTATAATTCTTATAGCGCAAAAAAAGCTTTGGGATCCTCTTAGGATTTTTGAGTCCTGTTAACATTTCTAATTTAAGGGTTGGACGATTTTTCAAGATTGTAGGAGAATCTACAGGCTCTTTTTAACACAGGGCTGTTTTTGAAGTCTGTTGAAAGGATTTAGTATGTTGAACATTGTTTGTAGTTCCATTCTTTAAGGGGTAAATTTTCGTCATGTTTGTCGAAACCCTGTGAGTTCAAGAATCTGACTTATTTTTCTTGATCGATAGATCTTTTCATAAATTACGTTACGAATATCACTTGCCTCGTTTTCCCATGGTGATTAAACCCCAGTGGATTTTATTAAAACTACTTCCTATTCATAAAAAAATAATTTAATGTCCCAAGAGAAACAAGACGACTTAAAGTCTAAAATTTCGCCTAGAATTTAAACTACATAGGAAAAACAAGAAGTAGAGATTGAAGCCAATTTGAAATCTACTTTACATCGAGCCTTGATGAAACAATTTTACAAGAACAACGAGGCTTAAAATCGCTAAAAAAGAGACCAATTTAAGAACAACTGTTGTTGTTTAATTTTTAAGAACTAATAAACAAAGGTAATATCACCGTCTATCAAAAGTTATTGATTTGATTCTTATAAAGCAAATGCTTATATAAGAAAAATGAATATGCTCATATTGTGCGCCATCCCTTATTTACTTTGAAAGAACTAATTACCGAAAGGTATATTACCGTCTATAAAGAGTTATTGATTTGATTCTTATAAAATAAATGCTTATAAGAAAAATAAATAAGGTCATTTTGTGCGCCATCCCTTGTTTACTTTTTAAGAACTAATTACCGAAAGGTATATCACCGTCTATCAAGAGTTATTGATTTGATTCTTATAGAGTATATGCTTATAAGAAAAATAAATATGCTCATATTGTGCGCCATACTTTGTTTACTTTGTAAGAACTAATTACCGAAAGGTATGTTACCGTCTATCAAGAGTTATTGATTTGATTCTTATAAAGTATATGCTTATAAGAAAATAAAGAAAAAATCAAAACTGTGGAGCTGAAACAAAGATATATGACGTAATCCGAAGAAAACCCGCGAAAATCGTGGTTATACGAGCGTGTAATTTGTAAATTAAATTTAGTGATTTCGTCCACCGTATCAAGCACTTTCGTTTTCTAATTTTTTTTCCGATGACACCGCCGCCGCCGCCGCCGCAGAAAGGCTATCGTAATACTTTCGCTAAGCGAAATTAATAATCACCATGGTAATTGTTAGAATACGAGGCAAGTGATGTCATTTATGAAAAGGTCTTTTGATCACAACAAATTACATATTCTTTTTCTTTAGATTGAACATTCAACTTGAGAACAATGACGCATTAAAAGAAGCGTTGAACGCAGCGTTGGAATCAAAAGAAGAAGATTTGAAAGTTTTTCATCAAATGGTGGAAGAAACGAAGAAAATTTTCTTGCAAGGTTTGCGACAATATCGATCCAATGCTGTTTCGTCAGCTTCTTAATGTGAAATGAACGTCATTGATTGATTGATTTCATCAGCTGGTAAAACGAACTTTTATACAGTATGTACAGGAAAAACAAAACGGCATTTTATAAATTGCATTGAAAATACTTGATTAGGGTACTTTATTTATATAGGATACTGTAGTAGATTTTCGGTGACACGAGATTTTTTGGCTGAGTATGATGGATACAACAAAATCTAAATAACTTTCAATGATTTCAAACTACCAGCATAAGGGAAAGAGTTTTAACCTGAGATGATTCAGTCCATCCGACTTTGAATTATTAAAAATTTTGACAGTTACTGCATTTTTACCAAGATATTAATTTTCAGTTTTATCATATTTTTTCTAAAAATTAATTTTACTGCTAAAGAGGTTGAATGGGTTATGTTTTAGATTTTGTATCAATATGCTTATAAAAGAAAAAACATGTAGGCATTATCATAAATTATTTTCAAGTGCAATGACTGGTATTTCCTGAATTTGATCCTTCAAGTGTTACTTTTATCGTCAATACTATAGAAAACTAATTTATGAAATAATCAAATATCACGTTATTAGAATTTTATTTGTAAATATCTTTTTATCATCAGTGTACAAATTTTGTAAGTGATTAATTTAAAAAAAAAATGTAAATTATCAAAATTTTTAAATCTAAGTTAATAATAGGAATCATGCTACGACAAATGACTAACTTTGCTTATTTATTTCCTTACGTTTATGTACTTGCTTTAAGAACTGGTTATATTTTGGCAATTATTAGCATACGACGGTTGGGAAGATTGAATACATTAAGGGAAGATATTTTCGCGGGACACGCATTCCCCTAGCCTATACTAGACGTCACCCGCGTTTACGCAATTAACGTTTATTCCACTTTGCGACTTTTTCGAATGTTTTGAGCTTTCGGGTTTTCGGGCTCTAAACATTCGATTTTTTGACGTCACTTTTAACTTTCGAAGCTCCTGCAGTAGCAAAATAATCGAATTTGCGTCAAAACACTTAAAAGGCTTCTATTTTTCGAAAATCGTCAAAGTGGAACTCACTAAGAAACGAGATAAAAAATCCCGGTTTTTAGTGAGGTGCTCGCTAGCATTCCCCCAAATTCGTACTATTTCAAGCCTTAAAGCAGTTTTTTTGCTTATTTAATAACGCTTTTGGCCAAAAATATCTTGCAACCGCGAAATTAAATTCCCGTGAATTTTTCGAAAATCGGTGAACCGCGAAATTAAATTCCCGCGAAAATTTCTTCCCTTAAGGTAAGTTATCAAAATATATAAGATTCTTTTCTATTAAACTTCATTCTAACATATTTTTTACAACATGCTTAGGACACAAATTCAGCTTAACATAATTTTTAATTTGTTAGCCATTAAGTGGATAAATTTTGGCGGGATTAAATTTGGCGAATTTGGCGAATTATGCCAAAATTCGCCAAATTAAATCCCCGCCAAATTTAACAAAAAGAGAATTATGTGAAAAATCACAACTTTTTAGTATATTCTTGAGTAATTTTCACCCATTTCAGTGTGACAAAATTTCCAGTTCGCCAAATTAAATGCCCGAAAAATTTTACGAAATTGATCTATCGCCAAATTAAATCCCCGCCAAAAACCGTATTTTGGCCAATCGCCAAGTTAAATCCACGCCAAAATTTATCCACTTAAGGTATACTTATATAAAGAGTAAATTATTTCAAAAAGATCCCTAAATTAAAAAGTTAACAATCACTTAGAAAATATATGGGACAATTTTATAAGGTACTTTCTTGCAGTATTGTTGCCAATATCTGCCATATTTCTTTTGGCATTTGACGTCATCACGGAAAGTGCGATGAACCAATAGGATGGTCAGAAAGATGAAATAAGAGAATGGTAACAAGTGATCAAAGAGAGCTGGAACCGACCAAAAGAAGGATAAAGCAAGCTCTGGTAAATAGTGAAAATGCCTTGCAACACCCCACCATCCAGATAAAAGCAATGGATTCAATTTATCTTGACCGGCCTCTGTGCGGTATTTAGCCCAAATCATATCTGGCTTCTTACCCCAGATCAGACATTTACCTCCAGTCTCACGGAACACCTGGCGTTGATAATCAGCTTGGTAATTGATGAAGATTGACGCAGCTCCGGCAACAATGAAGAAGGCGGTCAACTCAATACCAAGTTTCACTGGATGCGCAACCATGTACAAACTACATAATGTGTAAAAACCAGGTACGTAGACAAGACACCCCCAACAGATGTAGAAACCAGCTCGATCAACAGAGATATCCATGGTACGCATGTAGCCTCCTTCCCACCAGAAGAACTTTGTCAAATAGATCATCTGCAATAACCAGCATACGAACATACTGTCAACAAAACCGTACAGTTCGTAACTCTTCAGAAAACAAATGCTAATAACCAACGCCCAAATGGTTAGACCAAATCTGCAATTAGTGAATACTTTGATGTCAATACCGAAGACGCGTGGATAGAGTTCAGTACCCCAGTAATAATCAAAGATGAAGTTTCCACTAGATCCGTTATCAGATGTCGAGGGCGCCAACCACCCTTTCAGATACAACAATACACAAATGAATAAACTGTACAAACTCAACCACGCCAATACTTCTCCGTAATGATCAAACACGATAGTTGGCGTCATTCCGTACTTCGTCTTCATGACGTACGTTAATCCACCAAACGCTACCATGGTGATGACGTAGCACGAAAACCCGTTATCCTTGTACACTGGTGTGTTCCCTTTGGCTGTCAGAGGGCCTTCTAGTCGTGGGCCAGGAACGATAACTTGCAAAAGACCAGCCCATAAGCTGTACCCGAGAATGAAGACATGTGCTTTAGATTCCCACGAGAATGCTGGGCGCCACATTGCCAACAAAAATTCTTTCGGTTGCACAGTTAGGATTTTATCATAAAATTGCATAAAGCTTCCATCACACTGACTCACGATATACCATAAAACGAGCACGAAGTTTGGCATGATGGATATCAGCAGCAAGGGTACAATGGTGTACGAGAAAAAACGCTTCAAAAATTCCAGCACCATCTTTGACTTTTTTTTTTTCCTGAAAGAGATAGATAAAGAAAGAATAAACCAGCTGCGCTGGAAGGTCAGCCTAAATTGCTTAATATGATTAGAAAGATATGTTGTTAAAAATTGATATGAAATACTAAAACGAGAGTAAAAAAATAATCAAATTTACGTTTGTATACAATATGGATTAACGAAAATATGCCATGTTACAATCTGTGTGACAGAATAATTATTCGTCTCTTAATTAGGATAAATATTTATATAATAAAAACGGCAGGTCCAAAATGCATAAAACATAATGCATATTGCATGATGCATAATGCATAATATTTGAAAAATGTCAATTTTAGAGGATATAATAAGGAGAATTTGAAAGATACTACTTTCATCGAAACAAATATACCATTTTCTACCAGAAAATAAAGGATAGAAAGCTGTAAATTTGAATTTTGGATGATGAAGAAAATCCATGATCCACTGAAAATGCTTGTCGCCATTTTGATTTTCATAGTTGTAATTTACAGAACGTAGCATAGTGTAGAAAAAACACGAAAATATCTCCTCCGTATATTACTTTTTTAACTCGAAAACGTAAATTTTATAGCAAGATCTTTATTCTTTTCGAACAATTGCTAATAAATTTCAAAGGGTTTTCCCTTTTACAACAAAGCATTAACCATGTGAATGCTTTTTGTTAGATAAGCCAATATCCAGCCAATATAAATTAAAGAGCTTCATGAAGTTCATGCGAAAGCTAAAGAAAATAGACTTCGAATCTTTTTACATTCGAATGTTTATGTGTTTACCTTTTTTTGAGAAAGACGAAGGGGGAACCTTTCTGATCTGTTGCATGCATCGAGCATGCATCTTCTTACTATTTATGCTGACGCAAAACCCTTTGTTATGATTCGAATGTTTTCTCTTTCGTTCGAATTCGAAAAGTAAATATCATGTCTGGGGAAATCCCCTGATTGAAGGTTTTCGCGGTTTTTAGCCTGTACAAAGGAGAGTTTTAGAAAGTATAAAATCGTTCTGTAAATTACACAATACTAATATGCATTATGCAATATGCATTATGTTTTATGCATTTTGTACCTGCCGATAATAAAAATTAGATATACAGATGAACAGCAACAAAAGGCTACATCAACAACAGATTCAAGAAAATAAAAGTCAAGCTGGACAAAAAATCAAAAAAGTTTCAAAAACGAAGATGCTGTAAATCAGTAAAAGTTAAAATTGTGTCATTCTTATTCATCTTTACTCCAGAGAAATAGTTTAGCTTAAAACTACATGTTTTTTATAATAAGCAATGAAAAATTCAAAATAAGGTTTACACCGACACCCAAAATACTATTTAAAATTTATTCAAATTTAAAGTTTTATGTTTAGCATACCCGGTGTCGTCCCAGAAAGACTGTAATTATTGTACTGTATTTTCCCTAATCTGAGCCTAAATATGCTTAAAAGTGCAATATTTATCTATTAAAAAATATTTAATCCATTTATATACATTTATTATTTATCATTATTAGCCCAGAATGTATAAGTGTCCGCCATCAAATCACAGTGAAAAAATGTAAGTCTAGAAAAACATAATTTTTGTCAATAATTTGATGAAGAATACTTCAGCCTTTCTGAAATTTACATAGGCAGCTCCTACTTTAAATATATATACTTGATTAAAGTCTATTCACGATAAGTGTGCACTCTTTTTTCTTTTACCTATAACTTTTGAAGGAATTCTTCAATCTTTATAAATTTGGTATCATTGGAAAGATATTAGTGAGTGGAACAATTTGAAATAAAAAAATCTTTAAAAAAATTCTAAAAATGAAGATGAAAATGAAGAAGAAAAAAATGAAGATCTTGTAGAAAAGTGCTATAACTTTCATTTTCACTGGAGAGATTTTTTGATCTTAGGAGATCATCACTGTGAAGAAATTTCATTAAAATATTTATTCAATATAAAGTTATGATACAAAGTTAATAAGTGATTGACCCCAAAAAACAGCAAAAAACTGCAGAAAACAGCGTTTTTAGACGTCAATCAGCTTATAACTTTGTTTGATATCTTTTGATTGAATGATTATTTTTGAGAATTTTTTTCACAGCGATAACGTTCGATGATTAAGGATTTACTTCAGTGAAAATGATAGTTATAGCACTTTTCTACAAGAACTTCATTTTTTTCTTTTTCATTTTCATCTTCATTTTTATAATATTTTTAAAGTTTTTTTTATTTCAAATTGTTCCACTCACTAATATCTTTTCAATGATACCAAATTTATAAAGATTGAAGAATCCCTTCAAAAGTTATAGGTAAATGAAAAAAGAGTGCACACTTATCGTGAATAGACTTTAATTTCCATTTACGCTTGATCATAATTATCTCCAAGTCAAAAAGAACAAAATGAAATGCAAGTGTCTGCTTTCAAATCACAGTGAAAACTTAAAAGTCTAGAAAAAATCATTTTTACGTCAATAATTTGATGGAGAACTTCGGTCTTTCTCAAATTCACATATGAGCGGTACTTTAATATACTTGATCAATTTCCATTTATGCTTTATCATAATTATCTCCAAGTCGGTCCAAAAAAACAAACGTAACTGCCAGTGAAAAACGCAAGTCTAGAAAAAAATCATTTTTGCGTCAATAATTTGATGAAGAACTTCGTTGTTTCTCAAATTTACATAGGAGCTGTACTTTAATATACTTGATCAATTTCCATTTACGCTTTATCATAATTAACTCCAAGTCGGTCCAAAAAAACAAACGTAACTGCCAGTGAAAACGCAAGTCTAGAAAAAAATCATTTTGGTCAATAATTTGATGAAGAACTTCGTTCTTTCTCAAATTTACATAGGAGCTGTACTTTAATATACTTGATCAATTTCCATTCACGCTTTATCATAATTATCTCCAAGTCGGTCCAAAAAAACAAACGTAACTGCCAGTGAAAAACGCAAGTCTAGAAAAAAATCATTTTTGCGTCAATAATTTGATGAAGAACTTCGTTGTTTCTCAAATTTACATAGGAGCTGTACTTTAATATACTTGATCAATTTCCATTTACGCTTTATCATAATTATCTCCAAGTCGGTCCAAAAAAACAAACGTAACTGCCAGTGAAAACGCAAGTCTAGAAAAAAATCATTTTTGCGTCAATAATTTGATGAAGAACTTCGTTCTTTCTCAAATTTACATAGGAGCTGTACTTTAATATACTTGATCAATTTCCATTCACGCTTTATCATAATTATCTCCAAGTCGGTCCAAAAAAACAAACGTAACTGCCAGTGAAAAACGCAAGTCTAGAAAAAAATCATTTTTGCGTCAATAATTTGATGAAGAACTTCGTTCTTTCTCAAATTTACATAGGAGCTTTACTATTTAATATACTTGATCAATTTCCATTTACGCTTTATCAATATTGAATATTATCTCCAAGTCCAGAAGAACAAGCATATTAAAATGTCTAGCTCTATCAAATCAAAAGAAAACACCAAGTTCGAGAAAACATTATTTTTGTGAATAATCAGATAATTAAGCTGTGAACTGTAATATATATACATTCCATCAAATTCCAGTAATTGTTGGTGGTTATTCTATATTCAATTCCAAAATGAAAAAATATGTTTTCATGCTACACAATTCAGGAAAAAACTTGAGCAAATAAGTTGAAATCTTCATACTTTAAAGAAAAGAACATCCTTATAATCTAACTCCAGTGTTGTATCTTCCTTAGTTATAAGTTTAAAAGCCACTTCAACAAGATGTAATGATTGCATAAATAAAAGCTGGCGAGATAAACACCGAACGAACGAAAAAGCAGCGCCTTGGCAGCCATATTGAATTGGTTTTGACACATATCGGGAAACCAAACTTAGCCCGATTGGATGAATTGAAAGCGTATCCCAACCGGAACGCTGCCCTAAAAAAGCAAATACACAGGTCGGGAAACCAAACTTAACCCGATCGGATGAAAACTTTAGAAATCGGGGAAACACTTTTTTTTTTCTGACCCTGCTGCGGAATAATAGCGAAATGAATGCTCAGCTGGGGCTGACCAATTATTTCTATATATACGTTTCAAGTATTTTTCTCAAAACACTCGCACTCCGATCCTTTAGTATTCATTTTTGAAAAGAAGAATGATACAACCAAAATTAACACAGCAAACGCTTCCAGGTATAAATGTTTGAGTATGTTTAAAGGTTTAAAAGCTCGTAGTTTACAAACATTAAAAATCTGCAAAAAAGCTCGAGCAAGAATACTCAGTATTTTTCACTGTGCAAGAAAAGTAGGTTAAGTTGTTATGAGAGCTGTTGACGTAAAATCACTAAAACACATGATTGACATATCTTTTTCCACGTACCCACCACCACAAGAGACAAAGTTCACATAACCTCAGAAATGTCCCTTTTAAGATTATGCAATGGTTGCAAGATGAAACCACATTTTGTTCCAATAGCACCACGACAACCCTCTCCCTCTCTCTTCCATGTCAAAATAATCGTATGACACGATTAAAATGAAATTACATGACCCTCCATCGCACATGTCTTTATTTATAAGAAATGATACGTACTGGATTTTTGGAATAATATTCTTAAAAGCTAGCCTTAAAACCTAGGTAGCTATTATTTTTTAAAAGAATCGTCTGAAAGCTTTTCACTCTTTAAGAAGATCACAAAATTTAAAAAACCTTAAATATAAATTTTGTACAGAACTGTGAAAAATACTTTAATATGGCATCATGCGCTTCCTACATAAAACTGCTCTCCACCTTTCTCATTATACACGCACAATATAAGACCCCCTTGAGGCCTCTGATTCTAACGATTTAAATATCAATATCAATAACAATCGATTCTAAGATTAGGTAATATAAAATTCTTTTTTTCTAAATAAAATTTTTTTTATCATATTTTAATAAAATCTTGGTAAAAATTCAAGAAACGTTCAATTAATATGCTATTATAGTAGAAAAGCGTATCTTAGAACGCCATGTAAAGTATAGATATGCAAAACAATTCGAGTTTCAAGTTGCTGAAAAAATAAGAGCAGTAAAGCCTCCACAAATATTTACTCCTTATTACAAAAAACGAGTGTACTTTCGGTCAAAAACCTCTCCAGGGGAATAAGGCGGGTTTGTGGAGGTCAAAATTCTTGCAACGTTACAAATCATTTCCAGAAGCTCATTTTAGGCTCAAACGAGGCGTATAACTAAGCAGAATAAGATCCAGTCTATGCAGATGTTTCTTTATTTCGAAATTTTACGTAATTCGCAAAAATCCTCAATTTTGCGCTTTTTTGATGACGTCATAAAAATTGAAATTCTAATAATTTTTGATAGAATTATCAAAATAATTTCAAATTTTCACCAATGATGCATTTCAATCCAAATTTTCAAAATATTTCAAACAAATTTCAAAATCTTGATGACGTCAGCATTTTTTAAGGATTTCAGTTTTTTGGCCGAAAAATGATGACGTCATCAAATTTCAGTAAAATTTTTTTTTTAATTCTGAAAACATTAGTAAAATGCATCTTTGGTCAAAATTTGAAATTATTCTGATGAATCTATCAAAAGTTATTGGAATTTCAATTTTTATGACGTCATCAAAAAAGCGCAAGATTAAGGATTTTGCGAATCACGCAAAATTTCAATGTAAAAAAACATCTGCCTAGACTGAATCTTATTCTACTTAGTTATACGCTTCGTTTGAGCCCGAAATGAGTTTCTGAAAATGTTTTGTAACGTTGCAAGCATTTTGACCCCGCCTGGAGCTCTATTTTATCATAAAATGGGATATACTTGGCATCAGTGGCGTTGTGGGAAAATTTTTCTGAAGGGGCCAAAGTCAATTTTTTTTAAATGGCGCCCCCAATTTTTCACTAGTTTCAAAACTTTTACTAATTCATTTGCCTAGGCATACTGAGGAAGGGAATATTTAGTGGATAAGAGTAGATATAATGAATGGAAAAAAGATAAACAGGCCACCATGGTTGGGGCCGACTAGAAAATTTTTGAACATCGACTGCCAAGATACCCTAAATCACAAAATAAAAATAGACAAATTTGACACTTGCTAGAGTGAAAAAAAATTAAAGAAACAATGTGTAATACGAGCGAAGCGAGCGAAAAAATTGATGTTTTATAATTTCAATATTGTTGTCAGCAAATTGGTTTTGGGGCGCAGTTAGATTTTCATTAATACAATAATGACCGGTTAGTGAGGGCTGTACTGAGAAATATTGCCCGAGGTCAAGTAACGACCGAGCTTGCGAGGTTGTTGCGCTGACCGAGGGCAATATTTTCAGTACAGCCCGAAAAAAACCGGTCATTATTGTATTTGTTAACCGTTTCCTTCAGCTTTGATTGATTTTTAGCGCTTTATCCAGGAAAGATAGCGAAATAAAGCAGAAAAAACAAGCGAAAAGAGATAAAAAATTGCTATAATTTCTGACGTCAGAAATAAAAATTGAGAGAAATGATGTCAACGCATTGTTCATTTTCCTTTGAAAAAGAAACGTCACAATGAATTTTCCTAACGACGGGCAACTCTGGACAATGTAGGCCCGTCGTCATGCGAAAAGAACCAATTGCATTGCGCAAAAAGTCGTGTAGCCCGCTTCGAATAAGTAACCGGTTAACAATTAATAATGTTATATTGTACGCAAAAACTTGTAAATTAGCTAGATTTGAAAGAAGTTACCAAATTAACTTTATTGCGAGCAAAGCGAGCGAAAAATTGCAAGCATTTTAAAATTATCTCAGTAAAATTGGTCCTGGGGCGCAGTTTAAGACGCATAAAGTATGATTTTTAAGATTAAAAAAATCTCTTTTGGCGCCCCTTGCTCTTCGGCGCCCCTTTAAAAAGCTCCGCTTGGGGGGGGGGCATGGCCCCCCTGCCACAACGCCACTGCTTGGCATGTATAATACACGCTTTTTTTATATAAGAATATACACTTTATAAGAATGTCCATGATGAAAATGGCCAAAAAATTAAGAATAATGCTAAGAATATCACCATCATGGAATTTTGCTACTCAAGCTAAGAATGCCATTTTTAGAGCATTCTCAATAATAAGTCGCCAATTGGGGGTCCAAGTAAGGCTCACTCCTTTCACAAAAATGTAGGGGGCCTTGAGACGTATGTACTAAATGCTAAATCTAGTCTGAATTTGGATCCTAACCTAAGAATGCTGTAAGAATATTTTAGGATGATTTTCCCAAAAAAGTTAAGAATATCCATGATGAAATGGATTTACACCATTCTTATAAAAAAAGCGTGTATCAGTCAGACAAAATATTACGACAGAAGAATTTAAACAGATATCTCCCTAAAGGGCTGGTGGATACCTAGAACAGCAAAGGATCTTTCTAAAGTGATCTTCTACGCCGTAGATGTCTGCAGCTAAGACCATGTTCGCACGTGACTGAGGGTTCCGTTTCGCTCTGAAACGAAATGAAGCCATTTTATTGGTGAGAAGTGACGGTAACCTTGAATGTAACCAATAGAATGGCTTCATTTTGTTGTGCAAACGTAGCGTGTGAACGTGATCTAAAACATCTTTTCAAATCCAACCCACAAGCTTATCAAGAACTTTTGACGTAAATTTGTACAAATCATATCCCCAACAAAAAAAATATGCTAAAAAGTCAAGTATGTCAAACATATTTTCTATTATATATAAATATAAAATCGTAGTTCCCAAAAAGATCAAATTTAAAGACAAAGGGTATATCCAATCGAATTTATACAACCTGTCATCCAGTCTGTTTCCAGTTATCGTTTCTCAATATTGATATAGATTTCTTCTTTGGGTGAGGTTACTAGTCTATGAACAGCCTCTACTTTCATGTCGGGCACTAAAGAAACCTTGAAATTTCTGACAATGGCTACAAGAAATATGATCGCTTCGTAATATGCGAATCGATATCCAGGGCATTTTCGTTTACCGGCAAAACCGAATGGCTGAAACGCCAGAGGATGTCGTTTTGGAGCGTCTGGGCCAAATCGATCGGGATCAAACCTTGAGAAAATCAGTTACATTGGTAGATTCTTTTATAATATTGCTATTATAAGAAGGCTTTAGATGGATTAAGGGGATTCGAATAAGCAAATTTCTTTTTTTATAAAACCACCCCTTAAATTTCAACTCAACCCCCTCTTTCAAAAGAAAGAAGATTGCACCAAAAGTCAACAAAAGTCAGCCAATTTTTAAGGAAAATATCCATTAATTGTTATTCCATTTATTGAATTGCATAAAGAAAACTTAAAACTTTGTTCTGCAATACTGGGAATAAATTTTGCCAGTTCAAAAAAGCAACAATAAATTAATAAACGCACCTTTTTGGTTGTGGCCAAATTGTTTCGTCTTGTAGAACACAACCCAAAGCTTGCAAGAGAGGAGTCTAACATGATAAGAAAGAAATTATATCATCATTAGGGTAGACTTAGTTATTCAGTACAGTCCGCCAGTGGTAAAAAAAAGTTCTATACAAATTGGGGAAATTTTCCTCTAAATTTACACTCCCTTGGTAAAAATATCGTCCCCGGTGGAAATTTATTCTTCGATTATTGTCCCTACAGATAATAATCAAATAAACAACCCCTCACTGCAAAATATTGTACTTTTTTCCCGTCTTCTGAATATTGAAAATACTTTAAAAGAAAAAAATTTTGACGGAAATTTAATTTGGCGGATGGCCGAAAAAGTTTTTTCAGAGGGAATTTAATTTAGTGGATGGCTGGAAAAACTAAATTTGAAGGGAATTTAATTTGGCGGTTGCAGGATATTTTTGGCCAAAATCGTTATCAAATATAAGTAAAAAAACCTGTTTTGAGCCCTGAAATAGCACTAATTTGGGGAATGCGTTATATAAAATAAATTTGGCAGGAATTTAATTTGGCGGATGGAGGAAAAAATACATTTTGGCAGGAACTTAATTTGGCGGATTCTGGCTAAATCCGCCAAATCCGCCAGATTTTCTTTCCGCAAAAATTTCTTCCTTTAAGGGTATAGAATTCAAATCCCCAGCCATTAAAAACAAGGATATATCAATCCTCATTGAGTTTCTGTCCGTGATTTTTACACCCAATAGCGGAAAAAATCTTTCCTACGGACATCCGTGAGAAGGGGGTGTAAATTACCATTGGTTCTTTGAGCTAGAAACTCTACATCCCCATTTAGAAAAACTTTACCAACTCGGAAATTTGCAATGTAGCAGAAGAGACCCTAAAGTTTCCGTGTCACCCAAATTCATCGAGAAAGACAAAATCATCATATCTTACATGTTTTGGTATGACGTGCCCACCAATGACCATGTCATATTCCGAATATCTTGCAGCATACGGTGCCAACACGGAGCATCTCATTGTTTCGTCCACCACTTGTCGCGCGTATCTGTCCGAAATAAACATCTTTGGAAGATCAATTTTGCGAAAAAGCAATTTGTGAAAAAAAACAATTGAACATGAACCACGACATGTGTCATTTTCCTTTTGTTTAAGAATTTCATTCCATGCGCGTGCTGTATTTTTTAGTTGTGAAGAAAATAAATAGAAAACGCCTCATAAGTATGTTCTTGGGAATTTTGCTAATTCATCGTCATGCCTTAGGTTTCAACTCAACTTCAGATCGTCTATAAAACCATCAGCGTGATATTCTTACATTAACTTATCAAAGTTGTCCATAGTGATTTCACCATCACCCAGTACTTCGTTTATTTCAGTCAACATTTTGTCCACCACTTTCGAATCGTTGCAAAGATAATACACTGCCCATGTCAACACTGAAAAAATAAAGCAATGGTTCCTGTCGGATGGTTGTAACTTATTTCTTGTGGACAACTGGGATATGCAAATCAGACACAGGGTTAGAATGTGTTAACCTTGAATCTGCCCCGGTGGTCTAATCTAGTGTAAAGGATGTAAAGGGCGTATTGAAGGTTATAAAAGGGAAAGCCTTGAAGGCTAAGCATAAATAAAAGACTTACGATTTCCAGTAGTGTGAAAACCTCCAACGATATACGAGATGACCATGTCAAAAATCTAAAAAACAAAAGCAACAAGCTTTTAGTTTATATCGTCGCATCGATCCTTTCGGATAACAAAAAGACAGAGAATTGAAAAAAAAGAAGGTAGAAAGAATATGGATCAAAAATTAAAAAGCACGGGGGTCGTAATAAGATTATCAAGCAGATTTTCTGGCTCAGGAGACTTAAAAAGTAAGTACCTTTGATTTCATTAAATTTTCAATATTAAATATAATCAAGTGAAGACACTTTTTAGGTATCCTACAAACACCTCAAATAGGCTTGACAGGAGATGAACTACCAACAAAGGATTGAGAAGTATCGGGTACCTGTTGATCTGAAGTATAGAGGTCTTCAGCATCAATCATGATGTCCAGTGCATTGTTGTCTTTCTTCTCTTTATTCGCTTTGCGATGGTTCACAATCTGTGACACTTTCTTACTCAACCAATTCAACGCTACGGAGAATATACGCTGGTGTGTTATGAGTTTTGCGGCCACTATCGAGCGTGTTCAGAAAGGGTCACCTTTCAATTTTTCATTACATAAAGAGGTTGACATTTAAGGGTCTTAACTTTTATCTTTTTGGGAGTTCTGCGTTTTTTCACACCAAAATACTTGGACGATAATTGTATCACCAAATATATATGGAGCTCTAATGATTGCTTTCACATGTGAATCAAATCGCAATGAACGATTAAAATTATGTGTAGATTTATAACAATGAATTCAGACGAATTAAGTTTTTTTTAATTAACTTACAATCGTCGTAATTCTTCTGGCGATCACTGTCTGGTTCCGGCATATTTCCATCCAAACGTCGCTCCATTTCTTCCCAGCACTGAACGGAAATTCGATGAAAAATTTATTAATACATTGAACATTCAGTCTTAAACTACGAACTAGAATGTAAAAGGCTTCGGAAAATCAACCAAAATCGGAGCCTGGTAAACGAATGGGTAGACAGGCGAAAAGTCTGTCAGATATCCCTTTTTAAAATCAGGGCCCAAGAAGAGAGCTTGACCAGTTATAAGTCAACTAACCTAAAGTAACATTACAAATAAGACAAAAATATTCTAGAATATCATCTTTTAGTTCAATTTGTTCAGTGTGACAATTTACCCTTACTCATAAGAAAGTACAAAAAAAACTAAAAGACTTACTACATCGTAAGCAGCTTCTAGCTCTAATATTTCTTTGTTACTTTTGAAGTAATCTTCGCCAAAGGAGGTTCTGATGATGGACTTGATAGCCACAGCTAACATGTGTTGACGCAGGGGCACCATCTCGTCCTTTGGTACCTTGGACCACCTGGTAACGAGCTCATTTGCAATCTAAAACCATCAAGTTTATTTACTCACGTAAGACTTGCTTGAATAGTAAATGAAAAATAAATATTGGACATGGATCCGAATATATCAAATCCAGAGGCGTATTTAGGGTAGGTCAAGTAGGTCAAGTGACATAGTTCCGAGAAATTGAATAACATGAAAAATTGTGAAACAGGCTTTCTTATTCCTTTTAGTGATACACAGTCCCCTTCAGATGCCATGTCTTGTATCAACTTTATCAATTTTATGCGTGCGGCAGTTAAAACTTATCTCTAGTTAAATTTATCTCCGCAGTTTTACCTCTCTAATGTTTTGCGAGTGAACCTTTCGCTATTTAGAGGCTTTTATTTTGATAATCCGAAAACCTATCTAATACCGCCCGACCCATATCGCCCCGCTTGAGTGACTTAGCAACACCCTTTTTGACCTCTTTCACCCTAGCAAATCGGGATCATATTATTACCGAGCTCAACTTCTCTAAAAATTCACGTGTAATGACCTTGAGTAACTGCTATATATCTGGCCGCCTTTCATTTAGAGATAATATGAAGCTGAGAGACATAGCTAGAAATAGCTGAAACGACCTAGCAAAATTTCTGAAAAAATCGGGGTAATAGCTATGAGGCTACGTACAGCTTCTCTGTCGAATTTATTAAAAAACAATACTCAATTCACTTTTCCTAGCTTATCTCTTTCACAGTTTTTATTGAGAGAAGCTCAGTTTCCAGAGCTGAAATTTGCTGAAGCGACCCAGTTAACTTTTGAGTTTGATCTGAAATTTTGTGAAAGTCCAAGTAACTTTCACGTCAACTGTGATTTTATAGCTTTAATTCTTATGGATCGATTGCTAAGAATTGATCGTCAGGGTATTAAGTATAAGCACCAGTTGTCACTGCTTTAAGTTGAACTAATAATGTTTATTTTTTAGCAAAAATGAAGCATTTTTCAAAGTCTTTTAAAACTTTGTTTTTTACCTGCTTTTTGGTTGTTGTTGTGAGCGGAAATGAATATATTAGAATGACTTGACACCATTTAATTACCTCCTATTCAATTCAAAACATAAAAAATAATTTTAGGGATATAAAGGCCTATAAACTCAACTATAACTCATCTATATTTCTTGTTTTGGGGAAACGGACATTGCTCCACATCAGTATCTATTTTTTTACCACAAGCGATTAATTAACGTAAAAAGGTAGTTAAAACGTGAGACAGGTGTATATGTTGAGTAAAAAAATTCTCATAATTTGCAAAGTACGAGTGCGATACAAACTACGTCCGTCTAAACAAAAGTGGAGTCTTGCATAGAATAACTCGGATAGCGTTTAAACGAAAAATGATAAACGCCTTTCTAAGAACCAGACTTGAACCACTTGGCTTCAAAAGTTTGACCTACTTGGCAAAATTCCTAAATACGCCACTGAAATCCTTTGTTGGAAATCAAATTAACGTTAGCGTACAATTTGATTTAATTCTGAATTTGTTTTGATCAACAAGAAATTTGTGAGGGGTTATAAACCTAACTTTACATTGATACTTAGCCAGTAACCAATAATGCGGGGTTCTAAAAATGATGGCGTGATGATGAAAAATACAATGACAAGTTTCGGGTTGTCATAGTGGAAGCATAAGGCGAGACCAAATTAATTTATTGTTCTACAGGCCCGACTGACCCTGTTATTATAGAAAAAATCATAACATTAAATTTGCTTAACTGAATAAGTTGAAAGAGTGTTAATTCATCCTAGAACTTTGATGAACTTAAAATATCACAATAAGAATGCCACGAATGTCGTCCATCGACAAAGAGGAAAAGGAAATATTTCAGATCTTGATTTTCCTACCTTAGATTTTAAGAAATTTTTTTTATTATACCGACCGACCAACCCGTATTTTCCTAAAGAACAATAAATCAAATTTGTCCCGCCTAACCATTGCTCATCAGAAAACGAATCAAACTTTGTCTATAGCTTCGAGGATGAAACCTTAGATCCACTAAGTATAGTATTAAAGTCCTGAAACTGAAACAAATTTTTATCAAAGAAAGAAACAAACTAACAGTGGTGAATGTTTGGAAATATAATCCGATGGCAGTAAACGAGAAATGTCGATCAAGTATTTTACGATGTTTCTGTCCGACAGGTGTGTTCATGTATTGAATGCTGTACACTCCCACCAAAGGTTTGAACAATTCAAACTGGTTCGCTGAAAATGGAAGAGAAGGGTAAATAGTGCAAATCACTTTAAAGGGACACTAAAGTAGTAAAATGTAAACATTGCGCGAATCACGTGTCATTAAAGAGAACAATTAAAATCACGTGTCCAAAACAAACTTGTAAAACAATTGAACGATCAAAATTGACCATATTTGGTTAGATTTTTTATTTTGACATGTGGCGTTTGTTTTGATTTATATCCGCTCGTACAGTTTGTTTACAAATTTCGCAAGTACTGTTATGTCCCTTTAATCTCCAATGGTTCCCCGAAAAAGGATCAGTATGTATTTTGCAGACCAGCTTGTAAATTAATCACATGAGTCCTAAACGGAATCAAAATATTAGTTTATTTCAATAGCTCAAGAAAGAGTAGACAATGTCAAAAAATATGTAGACGAGGAAAGCGGCAACTAATAATATGAGCTTCACCTGGTCTATCGAAGAGTGTTTGTGTATCTTTCCATGCATAGGGCGATGCCAAACTCACAACCAATTCCTTTCCCCAATAAAATGAAAACATGGGTCCAAACTTTTTGTGATGATCCAATAAAAATTGATGCAAGCCGCCATCTTTGGTGATTTGTTTTAAATTCCCATATCTAGTATGAAGTAATGGAATGCGATGTCCAAACAACAATCAAGAAAATCCAAACTCAAGATACTTCAGTCTGAGGGTTTATAATTAAGAATTTTTCCGAGAGTGCAGTCCACTCTCACTAGATCGTACTAAAGAAAACAGTTTTTTCGAGCTACAGAGTGAATTGAATTAAAGGAAGAATTTTAGGAGTGTTTCTTTTGATAAGGAATGAGAATTAGTTCGAATTATAGAGAAGGTCGAATAATAGAAATTCGAAATAGCGAAAGCCCACTGTTAAATCTAATCCCTTTATAGGGGAAACAGTTTTTTTTGGGATCCTTAGATTCATTTTGCTTGATTTTTACAAAACCATATATACCTTATTGGCCTTTTTTTACGCCGGCCCTTATTGGCATTATTTTTGGGCTCGTGGCGTAATAAGGGCCGGTGTTAAAAGGGCCGGTATAAAAAGGGCCAAAATTTAGCAATTTTTACCTAAAAGCGGCGTTAATTTTTGACCATTTTTTCTCAATTTAAAGGATTTTAGGCATGAAAAAAGGATGAAAACTATCCATTTTTTTACTCTTTACTTTTTTTATATCCAAAACTTCACGAAAATCAATGATTTTCAATGGAATTTTCAACAGTTTAATACTGAAAGTAAATACTTACTGTTTTGAAGCCTGAATAGCGATTTTTACAAGTTTTGGCATCATTTACGGCCCTAATTGGCGTAAGCCCAAAATTAGGCTTTGGCGGAATAAATGCCGGCGTAAAAGGGGCCGGCGTTAAATAAGGGCCGGCGTAAAAGGGGTCGGCGTTAAATTAGGGCCGGCGTAGAAAGGGCCGATAAGGTAGTCAAAATCTCGAAAATCGAGGGAGAAGGGAAATCTTGATTTTCGTTAAAGTTTTAACTTCTCAGAGATAGGGTAAATTTTCAAAACCTTAATTTTCCGTAACTTTCTACAGGCGGTAACTTCGATCAAAGATGGCGGATATAGCTTGGTCCAGGGATATATAAAGGTCAGTGGTCTGAGCAGGTCGGAGAGGGTTGTCAAAAACATCCTGTGTTACTTTAGGTAGATAAATCTTTGGTTGTTTTGGATTCACATTTGCAAAGGACATAACACTAAGAAGTGATGGACGTGCGAAGAGATGTGTACAGTGGGGCTTTCGCTAGTCTACACAATAGACAGATCCAGGCTTTTAGGCCTTACTCTTGGTCTATAGGCACTGCTATAGGCGGCCACTAGTGACCCCCACTGGGAATTGCTTATTAATAGGTTTAAACATAATAGACAACATTCACAAAAGATGTTTATCAATAGAGATTTTAAATAAAAGAATGTTTAAAACACAGCTGATTGGCTTAGGTTTCGAAACTCTCTATTGTTTCATTAAAACCTCAGTGCGCATGCGATTTATCTGGAGAATTTCAATATTCAAAACAAGAGGAGTGCTCATAGCCCGAAGAGTAGGAGTTTTACGCTCGAAACGAAGGAAGATATGACGTAGCCTAGGCTTTCGCATGTCTTTACACGTACACGAACCTTGCGTGTCAGAGACTCGCAAGCGGCTCCTTTCACTATTGAAAACCTATTTATTGGCGACTCGTAGCCTCGAACTAATAGGGACACTCAAGCTATTTAAAACAGGTCAAAAGCCTATTATAATTTGCGAGCTATTATGTAGTGCAAACAGAAAACAATAGTCTGCGTGTTGAGTGTCGCAAGTCTTCTTATGTGCGAGTGCTCCTATTGTTGGACGCTTAACAGTTGCTTATATCGTTTTATAAAAATGTATTGTGCTTAGGATGGAACTAAAAGGCTTGAAATCAAATGAAAGAAAGTAAACTTTTTTCTTTTCTCCTTTTTAATTCATTTTACATTTCTTTCAGTCTAAAATTTCGAAATGTAGTAAGGAACCAACAGAATCAAATGTTGTTGCTATTAAAAGAATTGAATATAGAACAAATACTGGATATGTTAACTTGTCTCCCTTGTCCAGAAATTTATTCTGGAAGATTCATTTTGGAAAAAAAAGTTTTAACCCTTATTTTTTCACACTGACAACGTTAACAAAAAACACTGATGAAACGTCAATGAAAATGGATATAATTTTTTAGTGTCCTAAAGCTTTACCCCCTAGTTTAACTACTATTGGCAATACTTTGTTTATATGGTTGACGTCCATGGGTTAATGTATCGGCATTTCGCTTGGCCAACCATGTCCCAAAAGCTTTTAATACCATCAACTAGTTGATCTTATGCCATCGGTTATGTTATTTCTGAGATGATATCTCATTTCAGCCCATAGCATAGGTTTTTTTAGATTTAATTTTTTTCTTCTAATTTCATTTACTTATACACGTTTTTTTAGATTTAAGAAACTAGTTTTACCAAGCAGCCTCAATGGTTCTTAAGAAATCGGCCTTTTTGGAAGGCTCTTAAAAAAAACCGAATTAAAAAATGTTATTTTCTCATTCTCAGCCTCAGCATGTTTCCTAGATGTTTCTTAGTTTTTAGGCGTTCTGAGCCTTGTGTTTCTTAAAAGTGTGTTTCTTAAAAAGAAAACGTGTAATTTTATTATTACCCTCTATATACTATTACAGTGTTAGTCTGATATCAGGGTTCGAATTATAAATTTTAAGAGCTTCCCTATTTTTTTGAGCGAAGCGAGATAAAGGAGCAAAGTATAGTGAAGTTTTGAAGTAACGAGTAGATGAAGCAATATGTAAACGAGTGAATAAAGTTGCGAGTTTATAAAGCAATAGATAAACGAGTGAATAAAATAGCGAAATGACAAGTAGATAAAGCAATAGATAAACGAACGAAGAAAGTAGCGAAGTGGCAAGTTGATAAAGCAATGGATTTTTAAACAAGTGAATAAATTAGCGAAGTAGTGAGTTTATAAAGCAATAGATAAACGAGTGAATAAAGTAGCGAAGTGGCAAGTTGATAAAGCAATAGATAAACGAATGAAGAAAGTAGCGAACTCGCAAGTCGATAAAGCAATAGATAAACGAGTGAATAAAGTGGAGAAATGGCGAATTGATAAAGCAATAGATAAACGAGTGAATAAATTAGCAAACTCGCAAGTCGATAAAGCAATGGATAAACGAGTGAATAGAGTGGAGAAGTAGCGAGTTTATAAAGCAATAGATAAACGAGTGAATAAATTAGCGAAGTGGCGAGTTTATAAAGCAATAGATAAACGAATGAAGAAAGTAGCGAACTCGCAAGTCGATAAAGCAATAGATAAACGAGTGAATAAAGTAGCCGAGTAGATAAAGCATTAGATAAACGAGTGAATAAAGTAGCGAAGTAGCAAGTTGATAAAGCAATAGATAAGCGAGTGAATAAAATAGCGAAATGACAAGTAGATAAAGCAATAGATAAACGAACGAATAAAGTAGCGAAGTAGCAAGTTGATAAAGCAATAGATAAACGAGTGAATAAATTAGCGAACTCGCACGTCGATAAAGCAATAGATAAACGAGTGAATGAAGTGGAGAAATAGCGAGTTGATAAAGCAATAGATAAACGAGTGAATAAAGTAGCGAACTCGCAAGTCGATAAAGCAATAGATAAACGAGTGAATAAAGTGGAGAAATAGCGAGTTGATAAAGCAATAGATAAACGAGTGAATAAAGTAGCGAAGTGGCGAGTTTATAAAGCAATAGATAAACAAATGAAAGAAGTAGCAAAATAGGTGTTTTCTTATGGTTTTTTAATTTTGCATTTTTAAAGTCTATTCACGATAAGTGATTGACCCCAAAAAACAGCAAAAAACTGCAGAAAACAGCGTTTTTAGACGTCAATCAGCTTATAACTTTGTTTGATATCTTTTGAATGAATGATTATTTTTGAGAATTTTTTTCACAGTGATGACGTTCGATGATTAAGAATTCACTTCATTGAAAATGATAGTTATAGCACTTTTCTACAAGGTCTTCATTTTTTTCTTCATTTTTAGAATTTTTTTAAAGTTTTTTCTATTTCAAATTGTTCCACTCACTAATATCTTTCCAATGATACCAAATTTATAAAGATTGAAGAATTCCTTCAAAAGTTATAGGTAAATGAAAAAAGAGTGAATAGACTTTAGTTAGGAAATCTTTTTGGATCGCTAAAAAATTCACTTCGCATTTTGTGAAGTGCGAAGCTATAAATTGGAACCCTGGATATTGTTTATATTATCTCGTCTTTTAGACGCTCTTATTATTCAATAAATACATTGAAAGGCTTTTCACAAATCTTTCAGCTGTATCTTCTTTGCTTAAAATAGGAGGCCTTTAAATATAAAACGTCAGTAAAATACTCACTCGCTTCCCTATTAATTCAAAACAAATAGCTTTGCTTTCCTATTAATCAGCGGTTGAATAGCACGTACCTATTATACTAAACTAAATAGGCCTTTTATAAAAGGTACGAGTTGAGTGTTGGGAGGGAAATCAAAAGCACTCGCATTGAACGAGTCTAAATAAATTGGATTTCTAACACCTATACATTATGTACTTGCAACGCGCGAGCTTCGCGCACACGTAAAGACATGCGAAACCCCCACTAGGTGTTTTTCTTCGTATGGAACATGAAAGATTGAACGGGTGAGTTCTCATTATCCTAACAGTTCATTATGTAGTTTTGATAAAAGGGAAAAGAAAAAAAGAGCACTTACATTTCATGCTTGCTGGAGAGTCCAGGGATTGATAATTTCCCTTGATTTCGTTCATTCTAAAAATAAAATAAAATAAGAACATTTGTAACACAAAAGTTTGATATCTTATTTGAAACTTTTGATAAGATAGAACGTGTAAAACAGAAGATATGATTGAATATGATTGGTTTAGATAATCCTCACAATGGACACGATGCAAGCCCGAAAGAAGTAACCAAAAACAAGATCAACTTTTTATTTTTTTTATTTATTCTTTATTTATCGTTGATACGAAACAAAAATAGTACAAAAGAAAAAGACTAATTAAATAACCAACATGACAATCTAATATTTACTGAATAGTAAATAATATTATCAAAATTAAAATATTAAAATCATTAAAATATTGAACACAGTTTGCAAGAACAATATATTTTTGCTTTCAAAATGTTGGTTTTAAAGCACTCTACTGAGTCTGATGTTTTAAAATCTCATTTGGCAGTCTATTCCAAGCCTGTCCTGCCCGATAATTGAAGGAGTTCAAGCAAACTAGATTTTTTGGTAGAGGAAGTTTAATTTGAGCGCCTCTCCTGAGTTTTGAAGCATGTGGGGAATCCACATCCTCATCCTCGTTCTCAGTATCACGCTGGATGATTTCAAAATGGCTCCACGAGCCCAATTTATTTCCAATATTGTTGACGTTCTTATAAACTTCCACTAGCATGAGTTAGAGATTTTGAGTATATGGACACACAATTTGCTTCGAACAGTTTGCGATTTTGGACAGATTTGGGCGGAAAATGTTGGGCGCCCGAGAGTGGTGGGCGTTTTTGTCGAGAAAAAGTCAAAATGAAAGTTTGAAAAAGTCAAAAAAAAAGTCAAAAAGTCAAATAAAAGTAAAAAAAAAGTCAAAAAGTCAAATGAAAATTCAAAAAGTCAAAAAGTATCGTACACCTTTTTTCAAGAGATTTACCCCTCGGAGAGGGCAATATTTAAAAGTAGATCATATAAAACTATTAAATATTAAGTCTGCCTGCTCTTGGTTCAGATATGATCTGATTCTGAGGATAGTTTTAGTTTTATGAGAGGCTTTGTTTCATAGATCCTGAATATGAGGATAAAATGATAAAGCACTGTCGATGGTTACACCAAGAAGTTTAACATTTTCAGAAGATTTAAGTTTAAAATTGTCAAGAGATATATTTGCGTTTTTTGTACCTGGAAATAACATCTGAAACTTCTCCGGGTTCGCTACAAGAGAGTTTTGTTTATATACAGTAGCGTGGTGGCAGGGGGCAACTGCCCCCTCCCAGCCAGCAGAGGCTTTTTGAAGGGGCGCCAAAAGAAGGAAGTTTTCTTTCGTATTAGCTCTTTAGTATGTAACTTTAGCGCCCCTTTCCCTTTAAGGCGCCCTTTTACTAAAATTTTGGTCAAATTTACAAAATTTAAGCTCTATTTTGGAAAAGATTTTTTTCTTCGCTCGTAAATTTTTTACACTGACTATAGACCAGCATGACCAATAATAGTTCCTCAAGGATCGTAGGTGGAATTTCTATTATTTTACATAAGATTTGTCATATATTACATGCCTGATTTGGTTTTTATAATTTTATAAAGTTATTATAATAATTTAACGTGGTTGTATTTTGTTCCTTTTCTAGTCGAAAATTTTGTGCTTGCTTCGCTAACATTTCAATATCATTTTACTCTATTGGCTTTACGCAATCCATCTCGATAAACAATGTTGCAAATTTTTCCTAAAATGTTCCTAAAATGACCAAAAATTTGAGTTAAACAAAGTTTAGTAAACGATTGCGACCAAAAAGGGGGCGCCTGAATAAGCCTACAAGGGGTGCCTTAAGCCAAAATTCTACTTTTGCCTCCCCAGCCTTGACCTACCCACCACTCTACTGTGTATATATGACCAGCAGAAAATAAAATACTCCAGCCCAGTAATACTTTTTGGGCCTCAAAAGTTACTTTTTCCAGACACACAATTTTATTGATTATAATTCTTGAATTTAAAATCGTGGACAAGTAATTTGTACAAATAAGTCCATCAGTTTTTTTTTCCGCTCACTTCGCTCGCATGGAGGGTTGAGAAAATACAAAAGTTTTCTCCATCGAGGCCTACCACACAACAAAAATGCTTTCTTTAGAATTGCCCCTCCTTTAAGTACATAATAAATGCAGAAACCCGTATTGAATAGTATTGACTCACTAAGCCAGCTTATTTTCGGAAAAAAGTGTCTAAAATAGGTCGTTTTTAGCCTAAACGAAAGCTATAGAAAGCTGAAAATTTTTCCGTCGGTGCATACCATGGTTGCGCCTCCTGCTGCCCCCTCAACAACAATTTGAATTCCTGCTAGCATGCATTGGGGATTATGGGTTAGTTTTGTTATAACAAATTCGGGGATACATTCTGTCTACTTTTAAGAGTCACAGATCTTTTGAAGCAAGAGTAAAAAGTCGGTGTCGGTGAAGAGGATAAACTTTGTCGGTTTATCGGTGAAAGAGCTATTTTTGCACGGCTTATCGGTTTTTGGAAGTCCCGTACGCCCCCCCCCAAACAGTCAAAGGCTTTCGACAAATCCATCATAATTGCTCAAATTTTATTATTGACGACATAGTTTCTCTGGCGATTATAACGAGCAACATCATCAGGATTTTTTGTAATGTTTGCTATGTTTTTAAGTTTTGATCGGAGCATAATAGCTTTCCTGAGATCTTTGGTCACGTGTTGCTTATTTTAAAATTTATTAAATTTAAAATTTAAAATTTAAAAAAAATTCAAGCAATATATTTCGGTGGTATCACCATTCTCAAGCTTATAAAAATAAAAAGTGTTCTATCAGATTACGCAAATTTCTATCTAGGTCTAATTAAAATTGATTAAAAATTACTTAGAAACATTCTACAAACAAAGAAAATGCATAAAATATCTACGTGACTCCATTTCTAGGCAGTAATTTTGATGAATCTAGTTGGTCATTAAGTTCAGGTTTGTTGAGAGCAATAAAAGATGCTTCAAGATTTTTACGAGTTCTCCAATTCTTTGGGGCATTGAGGACAATTTCCCATTGGAATTTGTGATTTGGGTAGGAATTTAAATTTTTTCCAAGCTCTGATTTTGAAGTGACATTTTCGTGCTCTCCACATTTTGTAGCGACGTTTCGTTTAGTTTCACCAATGAAAATTTGACCACAAGAACAATCAACTTGGTAAATTTTGCAGGCTGGATACGGGTTCTTGTCTTTTAAAGGGAATAAAGATTTCACCTTTCTCGTTGACCATTTGATAATAAAATCAAAAATGTCATTCGTAAAAAGCTTTAATTTCTCTAATAAGCGTTTCACTAAAGTCTGTCTCGAAATAATTTGCAGCTGGAGAAAAAAATGGCTGTAACTTTTGATAAAACTCGAATCAAGTTGCGATTTTGTGCTCGTTAAAAAGATATTCGTGAGTGGAACATTATCAAGTAAAAAAATTGAGAAAAAAAAGGAAAATGAAAATGAAAAATGAAGAAGAAAAAAATCAACTTTTTGTAGAAATGTGGTATAATTACCATTTTCACAGGAGTGACTCTTCAAACTTAGATCATCATCAATGTGAAAAAATTTTTCAAAAATATTCATTCAATCAAAAGATATCAAACAAAGTTTATTGCTGGTTGATTGACAAAAGGCTGTTTTTTTGTCGTTTTTTACCAGTTTTTACTATTTTATAGAGTCAACCAGCAATAAACTTTCTTTGATATCTTTTGATTGAATGAATATTTTTGAAATTTTTTTTGACAGTGATGATGATCTAAGATTGAAGAATCACTCCTGTGAAAATGGTAATTATACTACATTTCTACAAAAAGTTGATTTTTTTCTTCTTCATTTTTCATTTTCATTTTCCTTTTTTTTCTCAATTTTTTTACTTGATAATATTCCAATCACGAATATCATTTTAACAAGCACTTAGTCTTAATCGCAACTTGATTCGAACTCTATCAAAAGTTACAGCCATTTTTGTCTCCAGCTGCAAATTATTTCGAGAGAGACTTTAGTATTTCGTTTTTCTCGCAAAACGGTATTTCAATCAAAACTCTTCTCTTTGAGATCTCAAAAAGAAATAAGGGTATAAGAGGACACTCGTCAGAAAAATCGACTTCTTCTTCAAATTGATTAATTACACTATCAATAAAAAACGTGTAGGGAAAGCTTCTTTTTGGAACTTGGAGCGAACAGCTTGTTTTTCTGCTTCAAAATCCATGGAGATTTTGTGGGAGCGATACAAGTCTACATTTATGGCATTGCGTTTGTAGCGTTTTTGCACTTTAGACGTCCAGTGGCTTGGTACTTAATTTGGTTTACGATAGACTGATGTGACTGCTTTGTTATTGTTGATTTCTTTCTATCTGAGTGTCTAGAAATCTGGATGGATTTTCCTCGACGGTAAATTTAATGCTTCTATGATAACTGTTCAGCTTTAAAAAGACTTCATCATTTTCATTGGTTTTCCTTCTACTAATAACATCGTCATCACTGACTTTCTTATTCCAAATAAGAAATTGTTTTGTTTCAAAACTAGGCATAAGTGAGATTTAATGAAATGTCCATTTATAGTCAGTATAGCGTAGACAGGAGGGGCGCAAAATTTGTGTAGGAGAGCAGATTTTTATGACACAGTAATTATCTTTATATAATACACGCTTTTTCTTTTATAAGAATAACTTCTATAAGAATATCAGGGTGAGATTTCGGGTTTAAAACAATAGGCCTATTGTTTAGAACAATAGAAAAATAAGAATAATGCTCACCCTCAACCAAAGTACACTATTCTTATAAAAAAAAGCGTGTATGAATATATAATTAATGCGTCATAGAAATCTGCTCTCCTACACAAATTTTGCGCCCCTCCTGTCTACGCTACTACTAGCGTATTACTATTAGTCTTATGGGATTGCCAGGACGAGACAAAACTATTTGAACATATTGAAAACGGTTCAAGTGTACTCTTTAAAAATATTGTTAAGTGTTGTGATTTAAAATTCTACATTTCATTTAGAAATAGAAAGAAATCAAAGAAGAAACAATGGTTTGCATCATGGACGAAGGCTATTTGTATATCGATCCAACGTTCCGCAATATTGCAAGTTTTTTCTTTGCCATGTCAGCAATGATCGCATTCTTCGGAAACATTTTTTGTCTGATTGTATTATGGCGAAATTCAGACGGTTCGAAAGCAAACAAAATTCTGTCATCGTTGGCTACCAGTGATTTGTTGTGTAGCATTAATAATATTCCTGCTGTCATCTACATGATGCACCATGGCCACACGCAAACTAATATCCCATGTGAATTGAAATCCTTTGTGAATGTGATCACGCTATTGTCAATAAATTGTTCAGTATGCTCGATCATACTTGTAACATACGACAGATTTGTCCTCATCAACAATCCCTTCACATACGATGACCTACTCTCCGAGCAAAAAGTCAACTTTATCATCATGTTCATTTGGATGATAGGCCTGGTTGTCAGCATAATAGCTGTCCTGTATCAACCGTTTTATATAGCCAGTACCTCTATTTTCTTGATTGTTACCACACTTGTTCTTATTTTGAGTTATTTCTTGCTTTGGCGAGCTGTTCGTAAAATTCAAAGAAACACTGCTGCAATACAGATACCAGAAGATGCACAATCCGATAATATCCGTCTAGCTAAGAAGGTTTCAATCTTCATCATATTTTATTTGGTAGCCATTATACCAACTTTTATCTACGTTCTCTTGTCATTAGGATTTCATGCTCTTCCTGATCACACCAAATCTCAACTATATCTTTTTTCATTGTTTACACTGTTTTCCAACTCGGCTGTCAATCCGTTTCTTTATATATGGAAAGATCCAGAGTTCAAAATTACTTGTAAAAGACTGCTCAAGAAAAATAAAGTCACTGCTTTCTTTATCCAAGAATCAATAAACTAAATATAAGAAGATGGCTCAAGTTTTGAGCACTGAGCTTCAATAAATGGCTGCTATTTCTACCATCTTTGATCGGATCTTTTGCGAGCGGTATCCACAAGAAGCTACAACGTCACTACTATACAAACGTTCAAGAGAAAGTATATCGAGGACTATGGAAGTATTTGTAGCCCTATCAATAGTAGTGGAAGCATTTAGTAGTCTTAAAGAATTTGTACCTCTACCATACCTTTCTCACAAACCCGGTGGTATTTTTTCGGACCAAAAATCGATGTGAATTGATTTTACTAGTTCTTTAATGGCTTAGGATTTTAATTCCATTGTTTTCGAGCCAGAAATTTCAGTAGGGATAGATAGAAGACAATATTTTGTACTGAGGATATGCTTATCTGATTATTTTTAGCGGGAACAAAAATTAGAGTACAATTTTCCACTGGGGACGATATTTTGGCCAATTTTTCCAGTGGGAAGGGGTCCCAGTGGGTCTGCGAGAAAGGGGTGTCCTATCAATAGTAGTTGTATCACAATATCAAGAAAACCAGGATAAAAGAGTTCCAGGGTCTATATAGGCTGCACGCATCCCCAGAATTTATTTTGTTATAGGGGATGCGTATCGTGTATGAAATTCTCGTCCGAGAGTTACCTCAAATTTGGGGTAACCGAAAGTTGCATAAATTTACATAATTTTGTTACATCCAATCACAGAAAGAGAAAAATGACGTCATTGTGTTATTGCTTTCATAATTATAAATTTTCATTCATTAAACAAAGAAAAAGAGAAGTCGTTGTACAGCTGTGACACATAATCAAAAAAGAGAAAAGAAAAGAACGGGGGTAAGCTGGGACAGGAATATCTTAGACGATACGCATCCCCTATATCAAATCATATCAGAAGGGATGCGTGCAGCTTAGGGTCTATATAAAGCTCAGTGGTTTTGAGATACAAACAAAATGGATAGTTGTTAAAACAACAACTTCCATTGTATTAAAATCTGTGGGTTTGAAGATTTTACAGGAATTGAACAATTGGGAATAAGATAATAAAAATAAATGAATAAAAAAAGCAATATATATACTTTCAAAGTAATCAATAGTTCGCGATTACTCCCCATCAATTTTAGCAAGGAAATGTACGTTGAATGAGAATAATCTTATAAGTACTTTAATCAAACAACCGGTATAAAACCTGGTACTGTGGTTGTGTTGCATTTGGCAAAAGTTTGTTTGATCTAGTAAACTTAGCACATAATTTTTTATGTTGCTTCAAATATAATCAAAAGTCTGTCTCAACATACTCTGCAGCAGAGACAATTTTTTACCGTTTTTACATTTTAAAAAAGAGTGTGCTTTTTATATTCTGATACAAAAGCAGCAAAGCACGATTTTGAACTTTTCTTTTTAATCTGTATGAAATTTCTAATCAAAATGGTGTATAATAAAAATATATAATAATAAGAATGGGTTTTTGTTCTCGTTTGCAGAGCCTGGCAGCCAATATGATGAAAGAAAATTTTGAATCTGCCATTATGTACTTCAAAACCTTTGTAAGACAAAAAGTTACTTTTTGTAATTTCTCATTTAGGTGGTAGAAATTCAAGTACATCGAATAAGCTGATCAAATATTACAACCCCAGCAAATTTTAGGAAAAAATTGAATTTCTCGAACAAAATCAGATTTCTATGTTTACTCCGATTGGCACCCTCTACACCTGCAACATACCCTTGCACAGGTGGAAAAAATTTAATTTGTTAACATCTTTTCTCAAGTGATGCGTATACAGAAAAAATTATTGCTTCCACAATAGAGTGCAAATCATGTGGTAAGTATTCAATTATTAGTTAGACCAGCAGCCGAGGTAGTGAATTGTTTCACTTCGTAGGGTACCCCTTAGATCAGGGCAAATTTTTGATATTATGCTCCTAATAGGGTGTAGAGTTGACAAAAAAAATTTGTCTTTCGATTCTCCTGCAGTTTTCGAGTGAATCGATTTTTAGTTAATCGATAGAACTTATCAAGGGTCCCCCCTTTACTAACGGTTTTTTCGAAGCTGAAAATCAAATATCTGAGGCTACCAACGGATTCAGCGTGAAGAGTAAATAATAGTTGGGCCCTCCTTTACCACAACTATAAAGAAAGTATCTGTTGAAGAATGTTATTGAGATTTGTTAATAAAATCAAGGGGATGGAAAAGACTGATTTTTATTTGAAGGTTTTTATGATTTTGTTAAAGAAAACGTCTTAGGGGTATTTCATGCATTTTAAGGAGTTGAGGATTCAACCTTGAGAGTTGAAAATTCAACCTTTCTCCTAATGTCGACAGATTTCCTTGAAGTCCTTGAAAACTAACAAAGATCGACTAAAGACCCTTGAAAACCCTGGAAAATTAGTCAAAAATGACTCTTGAATTTGTCGAAAAAGAAGTGCTGGCTACCATAGAAGTATTTTCCCAGGAATTACAAAAGAACAAAAAATCCTTTTTGCATTTTTAACAATAAACAAGTGATACTTTTATGGACCTACCTGGTTATCAAACTAATCAATGAAATTGAAACAATGAAACATATAAGACATAACTGGTCAAAATACAAAAAAATAAAGAAAAATGAAAGCATATCTATTGGGAGAAACTATCAACACTATTGAAAAAGACTTTTGATAAAGAAATAGAAAAGCTTTTCTTTATAAAAAAAATGCACTATCTGAAAAATGCACAGCTCAATAAATAAGGTTTCCAGAAAACTCAAACCATCGCGCTCTACCGTGACATTTTCTTCTTTTAGAAAAAATAATAATAAAAATAATAATTATGCAAAGAACATTGATCTATGCTTATAAATAGTGATTCTTATAGATAAAGATTCGTTATCAGACAAAAAATAATAAGTGTTTCTAGAAAACTCAAAATATTGCCCTCCACTACGGTGGCCGAGAAGGGCAAAAATCTTACTTTCTTTTTTCTGGGGGAATCTTTCTTTTTTTGGGGGAATCTTTGTTTTTTTGGGGGAATCTTTGTTTTTTTTCGGGAATCTTTAATTTTGTTCGAATCTTTAACTTTGGAGGAATCTTTTTTTTTGCAGTGGGGGAATGTTTTTTTGAGTCATGACTTTTCATTCGGTCCCGTAATAATTGAGTCAAAATGGTAACAATAAGTTATAAGAATCACGTGCGGAGGAGATCGAAATATGTTCAGTTGGCTAGTTGGGTTGGCTGGCTGACACTCACTTGAAAGAAAATTAGAGCCCCGTGAATTATTCGACCCTGTTTTTCACATTGGAAAATTTTGCGGAAACTCAATTTTGCGGTATGGCCCAAATCCACAAAAACCACAAAATTCCTATTCCTGTCTTACAATTGTGGATGAGAATTTTGCTTTTCCTCTCTGAAGATGTCATGTCAATCCCCACTTTCTTCATTTTCCGCAATTTAAACTCCCTTAAGTAGACTCTTTGCTGGTTGAAGTGGTGCATCTGCGTTGTATCAATGTACTTTCTTACACAGGTTCAACACAACAATTTAACAAAATTTAATCCAATGAGTCCAGCTAAACAGCTAAAGTAGAGTGTACTTGTCCACTTCAACTCGCCAAACGCAGGAGACCATTTCGTCAAAGTGGAAAACGTTCAAGTCGCTCGCTTTTTATCTGAGCCATTTTGTAGAATCATCCGTTATTTTTAGTAAGTAAGTAAGCCAGAATAAATGGCCGAGTTATTCCGGAAAAACTTTAGTAATGTTTTTGAAATTTATGACAATAACGGAAATACGCTGGATGAAAATCAGTTCCTTTTTTTTAAGAAAAATTAGCCTGAAAACTCACGGGCATCGTACAGAAATCATTTTAGCCTCAACGTTTCTTAAGAAATCGGCCTTTTGAGCCTTAAATGTTTCTTACATGTTTCTAACATAACATTCTTTTTGACATAATCAGCCTCATGTAAGGCTGGATTGGAAGGTTCTTAAAAGAAACCGAATGAGAAAATGTTATTTTCTCATTCTCAGCCTCAGCATGTTTCTTCGATGTTTCTTAGTTTTTAGGCATTCTGAGCCTCGTGTTTCTTAAAAGTGTGTTTCTTAAAAAAAAACAACGTGTAATGCAATGCCCAGATTGACCCTCAAAATCTTTTTTTCGAAAAATGAACTCATTCATATTTTGGACAACGTTATTCTACGTATCTGTACAAAAATCAGGAAATTCTAATGAATGCACTTTTCACAAAGTCCAAAAAACCAATTTTAGGCCCGAATAGGCCCAAGAAAATTTAAAAGGTTCGATAATACACCGTTTAGTAGTTTAGTAGTGTCGACTGCGCACGCGTCCAAACAATTTTCCATTGTTTTGATTTTAGCGACCACTCTTTCCCGTAAAAAAACAGTGTAGCTGGAACCTCGATATTCCAGGATTAGAAAAAGCTATACCTGTTATCTTTTTTCTTTAAAGAATCAACAAACCATCAACATCGATAAATTACACACATTTACTCAGAAACTTTTAAAATTATCTGCCATTATGACTTTCTTGAAGCCGTTTCGAAATGAACCAATCGGGTTATGTATCGGAATTCCTACGGGAGTTCTTTTCCGAAATTTGTAAAATAGCTAAGTCGGCAAAAAAACTTTTCACGGGGGTTTGAGGAACAACAGAACTGCTATCATTTGTTTGTTATTTAACCAGATATTTAAATTCGGGCTCAAAAATACTTAAAAATAAATCAGTTAATAATATTAAATATACTATTTGTATCTCTCAGAAAATAAACACTTACAGAACGACATCGTTTATCATTTGGAATACCCCCGTATTTGGACCATTCTATTGTTGGCGCAAAATAGGGCGGAAACTAAGTAGCACCCTCAGTGCAAGATTGCCGCCTCATCTTTATTCACCCCCGCGAGAATGCGAGCTAATCATTTTTTACTCGCGCACTCAAGGGGAAAAGGAAAGTGATCGATATTCTTTGAAGAAAAAACGTCAGAAACAAACCCAAAGACCAAATAATGTATTTTGTTGTTGAGAATCGATCCTGTGAAGATGAAAAAATTTCTGCTTTGCGTTTTTTTCGGAACGCTGAAAAACTCCAACTTCGATCTTCCTATAAGGTAAAGAGGTTGCGAGATTTGGGTTAGCAAGGCAAAAATTGCTAAAAAGCTGGTAAAATCGTAATCCTCAAAAATCGAAGTTCCAGCCTCACTGAAAAACGGTAGGTAAAATTCCGGTTCTCGTAAGGAAACCTACCAGAGAAATATCAAGTTCAAATATCTAAATCATTCTCTTTAAGGAATGAAAAAAATTGAAAATGTTTACATTCCTCTAACCTTCCACAGTACTAAAGTGCGCATTTTTACTTACCTTTTTTACGGTGGAACACGGTGGAGATAGCAAGACTCCTAAACAGTGTATTGGCCACCAACATTTCAGACCGTTGTACCAAAATAAAAAAAACCCTGTAATTCAATCCTGAGAAAAGTTGGCAACAGACGAACGAAGGAGCGGCGGAACCGAGGAACACAGGTTAATTTATAGGTATGGGTCAAAAAATAGCATGGGGAATACTTCTGTCAATATGTTTCATGCGTCAACTATGTAAGCATTGTATAGTAGTTTGGGAGAATGTGACAAACTATAGTTGTTTAGGAGAATGCGGTCTATTGAATAACAAATACTCCACATAAATTACTTTTCCTCAGCCATTAAAAACAACCAGACCATTTTTCATGCCTTTTTAGCATCCGGTTATTGGAGGCTGTCTTTCTTGAATTATGAAAAATAATGGTAAAAACAGCCTTTATTATGAAAAAACAGCAGAAAAAGTGCCTTTTTTGGTTTTAAGCCGACACTGCCATGCCTTGCCTTTCTATCGGCCTTTCAACCGAACCCTCTATTAAACCCAATTTTATTAATTGAACCATCAAACTCAATCGAACGATGGATAGGTGTTAGTCGATTACCAAACCAATAACTTCTCAAAATAATATGTCATAAATAATCTGACATTACAAAAGTAACAGTGCAGTGCCCAGTTTGCAGAGTATGACATAGACAGGAGAACTGTCCTGTATTTTTTTATAATCTGATGTATACAGGACGGGTATGACCTGTCAAAAAATGTACAGTGGGAAATTCGAATTTAGCGCTGTCCTCACAATAAAAACCAAATTTGGGAAGTTGCGCATTCTCTAAAAAAGTGTGATCAGTAAAACAATAACAAACAAAATTTGATTGGCTATGTTTTCAACCGTTATTAGGATTTCAAACTCTCAGCCAATACCATGCTATATATTTCGCCATCAGTATATAAAATAAGAAATCATAGCATGGATCTCCAGGCTGCACTGTTTGAGGAAAAATTAGGAAATACTAAGTTCTTCCGCACTGGTGACTGGGAGAGCGTACCTGATAAATTTTAGTTGTGACAAGGTCCACCTATAGACCTTTTTCAAAGAGACAACCCTGTTGAATAATTATGTAGTCCAGCCATACAAACAATGATACAGCAATGCATAATTACTGTTTCGTGCATATTGTAATAATTATGCATGGGAGTATCATTGTTTTTCTGCTGGACTACATAATTATTCAACAGGGTGGCTTCTTTGAAAAAAGGTCTATTCCTATATACCTCAGATATTCGCCCAAAAACTAAAAAGGCAAAAATTGCTAAAGTTAGCTAAGGGGTCAGTCACAAATCGATTCTAGGTTAGAAGAACGTCAATTGACGTATATGGGTGGGTGGGTTAAAGGTTGTTGACGTTTTTTCAGAAACATCTATTTTTCATTCCATGCCAAATATTACTTCTCGCCATGTTTCTGTTTGATCGCTTCGTTTGTTTTGAAAACCAAAACAAACGGCCCGATGTTTATGTCTTTTCTTTGTTTAACGGCCCGGACGGCCCTTGAATTTTTGCAGATGGTCGTTCTTTCTGTCGCTACATACTACGGAGATAATTAATTACGGGAATTTTGTGAACAAGTTTAGAAATTGTCTCCGTTTCTTTTTTTTTTTCAAATATAAACTATGCAAGCCGTAGTGAAAATCAAGATGGCTGACGAAACAGCGATGAAGGCAGTTTTAATCGATTTTCGTGGATTTTAGGCGTTTGACGTTTTCAAGGTTGGGTGGGTGGTTCAGCAATTAAAACGTCAATTGACGTTCTTCTAACCTAGAATCGATTTGTGACTGACCCCTAAAACTGCACTTGAGAAAAAATAACTGAACTCTGCATCTGAGGTTAAAAAACAGTCACTTGCACTTGCACTTACACTGGAAAACCTCAAATTTTGCACCTGAAAAACTCAAATTTTGTACCTGCACTTGACTTTTTCGGAGTCGAGTTTGTGCACTTCAAGATATCTTGAACAAACAGACAAACGTGCCACACTCTGCAAACAAACACTGGGTGCAGCAGTGCAAAGGCTTCAAAATAAAGAACAATGAAATCTGATATTTTGTAATCTTAACCAAGCAACAATAAGCTGATAATATGCAAGGAACGAGGTTGGGTTGATGGATGGCTGGATGGGGATGATATTATAATATATGAAAAAATCACTTACCCACCAAAGGTAAACAAGGGTGAAAATGAGAAGAAGAATTGCTGTAGTAGCAAGTGCAAGGTAATCTGATGATCCTATATTTGTTATCAATTGCCTCATCCTTCTCTTTTCTTCTCAAAAATCAAACCAACATAAAAATTTCTTCTGGTTAAGTTAATGCTGAAACTCTGCAGTGAAACACGACATCACCGGCAAAATAGAAAGTGAAAGTATTTGGGGGTTGGGGCGAGTCGAAGTTATCTAGATTTGATTGGAGTTTTTTTGGAATTGGTACCACTGACCTTTATATAAAGGTCAGTGATTGGTACCCGAGGAGAAGCCATTGCAATGTTAAAAATTAACGCTACATCATCAAGAGAATTTGAGGAAAAGTAGACCTAGCGCTCTCGATGCATTTACACCGCTATCGAATAGTGCCGCCATTAGGGTACCAATTTTCAAAAAACTCCGATCGAAGATTTTGCTTGGCTGGGATTGAGAAGCTTGGTCCAGGGTATATAAAGGTCAGTGGTGGAAATAAACCTTTCCCTCAACCTCGTCCCCGTGTATCCCAGGCTTTATTTACGTTACTGATTGACGCCAGAGAATATTATATATTATCTAGCGCTATCAGTAAGCATAAAAAAGCTGATAATGCGCAGGGAACGAGGTTGCCTTTCCCTTAGACGTGGGGGGCGTACGGGAAAGCGGTTTTGCGCGGTTTGTCGGTTTCGGCCCTTTTTTTGTCGGTTTATTGGTGAAGAGCTCGAAATATGTCGGTTTATCGGTGAAGGGTAAACATCACGGTGTCGGTGATTGAGCTGTTTTTGTTCGGTTTTGTTAAATAACATATGTTCAGCAATAGCCCATTAGTAAAAGCTCTGATGGAAAAAATTGTTTACATACAGTAACGTGGTGGCAGGGGGGCAACTTCCTCCTCCCAGTGGAGGCTTTTTGAAGGGGCGCTCAAATTTAAGCTCTTTTTTGGAAAAAATTTTCCCGCTCGCGTCAAACAGAGTCAACTTTTTGCATTGATTTTTTTAGAATAGGCATAACCAATAATAGTTCCTCAAGGATCGTATGTGGAATTTTTCATAAGATTTGTCATATATTATATGCCTGATTTTAAAGTTTTTATAATTCTATAAAGTTATTAAAATAATTTAACGTGGTTTTATTTTGTTCCTTTTCTAGTCGAAAATTTTGTGCTCGCTTCGCTCGCATTTCAGTATCATTATACTCTAATTGGCTCTACGCAATTCATCTCGATAAACAATGTCGCAAATTTTTCTTGCACGCTTTGCTCGCATTTCCTAAATGTTTCTAAAATGACCAAAAGTTCAAGTTAAGGTATGTGTTCACCTTTCTTGACACATTCTCTTTAATTGATCATATCTTTAGAACAACAAATTTTTATATACCAAAAGTATATATTTTCTGAAAGCCAATAAGATTCTCTTTCTAATGGTAAAAGTTTCAGCTGGATTTAAAAAACTGGGCAGGATATAATTAAAATCTTAAGAATTTTAACCTTACCTACTTCAAAGAAGTTAAAGTCACCCATAGCTTTTGAATTTTGAAAAAATAATTTCGATTAAATTATGTTCCCAATAGATTAAACTAACAAAATTTCTTAGGATTTTTTTTGGGATTGACTTTAACTCTTTAAATCCTAAATTCTGTAAAAATATCGATAAAAAAGTAAATTTAAATGTGATTTTTTCAGTTATCTGTAAATTGAGGAAAAACAACTCGGTTAGAAATAAAATCCTTAGACACTTTTTAAGTTTGATCTTTTGGGAATCATATAAAAAAAGAATGAAGTTGATATCTCAATGCTATGGGTGACTTTAACTTCGTTAAAAGTAGTATGGTGTGGTAAAATTTCGTTTTTTTCTACATCAATTTGAAATTTTTAACGAGATGATTGCTGTTTATTTGAGTAATCAGTGAAATGTGTCAAAAATATTACTACACTGGGCGAAATCTTGTCTTTCCATTTTCGAAAGATGTTGAGAAGATCAACTTTCGACAAATTTCCAAAATTTTCGAAACATGAAGTTTCAAATTTGTTGAAAGATATTGGAAGCTCATCTTTCGATGTCTTTCGACTTTTAGGAAGATGAACTTCTCTATTTTTCCAAGATTTGGAAAGACGAACTTACAAGTTTGTTGAATTTTGTTGAAAATTCATCTTCCAACAACTTTCTCTTTTTCGAAAGACGAACTTCTCTGTATTTCAAAAGTTTTGAAATATGAACTTTCAATTTTTCAAAAAGATGTCGAAAAGTCGTTTATTGACGTCTTTCAACTTTTCGAAAGATGAACTTCTCTGTATTTCAAAAGTTTTGAAATATGAACTTTCAATTTTTCAAAAAGATGTCGAAAAGTCGTTTATCGACGTCTTTCAACTTTTCGAAAGATGAACTTCTCTGTATTTCAAAAGTTTCGAAATTTGAACTTTCAATTTTTTTAAAAGATGTCGAAAACTCCTTGAAACTCGTATATCGACGTCTTCCAACTTTTCGAAAGGCGAACTTTTACACTTTTACGTTTAATGTTTAATGTTTAATATTTTTTAAATACACGCTTTTTTATAGGAACAATTTTAAAAGAACACGAGTTTGCTGATTTTAATGGGTTTTAATAGATTTTAAGCCATTTTAATTTCTTAAGGAAAAAAAATAATCGTAAGAACATTTAACCCTAAAAACCTCGAAAAATTAAGAACAGTCCAGACAGCCCAGCCTGAGCCAAAATTTTCTGGTTCTTCTTATAAAAAAAGCAAAAATTTCGACGCTCGTATTTCGACGTCTTTCAACTTCTCGAAAGATGAACTTCTCTTGGTTTTTCCATGTTGCTGAAAGAAGGACGCGCCAAAACGTTTACGAACCAAAGTCCGCACTGATGATTACCGGGGATCAAAAAGACTATTTGAAGCATAATTTTTGACGTTTAAAACACAAGAAGATACTAAAATATCTAAATTTCTTGTAAAATGAACTAGTTCTAAGTGTATTACATACACAGTTTATGGTTAAGTACTGTAAATATAATACCCACATCATTGGAAGTACTTTTGCAAACCCCCGGAAAAAAACTTAGATTATTTTCGAATGTTATGATTTATGATTGCCGGCAAAATTTATTTTTGTAATTTTGAAACTGGAAGCTGGAGAGTGGAAGGCAGTGTGTGTGTGTGATGAGGAAGACAGCAAACCAAAGCAAAGCCAAAATGCAGTGCAAATGGAAACTTTATTCTAAAGATATGAAATGGGAATCAAAAGAAGCTAAGGTGAGCTCCTTTTTATATATTTCTAATTATCAACCACACTTCAATCATACTTCAATCACATGGCTACACCACAGCTTTTCAAAGCTATGGGCAGTTCAAGTTATAGTCTGTTAACTCCCAGTGGACGATCCTCCCATTGGGAGGCACTTAGAGGCAAAGTTGGGTATGTTTCGCTGCTGGTGACAGGGTCCCATTTTTAGGCTCCATAGCCATCAGACGGCTGACCAATTAAATCAGAAAAATTTCAAAACAAATGAACTACGCAGCTCTGCTAGAGGACCCTGCCGACGCACCGGACTGTCCGGTGTATTTGTCCGGTGGCAAAAAGTATCCTTTCGCTACACCGGACGCAATAAGTCCGGTGTCAGTCCGGTGTTGCCTACAGGGAATTTTGGACGCCGGACATTTATGAAACAAAAAATTAAGAAGCACCGGACGCACCGGACTGGTCATGTCTGGTGTTTTGATTGTCCGGTGAGAAAAAATATCCTTCTCCGACACCGGACATCCGACTTCCCTAAGTCCGGTGTAGAAATTGTCCGGTGGTAAAAAGAATTCTCATTTTACACCGGACTTTCGCGTGTCCGGTGTTCGTTAAGTCCGGTGCGTCGGCAGGGTCCTTCTGCTAGTAGTAGTACTCTACCATTTTTGTTTTGATTTAATGTTGTATTTTAATGACCAACCAGCCAGGTCAATCATACGAGAGCTATGCATGTTAGCCTCCACTGATGTAAGTTACCCAATCTCACGGTATATGACAGGTTCCCAAAAAATTAGATTTTTGATTATTTTGGACAATCTTCAGGGTGGAAATCAGAATCTTTTAATTTTTCATCTACTTTTATTAATTTTTGCCACTTTTCAGGGTGAAAATGGGGAAAAATTTTCAATTTTTCGTTCTGACAGAGTCCCAATTTTGCCGAAAATTCATATCTGACAGGGTCCACTTTTCAAACTCCAACGGCACATCCCTGTCGGCTGTCTAGATCAGTGCCCCACCCCCTAGGTGAAAGCCTCCTTTTCAAAAGTTTTCCACCTAGGACGTTTTAATACCAATTTTTTATTTATTATAATGTGTAATGTATATACAGGAATTCTTCTTGATAATCAACCAAGTAGGGGGTCAAGCAGCTAGTACAAGACATGTCATCTATAATGCCTTTTCGTAAGAAGCTGGTAACATCATCACACATACCACGAGTGGTCCTAAATCCGACGTAGTCTTTCAAAGATACAAACTAAAATGAAAACAATATAGATATACTGCGCGGATGCATCTGAAGCAAACATAGAATTTTTTTCATACCCGTTATTTGGGGGTTGGAATTAAGCAAGGCTGTCAAATTTAGGACCACTCACGGTATACACTTAGTACTTTCCTTGAAAATAGGTTTTCGACCGTTACAGTGACAGATAAAAAGAATATAATCAGATAAAATAATATCTGGACCCTTTAGAACCTTTAAATTTTTTCATCTTTCAATAGGAGATTACAACATTTTAGAAAACATTTTAGATACCTAATAAATTTCTCTGACAACCTGCAAACCGATTTTAAGATTTTTTTAAGGAAATCAAATTCACATAACACACCACCAGGTACCAACTGGTATGATGTCTTGTACTAACTGCTTGATCCCCCTGGACCAAAGCTGGTCACTTTTGTTTTAACTAGTTGTCTTTCCATTTTCAGGAGATAAAATAAAAGTTGGTTGGTTGGAATGCAAGCTGTCAGATCATTTTATTTTGGAAAATTCTTATTCTGACTTCCCTGTTAGAATTAATGAAGTCATAACATGGTTGAAGTTAAAAATGATGTTAAATTAAACTCAACGTGGAATATCAAATGATAACATAGCTGAAGGTAGGCCTTTTAGACATAGTTTTTTAGTCTAAAAACAAAGAAATGTTGACGTTTTTGTTTTCGCTATGGAACTGAAAAAGATGACATGATTAAATGCACATTTTTTAATAAGCAACTCCAATTTTCTGGTCAGGCCTAGGGTTGCTTAGCATTCTGGTCCATTTTCTGAAAAAATTGCTTTGAATACCCCTAATATTATACCATATTTATGTGTATTGGGTCAAAGGGCTATAGTTGGCCATGGTTAGATCATCTAAAACAGCTGTCACTTTTTGAGATAGTGGAAAATAATTGACAAATTTGAGGCCTCAAGCCTTAGCAGCCTGATTGCTTATAAAAAATGTGTAGAACAGAGAAATTACTTTTTAAACTCTGAGGTGGCAAGCTTTACAGTGTGTCAAATTTTCATAAAACTTTCATGTTTATAGGATACATCGAATGTGTGTCGATAATGAGCCATTGAAGTTTTGGGGATTTCATTGAAAATAGATTCATTTTATCCATTGAACAAGGAACAAAATACAACACGGTAAGTATTTTTTGTAATATAATCCAGTAATACAAGACTATTGATGATACTATTCCATTGTACATCAAAAGAAGCTAAAATTTTGTTACAGTACACAAAGTCTTGACCTAAGTTCAAAATATTTTTGAAAATAGGTTTTTGTAACCTTTTTTAGAACTCTTTAGAAATAGAAACAATCTGAATAATTTGTCTTACTAAAGGGTCTTTCTACTATAGTCTACTGAAAGCTGTAAATAACTTATCAACAATTTTACAAACCTCTTTTAGTTATACACCATTTTGTATGCCTGGATTTCAATACTGATTCAATTTCTATTTGTTTTATTAGGGTCATGACGTAAGGACAGTTACTGGCTGATTTTGAAATGCACTTGAAAAACGATGCTGCAAAACAAAAATGTATGTTGCTGCCATGCAATCAAGATATTTATATGCTTCATGTGGTAGTTCGTTTCAACTTCGAAAATAATAACTTGGTAATATTTTCATTGCAATAATTGGTTGCTGAATGATAGAAGCTATTCTTGTACTCTTTAATGCTTAATTGTAAGATTCAATCTGTACCATCTTCAAGGGATTGACAATACTGTACCATCACGTGTTGTATAGCACAATAACCTCAGTCTAATAAGTGAACAACTAAACTGAGGACTGGAGTGAGATTGTGGGTCATAATTTTGGAAAATATCACCGTAATATAATTTTATGATTTTTTCTGAAAAGGGCTTAAAAACCTTCATTTTCGACTACTCTAGGTCCCAAGTATATTATAAATTATGATAAAATATTGCAAAATCTAATAGGTGGGGGTCTGAATAACAAGGTGGAGTTTAAAAATTTTCGGTCTGGTTCAGATTTATGCTTCTTTTACTGTGTAGATTTTTCGTTGGATAATGTGTTTAAGGTTTGAAAATATTCTTCAAAAGCATTCAAAAATATCCCAGAATATGTTAAATTGAGAAAATGGAGAGACTTTTGGTTTACCCCTGAAATTAATTTTGTCAAAATATCGGAGTCCACAATTTTTTTTAAAAAATTACAAAGTAGGTGGGACGTTTATTCAGACTAGGGCATTTTGGGAAAATCATCTTAATATCAGTTTTTAATAATGACTTGTACTTTATGGTTTTTCTACCCTCCCCTATAATTGTGCACAAAAGAATTTATTTGGGATAGCTTTCATTATTCATAGTGTCATCTTTTTAGAGTGATTTGCATAATTTTTTAATTTATTTAACAGTATTTTTATATTTTTCATACTTTTATAGAAATTTCAATGTATCCTTTAATGTCCTTTGAAGCCCTATGGCCAATCTATTCCTTGATAGGGACTAAGATTCTAAAAACTTATAATTTAGATTAGTTATTATATTATTGAAAATGAAATTAGATCATAGAAATTACACGCATTTTTTATAAGAACCAGTAAATTTCTTGCTCAGGCCGGGCTGTTCTTAATTTTTGCAATTTTTCAGGCTTAAATGTTCTTATGATGTTCTTAGCCGCTTAGTTTCTATACTTAAAAATCAGTTAAAATCTGTTGAAATTAGTGTTTTAATAATTTCTGAAAGCTGAGGCTCAGATCGTTCTTAATTGTTTTTAAGTTTTGGCCAAATTTCAGCCTCGTGTTCTAATAAAATTGTTCTTATAAAAAACGTGTAATTTTTCATTCAGAATTATTTTATTTAGACTACTTAATTTTTTAGCAAAAAGTCATCACTACCGTACTATTTTGTTTCATATTTTCTGTTTTCTATGCTTTGTAAATATATGAATTGTTCGTTTTAATGTCACAGAAAAAATTTATCCGCACATAAACACAAATTATTTAAAAGATCTCTCATTTACTTTTGAAGACTTGTTAATGAAAGATTTCGAAAAAAGCAAAAATCATCTTCTAAAGTATTTAGAAAGTTTCGGAATATGAAATTTCAACATATTAGGAAGTTAGGGATTTAATTTTTCAAGCCTGTTTGAAAGTTTGAGAATGTGGTCTTTCAACTTTTTTGGAAAGTTTGAGAAGACGATCTGGTCGAAAGATGTTGGAAGGTAAGGTGCACAACTTCCCAATCCTTGTTGAAAGACCGACTTTAAAACCTGTCGAAAGATGTCAGAATATGAAATTTCAACATATTAGGAAGTTGGGAATTTCATTTTCCCAGCCTGTTTGAAAGTTTGAGAAGGTCGTCTTTCAACTTTTTTGGAAAGATGGGAAGATGATCTGGTCGAAAGATGTTGAAAGGTAAGGTGCACATCTTTCCAATTTTTGTTGAAAGACCAACTTTCAACTCTGTCGAAAGGTGTGGAAATGTGACCTTCCTACATCTTTCCGACGATTTGAAAGACATTATTTCGCCCAGTGCTATTCAATAGAGGTGAGAATAAACATCGGCTGAATTCTCTCTTTTGTCTTTGATGTTTACGAAAGAGACAATTATTTGAGTAAATAATCCATCATATGACGAACTTTGTTTTGAAATTTAAATGGTTATAACTCCGGATCAAAAAAAGATTTTAAGATCGCGATTTTACCAAAATGAAATCCAGTAACTTTTCTTCCACTTTGACTGAAAAATTTTTTTTTGACAAAAAATCGGAAAAAAGGTGTACACATACCTTAAACAGATTTTGGTATACTACTGATACTAATGCGACCAAAAAGGGGGCGCCAGAATATGCCTAGGGGGCGCCTTCATCCAAAATTCTACTTTTGCCTCCCCCCACCCTTGACCTACCCACCACTCTACTGTGTATATATGACCAGCAGAAAATAAAATAGTCCAGTCCAGTAATACTTTTAGGGCCTCAAAAGATGCTTTTTCCAAACACGATTTTTTTAGAGATTATAATTTTTGAGTTTAAAATCGTGGACAAGTAACTTGCACAAATAAGTCCATCAATTTTTTTCTCACTCACTTCGCTCGCATGGAGGGTTTAAAAAATACACAAGTTTTCTCCATCGAGGGCAACCAACATACTAAATGCAGAAACCCGTATTGAATAGTATTGATTCACTAAGCCAGCTTATTTTCGGAAAAAAGTGTCTAAAAAGGGCGTTTTTAGCCTAAACGAAAGCTAGAAAACTGAAAAATTTTCCGTCGGCGCAACGCAAACCATGGTTGCGCCTCCTGCTACCTCCTAAACAACAATTTGAATTCCTGCCAGCATGCATTGGGGATTATGGAATAGTTTTGCTGTGTCGGTGTCGGTGAAGAGGATAAATTTTGTCGGTTTATCGGTGAAAGAGGTATTTTTGCGCGGTTTATCGGTATTCCCTAAAATTTTTCAAATTTCAGTCCAAATTTCAAGAATTGATGAGAATTTACAGAGACTTGATTGCTTTTTAATGGTTTTTATACCTCCTCCTTCGAGGGACTTTTGTCTCGCACATACCCGGAAAACGAATCTTTATGATCAAAAAGGGATGTATAAATCTTTTCGTTACAAAATATCTTCTTCTATTGTTAGGAACTCAAAAAATCTAAAGTTACAAAATTATTCTAATAAAGTGTTTCATGTAATTTCTAACAGTCTAATGGAAAAGTGCTGCTATAATTCTGAGCTCTTCCATAATCTTATTCAAAAAGATTTCATTACATATTAGTTAAAATCAGAACTTTAAACTTGCATCTCAAAGAGGTTCAATTACACAAGTAGGAACAATAAAAGATCAAAATTACTCGAAAAGACAAAACATTGTTCTTTCTTTTCTTCTACACGAAAAATAATACCCAATCCACTCAACTTAGGAAGGTTCCCTTAATTTAGCGTGAAAACAGAAAAAACTAAAGAAATTAATTGCAAGCAAAAGAATCAAATAAAGTTAGAAAAAAAAAACATTAAAAATAAAAGAACAAAAAAGTATGCATGTAATATCTTTTGATGAAAAAATAGATAAAAAATTTCTTTTCATGTTATCATGCCCAAACTAAAGAAGTTAATATATCTAATATCTAATTTGAAAAACTCTATTAGGTATTCTACAATTGCAATTCAGGAATACCTGAAAGATAAGACGAAGCTTCGGCAAACCTATAGTCGCTTCAGGGGAGTCTCAATAACTCAAACACGCATTTGGAACGTAAATTTGTTTCGAATTATTACGAGTTATGGAAAGTTGTTTATAAAGACTTATCAAAAATTGAAGAGGTCAGAAAACCTGCGAAAGGATTCAGTTGTCTCAAAATGACATAAATTTAATAATCAGAGTATAAACATGCCCAAATGATCAACAAATTCCTGGTTGATATGTGTAATAATTTCAGGTTCGACTAGACTAAAATTCGCTCTGCTGTTCAGTAAAACGTTACAAACGCATCAGTGCTTCGATAAAAAGCTGTAAATCTACAATTGCGTACAACACGGCCAATATCAGTGGCTTCTAAAGTTTTATAAGGTTAGAAAAATATAGACTTATGGAATTAAAATTATCATCATCATTTCTAAAAAACAACTTTTCATAATTATTACAGTGTGTTGGTTGTCACAAAATTGACAAACTTCAAAACACACGCCGTTAGTCATTCGAAAACAACAAATGCGCGGTAGCTTATTGGTTAATTCATTTCCTCATGCACCATCCCATTGGATGATCAATTCAAACCTGAACACTGATTGGTCCAATCAACAAACCTACTCATCCACGTGCATCTCATCCCCCTGGTCAAGTGGCGAGACGATAGACGTGCGCACCATGGTACTGGAAAGAGTAGAGGCATCACTCGAAGGTAACATGGCCAAAATCAAGATGCGTAGACATTCAGCAACTTCGTTATTGGGGGCACACGCCAATGCTGGCCAGAATCCTAAGTGTAAAAAAGCAGGAGAATCGTCATGCAAGTATACAACTAACAATTATTACAAAACTTGCGAATGCTGGCATGTTATGGTTCTGAGGTTCTGAGCTAAAAAGCAAGCTTCTTACTGTATGATGACAACATGCAAACTGCAAGCAAAAAATATGTAATTTTTCAAACCTTAAGGACACTGAATTTAAGATGATTCCCATAGGCGAAGCGAGATACCCTGCAAAATTTATGAGGGAGTGCAGACGTTTATGACATATATTCATTATCTTTCGATAAAACAAAGACAATAATTATAGTGTCGTAAAAACCGCTCTCATCCATAAATTTTTGAAGGTATCTCGCTACGCCTATGATTCCCTTGTAGCAAAAATCCCAAACATTAATTACTGACATGCCAATTAGATTTTATCGTGCTCCAGTTTACTTTAAATTTAAATTTAGAAATGAGATGTTTATAATGAACATTTTAAGTTTGCCACCATCTAGTAACAGAAGTACGACGATCAGTTGCATTTGTACCTTGTTTATCTTCCGCTAGAAAGTTGGCACCACGATCCACCAGTGAGCTGACAACGTCAGATAGCCCGTTCTTCGCTGCTATGTGCAAACACCTTTTTGATAAGAGAAAGAGACCGATAGTTAACAAAAAATATCTTTCCAAAATAAAAGAAAGTAGCATAACGGAGTTAAAAGTTGAGGCAATTCAACTACTAGTAATTTTTTTTTCACGCAAAGGCCTAAAATTTTACTTCAATAGACGTTTTCATAAATTACGTCACGAACATCAATTGCCTCGTATTCAAACAATTACCATGGTAATAATGTCTCTTGAGACATTAAATGATTTTTTTATGAATAGGAAGTAGTTTTAGTAAAATCCGCTGGGAGTTAATCACCATGGCAATAATTTCAAAGCGAGGCAAGTAATGTTCGTGACGTGATTTATGAAAAGGTCTATCGAGGATCTATTTTTCGTTTATATCCCAGTTGAGTTGAGTTACAAAAAAACACTACTTACGTTTTGCCATCTTCGTTGGGTGCACTGATTAGCTCATCGTTGATTTTTTCCAAGATTTGCAACGCACACATGGAATGACTCTGTGCAGAATAAAATGAATCTTGTATTTACATCATAGAAAATAACACACTAAAATAAAGTTAGCACCCGATTCAAAACCGGTTTCGAAGGAAGATTTCCACATTCAGAGAAAATTTATCATCCGAAAAGAATAGAACTTATCGGAGTTTTTTATTTTTCTAAAAAAGCGATACATTGTGGGATTGGGATATTACAATAGAAATCTCTTAGGAATTCCTCGAGGGAATTCTATTGTAATACCCCCGAAACAATCCCACAATGCTTCGCTGTTTTAGAAAAACCGATAAGGTCTATTGATGATCACTTTGCTACCGACTAAAAAAGCCTTTGAAACGCATAAGCTTTCCTCGTATCTTCAATATGCCGTCTTAATTGAGCTTTAACACGTATAAAAACAACTCTCTTACATCTAAACAGGCGTGATGTAACGCCGTATTCTTGGATTGGTCGACAACATTGAAATCTGCATCAACGTCAGATAGAGCATCTTCAAAAAATAAAAAAGAATCAGGTGAGATGGTCATTAAGTTAATCCGTTGAAATATCTCTGTTAATGTGCATGGTCTAGTCGCACCAGAAGGCAATTAGATTAAACACAAGCCATTACCTATGTGTACACATAGTGTCCTCCAGGGTTTGTTCCCCCCACCAAATTCTTGATTTTTTTCAATCTCCCCCCTCTTTTTTTTCCCCCTATGACTTTTCAGTTTTTTAGTTTCCCCCCTCTTTTTTGCTTTCCCCCCAGAAAATTCTAAAAATATCAGTTCCCCCCATATACCCGAATAAATTTCTCAAATGTTAACCTGACAAAAACGTAAAATTTTGCTGCAAAAGGAATACTAGACAAAATAGAACGAAAATTGGTTAATTTTTCAATCATGATCTAATCACATGATATCATGGGGACTGACCTTGGTTGCTGAGATAAAATTGAAGTGATTTCACACTTCCCCCCACCAAATTTGCCAACTATCGATGTTTTCCCCCCCTCTTTTTTCCCCCCTTCCCCCTTTACTATTCAAATTTTCATTTCCCCCCCTCACCCATTCAAAATTGGAAAATTGATTTCCCCCCCCTTTATAAAGGGGGGGGAGGACACTATGTGTACACAGCTTTGTGCAAAATGCTTTACCCAGCTATAGCATGTACCCTAATAATTGGAAATCTTTTTTACTTCTCATCTAGTTTAAGAAGTTTTGAAATCCAGTACAAGAAAGATCCTCCTGAAATTATAATCAAATTAACAACATAATCTCTCTCCCGACAAATCATTTGATGTGTTTCTCAAGTACATTAAGCATGCTGTTATTTATAATTTTAGCATTGTGGAAATTAATAGCACTTCGTGGTCGCAATTAGAATCTTTAGAAGCTTTTTATATTAAACGATAATCACCAACTATAAACGGTCTGAAGGTATGGAAGCTTCTAAGGAATTGCAATTATCATCATGAGAAGTGTTTTTCTAATTTAAGTTTTCTCGTCTCGGTTTATGAAAATTTTTCGCTAGTATTTAAAAATGATAATTTTGTAGTAACATTTTACTGTTGTTTGCTGACAATGACTCGATAAAGAAGTCGAAATATGCAGAAATTTTAACTATCTCTCTCTTTTTTGTATTTTGAATGTCGAAATCAAGAAGATGAGCTTATTCAGTTTAAGTTTTGTTTCGATTGTTATCAAATTGTTTGGTAAAAATGGATTTTGAAACAACATTTGTCCACTTCCTTTGGCGTGATCAATGCTTACCTAATACAGATGAATGACCACGTTGAGAAGCTACCATTAATGGTGTTTGACCAGTGTTGTCGGTGGAGTTGACGTCGGCGTTATTCTCCAGTAAGGTTTGAATGCAATCACCATGGTCATTGAATGCTGCAGCGTGCAAAACAGACCTGAAAAAGATTGAAAAATGTCGTATCGTTCGGTCAGTTTCATCTTGTCCATAACTCTGAATCGATGCGGATAGGGTACCGATAAGTTTATGTAATCACATGATAACGAGTGCAATCCGGAAATAATTGCACGAGTGAAATTTTTGTTTTTAATTTTCCGAGTCTGAAAGGACGAGGAAAATTCGAAACAAAAAAATCACGAGTGTAATTTTTCGAATTGCACGAGTTATTGTGTGATTACGAGCTAATCGCACGATGATTTTCAGAACTTTTTTTTCAGTATCATGAAAACAATGAAAGGAAATACACTGAAAGCTTTATTTTTCTCTTCTCTCTGTATGTTTATCTTTTTGCTATTTTTATTGTTTTTTTCTCTCGCAAAGTAACATTCGAATGAAATCAAGACGTTCGATGAAAGAACGATGTGAAAATTACTAAAAACTCAATTTCGAAGAAATTTGCGCCCCTTCGAGAATATGATTAACGATTAATTGCTCTCTTTGAAGGCGTGCCAAATAAGAAAAAAAACTCATCGTGCGATTAGGTATTAAACATGATGTGGGTAACCACAATTTTTGATGACTGAAAGACAAGTAGAGAATTGGTAACTTTTTATCAGAAACAATTGCGGCGGCGCTCAAACGCTTGTGGTGTTGGAACTTTTTGGATTTTATGAAACACAATCTCCATGGATACATTTGTGTTATTTTTATCGTTGCTATTCGCATTTATTGGAAAAAAACTTAAGTTTGTCCTCTTTTTATTCAACTCACCTTCAAAAGAACTTTTACACGATTACAACAAATTATGGGAGAACTTTTAGCACCTTCGACCAATAAAAAGCACAAGCAGTCCCTCCCCATAACATTTTTAGTCTATATGAAAAGGGATCATCATACCTTCCTTTGTGATCTTTCAAATTGATGACATCTTCTTTATTTAACGTGTCTAAGATGACTTCAAGACATGCATCATGCCCTCGTAACCTTAAGAAAAATGGAAACAAAGTTTGAATATACGTGTCTGTGAATAAAAAGTGAACTGCCCGAAAAACCAACGGAAAGTTAGAATAGATACTTACACGGCACAATGAAGAGGCGAAAAATTGTTTCCACTAAGTGCATCTTTTGAGTTGTCCTGCAAAAAAGATTAAAGATATCATCACTTAAAATAGAAAAAGAAAACAAAGTTTTACAAAAATAATTATTTAGTTTAGTACTCACATGCACAAGATGAATGAAAAATTACTTACTTCTAAAATTAATTCCACACAACTTTCGTTTCCTAAAACAAGACCGAAAAGAGATGATTTAATTATATTTTTTTCAAATGGAAATAAATAATCGGGGAATACAAAAGCCAAATTTGTTGCCGAAATCTCAGATATCTTCGCCTACTTTTGGATTAGCCAATAGGAATGGGACATCAAGTTTTATGAAAAAAAAAACCACACTTTAAAAGTTTTGCTTATGTAGTCCTTAGGAATAAAATAATACCGATGTAGCAAGCCCAATGCAAGGAAGAATATCTTCGGTTATCAAGCGAATAAACATTCCCTCCGTTTTGTACTAACGTTCCCAAAATACCAATGTGATCGCATATGGAGGCAAACGTGACTGGCGTGTGCCCGTGAAAATCGCTAAAGGATGAGGAAAAGTTAAAATTTAAAAGTTAAAAATCAATTACTTTTACTTGTTCTACAAACCGCATCACTACGAATCATCGTCCCTTTCTTTTTAACGCCAAGGTCATTTATTCGAAGTAATACGGTTTTAGTGAGAGCAGTCGTGAAGGCTTCGCTTCATATTAACTAATGGTAAATACATTGAGTTTGGGTTTGTTGAAAAGTTCTTTTGAATAAAATTTTACTTCCCAGTGGTCAATAGAGTTTTATGAACAAATTTTATATTCAGGTACCTTCGCAAGGTAACAGATCAGTTGCTTTTTCACTTACCGTGCATTAGGGTCAGCTTTGGATAACAACAATGCATCCACGCATTCTTCTTGTCCACAAATCGCCTGTAACATACCGAAAATGCTAGGGTGTTAGAATTTAAGTCCGGAATAACGGAAATTCAGCTCAAATTCAGTTCAATTTGAGTTTTGTAATTGACAGAATATAGTCAAGAAACTTGCGGTGGTCGAGTTTTGGTTCCCGTTTAAATGGTTTGTGAAATATGGGAAAAATTGACAGAATAGCAGAATCAGCAATTTTAGGCGTACAAACTTTCGCGAGCAGAAACTTTCGCTAGGTCGGAAAATCGTAAAATTTTACTTTTGCGAATTTGAGGAAAAAATGTTTTTCGCGAGCATAAACTTTCGCGAATTGCCCCGTTAAGAAAATCGCTCGCGAATGTTTGTACGGCTAAAGTACCCCCTCACTTAGTGTAGACATACCCCTCTATGAGCAGACGTCCTTCCGTTGACATCAACAGCATTGGCGTTGGCAGCTTGTTCCAGAAGTAACATGACACTATCTCGATGACCATTCATCACCGCCAACATCAGTGGTGTCCTGGCAACGAAAAGAGACATGATGGTAATCTCAAGCTATCGAAGCAAAAGGTCCAAACAAAAGATCAAAGAGTAATTATAAAGAGCATCGGACGGTTAACATATAGCCATCAGTCCTCTCACATTCTACAAGCAAGCGAGGATTGATTAATATTCAATATGAAGGACATCGAACACTAGTTTTTCTTCACCACCTTCCCATGTACAATACATTCACATATTTTCTTTTTGTAAAAAGAGACGAGTTTGTATTTGGATGGACTTACCTATCTTGACCATCGAGACAGTCCACGATACCTTCGGCTTCCGCATGCTGCAACAACAAGCGCAAACAATCTGTGTGACCGTTGTATGCTGGGAAATTGAAAAAGGAACAGGAAAGAAATTAACAACTTTAGTAAAAAGACTGAAAAGAACCAAATTGTTTTATGAGCATTGTTTGGGTTGGTTTAGTGTCTCTTCACAAAAAAAGTGTCTCAGCCGAAAGAGATGATCGTAGAGGAGACCCTATCAAACCTCTTGTCTGATCTTTTGTCTTATAAGGCATTAAAATAAAAACCTCCAAAAATGAAAAAATAATCTAAAGGTGAACCAACCTGCAGCGTGCAATGCTGTCCTTCGTGATTTATGAGAATACACCAACACGTCAGCCTGGTTGTCACTCGTCAATAATGTGCGAACACAGTCTGTATGTCCCGCGTAAGAAGCTAGATCTAAGGGCGTGCACCCGTTACCATCTTTGGCGTTCAGGTTAGTATAGTGAGTCATGAGGGCGCTCAGGGCGTCATTGTGTCCGTAAAAGGCAGCAAAATGAAGAGGTGTGGTCGATGAGACTTCACTCGCTCCCTTTTGTTTTAACTTCTTCCCGCAATGATCCAAAAGCTATATGCGAAAATATGAACAGTTACTAACAAAAACTGCGAACCTTCTGAAATGTCTTAGTCCCATAATAAACAGGTTGAGATTTTCTAGGTTTTCAGTAGCGAGAAATTTATAAAACATCTTTTGCAGAGGTGTTTCGCTGAGAATCTAACGGCAAACACTTGTGACCCAACAAACAGATGTACTTACAATTTGGATTGTCAAGCGATGTCCGTTCAACGCAGCGTAATGCAGTGAAAGGAATCCCTGCTTATCCACTTCCGTTCCCAGTGATCCGTATTTGATCAGCAAGTCAACACATCTAAACAACAACGAAATGGAGAAATTGAGATCGTCCATCAAACCTAGAGAAGTCATTCTATGTGAAAAAGTCATTCTACATCTAGAATCTCGTCTTAACAGATATATCCAAAGTAGCTTTAGACTATCCGTCCATTATAAAGGAGCAAAACAAACAGTTTGAAGGCTTGCTTGAAAACATTCTGTCTGTTAAAAACCTGGCAAGAGGGAATACCTTAAAACCCGCAAACGTACGGTAAACGAAAGTTTTTTCGAATTAAGGATGGTTTTCTGTTGTACTCGAGTAGATATTCTATGTAATTATTTTTTCTCAGTCAAACATAATCAACTAACAGCTAAACTTACAAAGCGTCCTCGTCTTTGGCAGATGCGTAATGCAAAGGCGTGCATCCATTGGTGTCTTGCTTGTCCACTGTACACCCTTTATTCAATAAGATCTTCACTGATTTGTGATGTACAAACGAAGCCGCGTAATGTAACGGCGTTCGACCCAACTTGTCGGACAAATCTACTTCTGATCCTGCAATTAGAAACGCGAGATAGAAAGATTAGAAAGGTAATTGGAGTGATTGTATATCACGTCTCCGTCTCAAAAAGATATTTTATCCTTTTATCTTTATGTTACTTATATTTCGTAGCTGCTTCAAAAATTACTGATACGGCGTGCCCGTGAGCCGACCACCGCTCTTTATCCCGTTGGTGGTAGATTGCAAAAGATTTTCGACAAATCGAAGGCGCTTTGGGCCTTATTGTTAGTTCTCACCTTGTCGTACAAGGAGTTGTAGACACTCTTGACTTCCCGAACAAGCTGCACAATGCAAGGGAGTGCGATCATTCCCATCGATTGAGTTGACATTACATCCATTACCGATCAACGTTCTTGCACAGTCAGTAAAACCACCCAGGGATGCCAAGTGAAGAGCTGTCATCCCCGCCTCTCCACGCCTGTTAGAAATAAAATGTGAGAAAGATGAGTAAGGTACTTGTAACAAATGATGATTTAAGCAGTCTAAATTGAAAGCTGAACACACTTAATGTGAATGTTATTTGAATATTTTTTAGCCGTGGATATAATATCAATTCAAAACTAAATTGTTGACTTCCCCTTGAGGAAGTGGTTGTCATATTATTTCTAGAATAACCTACTTTTTTCCAAAGAGAAGGAGTACACTGATGAATGTAGCAAATTCACTCGAATATTCAAGAAAATAAATCGAGCAAAACTTACGATAGAGGATCAGCATTATGACCGAGAAGTTCCAACACGAACAACTCGTGACCGTTCCGTGCAGCTAAATGAAGGGGCGTGTTCCCTTTGGCGTCCACCACGTTGATTTGGGCGCCTTGTTGCAAGAGAGAACGCACTTTAGACACGTGACCGTGTGTGGCGCAAATGTGGATCGGTGTTTGACCGTTCGCGTCCTAAAGCAATAAAAGTAATGCAAAAGTAATTAGCTAAATTACCAAACGCGTCCCTCAAAAGACAAGGAAGAACAGGCTGTAAACGGTGAATAACTAGAGATAAAACTCTTAGACTATACCAATCAGATACAATCAGAGTATTAGATCTAGATTGCACCGCGAGAGAGCCAGAACAAAGAAATTCCATTACCCCCTAATAGAAAAGTACCGTACCGGTAGATTAGGATCAGAGCCATAATCTAACAGCATGTCAATGCACATTCCACCAACAGGACTTGCACAAGCCAAGTGTAATGGTGTCTGGAAGCAAACAACAAAAATAACGCGTTATTGACGGCGAAAACAAACGCAAATTTGTAGTCGGAGCAGCACTTCCAATTTAATGTTAGTAGTTTATTTAGTTATTTTAGATCATTTTCATTTACAAAATAATCAGAAATTCAGTTTTCAACGCAAAATTGAACCTGTCTGAGACTGAAATCCTTCTGAGGCGATGGAACCTTAGAAAGTAGCAATTTGGAAACAAACCCTCTGATAAATGTCTAAAAGTATTGAGTCATTCTAAAAAGTGGATTCGCTTCCACCCAATACCTGTTTCTTGCTATTCAAAGCGTTGACATCGGTTTGAAAATTGACGAGATCGGCAATGACACCTCCTTGACCGTTCAAACAAGCGATATGAAGAGGAGTGTTCCCTGCTACTGTTTTCGTATTCGCCTAAAGAAAAGTTAAGGAATTTTATGTATGTTTACTATAGCTGGACGTTTTATCGGACGTGGTGCGAGGTGGCGGGGCACTGAAGATTATAATATTGCTATCATCATTATTATCAATTGGTACAGACGCTAGAATATAAAGTGGTGACTTAAAAAAATCACAAGTAACCGAAGAATCTGTTCATCTTGTTTTACTTACATTAGCACCAAAGTCGAGAAGATCGGTAACCACGTTTGATTGGCCCATCGAAACAGCAGCATGGAGCGGTGTATATCCCTGAATGAAGAAGATGACAGCGGTTCAAATGCAAGAATTGTGAATTGGAAATAAAGTGCCGAATTGTAAAAGAAAACAATTTTACAAAACTATAGTAAGTCGTCAAGGGTTCAAATATTCGAATACTAATTTGCGTAGAATAATGATGGTCTTACTTTCTTGTCAGCACAGTCAATGTCAGCGTTATTGCTCACAAGACGATGTAACACTTCTATGTGACCTATTGAAAAAACAAACGAATATCATTCAAGTCTTATGAACCTACATTATGGCTTCAACCAATCAACATCTTAATGACATTGTAGAATCGAATGATAAACGATACGAAGCCGACAAAACGTTTAGTCTATCGATATCACGAGAGCGATTTAAAGTCAATCTTCTCACCGAAATAGAAAAGGATATATGCTTTAAATTTTATAACGTCGCCTAATAAGTCAAAAAACAGACTTTGGCAACTTTGTTGGTGACCCGTTTACGGAGAAAGAGCGTAACAAAGTGTTTAATCGAGTTCACCTCACATACAGAAAAAAGTTTTTTACACTTCTAGTTCGCCCAATGTGAAACTTGCAGATTTTGTTGTGGAAATGTCTTGGCTCAGTTATCCTTGCGACAATCTTTGAACCTTTTATAAAGTAGAGACATATATCGTCGCATCAAAATAAGAAAGCCTTAAGTCCATTTTTTCAAAAATTGAGTTATGACCATACCGATGCTTTACACCCCATTTTTTATCGAATTTTTGGCTTAAATCCATCAAAAACCAACCTAAAGTGGCCTAATTTTAAGTTTTTTGAAAAATAAGAATTTTTATTTTTGAAATTTTCTCAAGTTAAGAAAGTCTTAAGTCCATTGTCATTTTAGTTGGACTTTAGGACCTTTTAGATTAAGGTTTTAGTTAAAGAGTTCGAAAAAGTTAAGAAAGTTTAAAGCAAGAAAGTCTTAAGTCCATTTTGGAGTTAAGACACTTTTTCACTGGAAATTTTTCAAATTTTCAGTTTTAATCAAGGAAATTTACATAGAAAAAAAGGTTTAAGTCCATTCTCGAAAAACATGCTATGAAGAAGCATTCATATCTCTGCAATGGTATAAGTGACAATGTTGATACTTTAGAACTTGAAAGATCTTTCTTCATTTATATTCATATCAAAAAAGCAGCTAGCTAGCCCAACATGGTCAAAAATGGCAGCCATTTCAAACCTTTAAACTTGATTTTCTCAAAACTACAAAAATGGACTTAAGGCTTTCTTATTTTGATGCGACGATATAAATTTGCTGAAAGCTTACCCATGAAAGCAGCATAGTGAATTGGTCGGCGATCCTTTCTATCCGTTGCATTGACATTGGCACCACGAAACAACAGCAAAGTTAACATCTAGAAAGAAATCAGCACGACACTTTTTAAGTTATGGCCGCTTCCAGATTTTAGATACAGTATATGGCCCCCAAAACGGAGACGGCCCCCAAAACGGAGGTTTTCATTAAAATGAAGATTCTGACTTGTAGATTTATCAGAATTAAACGATTTTTGTTTATTTGAAAGAATGATGGTTATACTTAAAAATTAGTATGTTTTTGCTGGTTTGAGACGGATTCAAAATAACATATTTGCGTCTAAAGGAAATATTTTAACACCAAAATTAGATAAAAATTGCATATAACTCACTCTAGCTCCTTGGATATTGAAAATAAGTTATGAAAACGGGGTATAGGAAACTTTCTACACCTAATGCCGTTCAGAAAATGCAAATACATCTGTGACTTTAGAGGCTGGGTAAAAGATATAGCATCTTGAAGGTCAACCAGTATTTTGGAGCCCTAGAATCAGCATTGACAAAACCGAAAATTCTAAATATGAGAAAAAGCAAAAAATCTTGGAATTCCATTCCCATCACCTTAAGTTAATAGTTTATAACAAAAAATTGATATTATATATAAATTTTTTCGCTGAATCAGCAAAAACGGCAAATTCTGTCATTTTTTGCAAAATATAGGAGAAAAATATCTTTAAAGCTTAATATTATCAGTTTCAGTTAAGCTTTTTTTCTAAAATTTTCACAGCTTATTCCATACATGAATGGAACTATTTTCAAAAAGATTTGTTTTCAGAAACTTGATTAAGACGTTGTTAAATCAAAATTGTCATTTTGAAAATATCTAAATTTTCAGTTTGGACTTTGCAATATCGGAAATCTTGAAATATTTCATAAAAATCATACCGTAAATTTTACATCCATCGGGTCGTAAATTTAAGGGAAAACACAAATATGTTCATAGTTTTCCCCCTATTACCACCGGGCTTAATAATTAGATTTTAGCTACACCTCCGTTTTGGGGGCCCCAAACCTGCATTTTGACAACCAGGGGTATACTGTAAAAACAAAGGACAAAGGAAATATAGCTTATTAAGCATCCTCTATAAGGAGCACCAATCCGTTAGTGGATGCCAGCAGCCTACCGTTTTTTTAAGCGATTGAAAAATATTGTTTAAATTGAAAATTTTGAAAAATAACTTCCAGGAAATAAAGTAGAGATGTTAAAGGTTTTCATGCAGCAAAAATTTTTGTAAAATATCTTTTCCTCTAGATTTGAGAAATTTCAAATTTGATCGCCGTTTTGGGGGCCACATACTGTATATCTAAACAACCCGTCAAAAGCCTTTCCAGAGGGCTTGAATTAAAAGAGGATAATATGGCGATTTTACCTCAGCGTGTCCATTATATGCAGCGTGATGTAAACTTGATCGTCCTGCTCGATCTGTGATGTTCACATTACTGACCAACGACAATAAGGTTTCTAAGGGAAAAATAATTGATTTTTAAATTTCTATTTTAATCCATTCATATTTTATTCAATGAATTTCGTTTTCATGTTTAGAGTGCTCAAATTTCACAGATCAATAATCATGAAAATGTTTAAAAAATTTATGAGAGGATATTTTTCTTCAGTATTTCTTTAAGTAATAGACTCACCTTTCTTAGCCAGCCCGGTATACTTAATGAATGATTTAGACTACAGTCCTTAGAGATTGACTTTAAAAAGGAATACTGAAATTTGGAAGGGCAACTAATTTGACAAACTCTAACAATGTAGGGTAGTTTAAGAGTAAGGGACTGGAAGCAACCTGCAGCGGGTAGGAAATTATGAGCAGCAACGATATGAAGAGGTATTTGCCAACTCTTATCACGTGCGTTGACATCAGCTTGGTAATCCAACAAAACACGAATGCACGCTTCACTCCCCGTTGCGCATGCGCGGTGCAAAGGTGTCAACCATTTAGCATCTTTGACATTCACTTTGGCACCTAGAAAAGGAAACGTTTTATTAACTTGAAGGTTACTTTAAACACAATTTCTTCTTACATACAAACGACATCTATTCGTCTCCGGATGGATACTATTCTCCTAAACGTTTTTTTCAGTTCTTAAAATTAACAGACAATGACATCATAAACAGTAAGGACTTTCCGACTAAAGACTTTCCGGTGAGGCCTGTCAAAAAGGGATTTGGTGCTCGCTTACCATTGTTGATGAGCACTTGTAGACATTCCACATCACCACAATGTGCTGCAGCGTGCAAAGCTGTTCTCTTCTCCGAATCCTTTGGTAGCGAAAAGAAAAGATGAATGGTGTAGTTTTTGTCAGAAATGTAACTTCGTAGAACTAATCGTTCCTTGTAGAATGATGGTGAAGTTTATACTTGACCATGTTTCTCAAAAGAAGAATTATTTACCAAGACATAACCAAGAACACACGGTAAAAAGAAAAAACACGTCATATCGTGGATTGATACCCGAAATCTTAACCTATCAAGGGAGTGAGTGATATTTTGCAAGTGATTACCTGATAGTTGACTGATTCTCCGCGATCGACGTACGTTTGAATGTCGTCTGGTTTGCCATGAAAACATGCTTTCACAATCGGTGGCTAATGGCGAGAAAAAGATGAAGATATAGAATACAGTTTGAACAAAATAGTGATTAATGACAAGCACACAGACTTCAGTGAATGTGAATTTTTACTAATTTTTGATATGCTTGGCTATGTACATGTCTTTGCTGCGCAAGTTCTACCGAAGTCAAACGACTCTTGTGTTAATTAAAGTCTGAGGAAGATCAACACTATCTTGTGAAAAGTAAACAAATCATGTCCAAACCGTATCAAGAATCGAGCCCATAATAGTATTCTTCTTATCAAAACTGAACTTTGCATTTTCTAGGACCCTTTACTTTTTCTTTTCTTCACAAGTTCGAGTTGTTTTGGAATATTTTGCAGAGCTTGCTCATAAACATGATAAAAGCTTGTTAAACTTCTATAATACTCCTCATAAAAATGTCACTTAATGTCACTTTCGAGAGGTTTTCCAATAAAACATTCATAAAATTATGACAGAAATCTGTCACTAATCCCTAGGTACATACACGAAGTTTCGATCTGTACATATAGTGCTATGAAAAATGTTAGGTTTATCATAAACAGCGATATGAAGGCTTTATAGGATGATCACTTTTTAACGAATAGATATCATAAACCAAGAGTGAATGAAAAAAGGTGATGTTAAGATACTGAGAAAAACCAAAAATTCAAGAGAATTATAATCAACTAGATAAATATATAAGTGACCTAAATGAAATAGAAAAGAAGAACAAATAATTTTGCTTTTTGCATGCTTTTTTAAAGTTTCGGGAAAGAAAAATGATTTGTATGGCTTTGACATTTGGATATACAAGATTCATGTATTATGCATACTACTATTTCGTCAAAGCATCAAAAATGGAAAATTTTGCCATAACTTCATCCTGTTCTATCCATTTTAAGAGTATTTCGAATTCTATCGAGACTAAAAAACAACAAGTATTATTTACTCTATTATTCCACTAGACAATCTTTTTACCTTACAAGCTCCAGCCTCTCCTAAGTCAACTTTTAAAGTTAGTCTGTTTCAGCCTCGATTTGTCAGAAATCTAATAAGCTATAAACTACGAGACGAGTCCCATAATATAAAATTAAAAAGAATGAATTTATGGAGTCCCAAATTTGCGAATCTTAGAGGGAAAATCACATTCCCAATCATTAACGTACAGCAAAAGCAGTGCGGTGAGTTGTAGCTTCAGAAGTAGAAGAAAAAACTTCAAAATGCTTAAATTGAGCAAATGCTTAAATTGAGCAAATCCTTTTGCCACTCGAATTCCTTATTTTGTATCAATGTCAGCGAGATAAGTATTGTTCGCCAACCATGAAAGGTTCGTCGACTTTTGACTTTCCAGATCTTTATTTATATCTCTCCAAAGGAAAGCTTTGAAAATGTCACGTTTAAAAACAAAGCACCCGAAAGGAAACATAATATCAAAATACTTCATCAATTTCGTATTCTGCATCGCAATGATCTTGTGGTTTGGTTTTGGTGATGTAACCTTTACTACGTCTCATCTTCTTGCATTTCTTGGAAGGTCCAGATGTTGGTGATGATGAAACATTCTGGTAAACTCTTTCCCCAAGTTGTTGTACATTCACAAATTTGTTCTTCTGATGGTCATTAGTACGTTGTTGTGTGCTCTCATTCATCATACGCTGCTTCTGATGGCTAGCCACCTCATTTTGAACATTTTTATTTTTCACCATATCATTTCTACTATAACTTTGTCCTCTTAATAATTTAGTTGTTGATGATGTACATGACTTTTGTTGACTTATATAAACGTTATTATGAAAGTACTTTAAAGACGTCGTACTATGATTATTGTTGACTTTTTGTTTTGTCTCTGATGACGATAAAACAACCCCGTTATCATAGGTTTTGGTACTTAGGTGTTTTTTCTCCTTTTTTTGTTCGTTACCATTGTTGTTGGATGATGAGAATAAATCCAAACTGTCTTGTGTGATCAAGAAACGTTTTTGCAAGCGACGTCGTTGAGATACGTACACAATGTTGTTGTTAGTGTTGGAGTTGGTAGATGGGTCTTTCAAACCATTGCTAAAGCTTAAATTCATCTCTTTTTTATGTGATCACTTTTGAAATTCTTTATTTCAAGATAAAATAAAAATGGTCAATACTTGATGAGCACTCACTTTAAAATTGAGGAACAATAGGGAAACAAATGAATGCCTAACAAAAAACATTAAAAAAAAATTCAAAACCGCTGCAAACAAATATCTGCCTAGAACCTTGAGCAAGGCCAATGAATGTTCTGGATACTCTTTCCTAAAAGCTCAGCGAGTCCAATTTATCATATCATTGTCTAAGAAGCTTGCCAAATCAGTGCAAGTTTGCCCTACAACAATACAGACCCACAAACTACTAAAAGCTCTACTGAGTAGTACCAGGCTTTCAGATTGCTTTCTGAGCCAAACATGTGACATGTCAAAGTGTCAGTCCATTTAACTCTAATACATCCTTTAAGTCGCCCTCAACAAACTTGTTAGCCTCTTAAAGCGACGTGTAATGTACATAACAAAAAACCTAGTTATAAGACTCCACAAAAAGGGTTATCTATGTGCTGTTTATATCTAGCTCAGTTTTACATCAAAGTATTTCAAAAAAAGGAGGAAAGTTACAGAAAGGTAGATGGGAAATATATCTGAAACATTAGCTCAGTAAGCTGATCATTTTATAGAGCCTTATTTTTCATTATGAATGATTTTCAGTCAAGTAAAAGACATCTTTCACCTGCCAGCACGAAGTTAAAGAAGTTACTTGCAAGAGGGTGAAGAAACTCCAACGACCTTTTGTGGCGGGATGAATTATTTAATGAAAAAAAAGAAGAACGTCTTTGAACAACAAATTGATGAAGAAATTTCCCCCTAGATCTTCTTTATTATACTCAGAAATCAAATTAACAATGAACCAAAAAGATCCTGACAACCTTTCAAAACCATCAAACTAGCAAAAACAAGTTTCTTTTTATTGAAGACTGAAAAGGGGGTTCTCTTTTTAATAACATCTCTAATCTATCTTGTCCAATCATAATTAGTTTATTCGATGAAAAACAAGCTAGATGCTGAATGGACCTACCTGATGATGAAAGTTAGATAGCAATGCAAGGAGAAAAATGAAAAAAATCAGTCAGAAAACATAGCGTTTAGCGAAAATGCATAACGCAAGAAATTCATCATTGATTGATCGTGGGGGAGAGGGAAGGGTTGTAGGGAAAAAATAAATAGAAAGTTCTGGTCGAAATCAGTTTTATTGACAATTGAATCATGCTTGATGGTGAGCATTGTTATCGATAATGTTTATGTGTGAAAAACATAGAAATATGAGGAAAAAACCCAATGAAAATCTGCAAAAACGGCGATTTCTGGAATTTTCAACCGGAAAATTTTTTTTATCAAAAATCGAACACGGCCATATTTTGAGCTTTGCGAATACGCATCTTTCTGCAAAAAATCAGTAAAAACTAAAAATTAAAATTCGAGGAAATGTCAAAAAACCGGTTTTTCCGGCATATTTCCGGCATTTTAGGCCGGAAAAAAATGTTTTTCGAAAATCGGGCTCCGTCACATTTTAGATATTGTCATATTGCGTCAGTGTGCAAAATTTCATAAAAAAATATAAAGGACAGCTCGAGAAATTCAAGAAATACTGTCTTTCCGGCGAAAATAGGTTGTTCCGGCGACTTTTAAAAAAGTTCCGGCTTCAAAAATCAATTTTATTGAAAATTGAAACATGCTTGATAGTGGGCATTGCTATTAAAAATGTTTTTGAATGAAAAAACAACCAATTATAAGGAAAAAAGTCCAATGAAAATCTAGAAAAACGGCGATTTCCGGCATATTTCAGGCATTTTCCGCCGGAAAAATTTTTTTCTCAAAAATCGGACTCGGCCATGTTTTGGGCATTGTTAATAAGCATCTTTGAGCAAAAAATCAGAAAAAACTAATGATAAAATCTCGAGAAAATGCCAAAAATCCAGTTTTTCCGGTATATTTCCGGTATTTTCGGCCGGAAATGAATTTTTTTCGAAAATCAGGCTTCGTCACAATTTAGGTATTGACATTTTGCATCAGTGTGCAAAATTTCATGAAAAAATATAAAGTACAGCTCAAGAAATTCAAGAAATACTGTTTTTCCGGCGAAAATCGGCTGTTCCGGCGATTTTTAGAAAGTTCCGGCTTCAAAAATCAGTTTTATTGACAATTGAATCATGCTTGATCGTGGACATTGCTATTAATAATGTTTTTGTATGAAAAAACAGCGAAATATAAGGAAAAAGTCCAATGAAAATCTGCAAAAACGGCGATTTCCGGCATATTTCCGGCATTTTCGACCGGAAAAGATTTTTTCTCAAAAATTGGACTCGGCCAAGTTTTGGGCATTGCTAATACGCATCTTTGTGCAAAAAATCAGAAAAAACTAATGATGAAATCTTGAGAAAATGCCAAAAAACCGGTTTTTCCGGCATATTTCCGGCATTTTTGGCCGGAAATGATTTTTTTTCGAAAATCGGGCTCCGTCACATTTTGGGCATTGCCATTTTGCATCATTGTGCCAAAAATCAGAAAAAACTAATGAGCCAATCCTGAGAAAAGCTGGTAACAGACGGACGGACGAACGGACGAACGGACGGACGGACGAACGGACAGAGGTTAATTTATAGGACCTCCAGGTAGGTCCAAAAATTAGAGTAATAGAAAGAAAACCAGACTTCTTCATTTTCACAGCACAAGCTGAAGTGCAAATATGTTAAAACTATTTCCACACTTCATCAAGTTAAAAAGCACAGGGTAATAACAAAGTGTAAAGAGAAAGTAAGGATTCCGTTGTTCGAGTTACAGAATTTTCAACACAAAAACGTCTCAACAGTTTTTAAGAACTTTTAATGATTTCCTATTTTACTTGCTTTACATATCAAACATTCAACAGGCACTTGAATTTTGCTCAATTTTCCCCCTATTTAAAACTTTGCAAAGCTTGAAAAGATATATCTCTATATTAATTCATTACTAAATTAGGTAATCTAATTATAAACACATAAGCGACAAGCACTTTAAACCAAGACATGTCAAAAATGTGCAAATTTTATCTGTTTTTATCATTTATTATGTAATGAAGCACCACAGCATACATACCGTAGTGAGCTCCGTCCCCTTTTGTTTGCAACTATATAGAAGAGAATCTATGCTTAGATATTAACCAAGCAGATTGTTTGATTAATTCAACAAGAATGTTACACTATACTGACAAGAAAAAACTAGATAGAAACAAAAAAACTAATTTTAAACCTTTTAATAAGAAGCAAGTTATGTATGAAATTTTGTTTAAGGATAGCTAAGCTTAATTCGCCTTATTTCAAAACATCTGGGTAAATTTTTTGGCAAATCCTTCCCTAAAACAGCTAATTTACGGCCCAAGTCTAACCCCCTGAATAAAACATTAAACAAAACATTAATACTAAAAGCCACACAGTACAAAGTAAAAAGTGTGCAGCCAACATCTTCTACATTCTTTGCCGGTGAAGTCTTCTTCTAATCTCCAAAAGAAAAATACCACAACAATAAAAGAAGAGCAAAGAAGGAATTTTACATCGTTTCAATAATTCCTGAAAAAAAGAAGGAGGTTTACACTTCTGTTAGATGGGAGTATTTCTGACACAAATTAGGAAGAAAACTACCCAAGCTGGGTTTTCTGGAAATTGAAACTGAAAAACAAAGCATGTCAAAGTTTCCTAGAAATTCAAAATCAAATAATGGTCTAGAATTAACACAATTTCAGTTTTTAGAGATTTGTTGCATCCCGATGGTCCAAATTTACCAATCTCTTCCAATGTCAAAGAACAGTCGTTCTTATAACATCGTCATAGTCCCTTCACTTGGTAAACATTGAAAAATTTATGACAGTTTCTATCTTGAAAAAAGAAAATTTCTTCATGTTTTCATATTTTCTCTAATAAGGAAAGTGTATCAAGAAAAAAGAGGGTAATAAAAAAGGAGAATACTAAAAAAAGGGGGATATTGAGGTTATAAGGTGTGTCCCTCAGCAATTATTTCCCATCATTAGTTGTCCATTCATGTTAAAAATAAAACCTAACTTTTTGTTTTGTTAAAAAACTAACATTCAATTTCTGTAAAGGATATTAGTACAATCAGGACTAGAAGGGAAAATAGGAGACTTTGAGCTGCTTTGAGCAGGCTAAAAAGCTATTTTTCTCAAAAAGACATCCTTAAAAACAGAGGGGATCAAGAAAAAAGCAATGCATAACTTTCAGACTGCTGCTGATAATACAGGATAAGACATGAATTACTTGATATTATCAGCACAGCTTCCCCAAAAAATGTGAGAAAATTTGGGCTTAATTTTTTGAAAAACAGAAATTTTACTTGATCCTTAGAGTTTACTTTTAAGCTAGCTAAATTGACCAAAGGTTAAAGGTTAACGAGACCTTTTTTTAGTAAAAATCTTGCATCATCCATATAAAAAAGTCAGGATTAAGCCATTATTTCAGTTGATGTGATGGAAATATCTTCCTTAATAAATCTTGTTTCTTTTTTGGATTTTTACAAAAAGATACTCATATTCGGACTTTGCTGCTTATTAGATATAAGACCTGATAAGACTGTTTTGGAAAGAAACTCTCATATTCAGCCATATATTAACCTTTCAAAATTTCTGAAAACTGATGAACAATCCACCAGATTTTTAGTAATTGATTCTGATAGTGACAAAAATAGACTCCTCCAGGTTTTAAATCCTTTCATGATGATGATTTTCTTAATCTACTAACATCTAACTAATCGATGATGACGTACAAACACTAAAGATCTATTTATCCAACTTCTTTTTCTGCCTTTTACTCTTTCAGTAACTAAACTTTGTTTCAAAGCCGACAGGGCTGTAGCCTTTATTGGCCATTTAGTCCAATGTAAAAGATTCCTTAAAAAGTTCTTTAAATCTGCCATTAAGATCTAGTTTTGGTTGAAAAATTAGAGACTTTTGTGACTAATTTCAGACTTTGTGACTAATTTTGCAGTTAACACATTAGAAATTTCTAGTATTTTGGTAATGGTATTCACAACCAAATAAATATGAAAGCTAAAGATTTCCATACCTCAGTACCAAGGTTGACCAAAGTCATATCTTCATGTAAGCCAGAAGCAAAATCAATATGTACCCTTCTCATTCACAATAATGGTTTTCTTTACCATTTATTAGCATTTAGTCAACTAAAAAATATAAAAATGAAAATAAACAATTTAAGTTAAGTTTACATCAGATAGTATGGAGGTTGGATATATCAAAAAGTTAGTATCGAGGCTAAACTGGCAAAACAAGTTTAATTTGTTGTTTTACAGGCAGATCGTCAGCAAAATACAGATTGGTTGGTAAAATCAGAAAAAATTTCCTAAATTTTTCATGAGAAAAAAATAAAAGATTTTAAATATTTGTTTGACCTCCCATTTTCTTTTGTCCAGGGGTGAAACCTAAAGCTTTTCATATTCCAAGGATTTGAAGAAATTTTTTAGAATTTTGAGAATTCTAATTAAATGTCCAGGAGGTTAAAAGATATTCTGATATTTCCAAGGGGATAAAAGATTAATTTTAGTTTGTATGCCCTCACTTTACGGTGTATAAAGAAGAATTTACTTTGGGTAAAAATAAAATCCAAAACAGGCCAGAGTTTTGAAGAAAATATAATGCTTTATTTCCATGCTGTAATACCTATTACGAGAAAGAATTGCAATGCTTGTGTTGATTTCGCTTTAAGTGGAAAGAGTTATTTAGATAATTTTGCTTTTACTTATCAAATCTAAAGTCTATTTCAAATTAGCTGGCAGTGTTTTTTCAAACCTCAATAACTTTTGATAGAATTTGAAATAAGTAGCAATTTTGTGCTCGTCGAAAAGACAAACAGGAGTGGAATATTACTATATAAAGAAAAAACTCAAAAAAGATCGGAAAATAAAGATTGAAAATAAAAAAGAAGAAAATCAACTTCTTCATTGTCAATGATTGTGCTATAATTATTAGGTATATACTTTGAACTACAAAGTGCAGAGATTTTGAAAAAAATGAAGCAAGGGAAGCCAATACAAAGCAGCGCAAGAAACATGATATAGCCACCCAGAACATGGGCCAAAATTATGTATCTTGTTATTCTTGGCTTCTAAATTAATTCTATGATATTTTATTGCAACTGGTTGATGTAAACCCTTATCAGGAGCATCTTTGGTAAAAATGGTGGTATTTGACTAAGAAAATGATACCTAATCAACATTACGAGTCATTTTCTGACAAAAATAGATAAAATTGGGTAGGGTCAAGAAGTGATATACAACCATGATTGTTGCAACCTGTGAAATTTTTTTATTAAAATTGTGGGATTGTCACTATCGAAGGACTCCACAAAAGACTCACAACAAAACAAAAATTTGGGGGATTTAGAATTTTGCCAAATAATGTAATTATGGTAAATGACAGGCCAGTAATCATAAAAATACTGTGTAATATAAATACGAGGGATGGTCATAATGGTCATAGCAAATTCCTCAGAAATCAAATGTCAAGTAGTACCTGTCAAGTTGCTAATAAAAAAATGTATTATAAGAAAGTTTTGCTTTTTCTTTGAGTGAAGTGTGAAGTAAGTAATCTATCAACCTATTGCTATTGGCAATCAATTACAGTATATACTTTCAGCCTATACTGCTAGGTCTGAACTGTATTTTGGAGTACCTCAACCCATACTGCCCTGTGTTTGATCCCATCCAAATAATAAGTCAAGTAGAATTGCGATGGTTAGATAGAAGCTTAAGTTGGTCTAATGTTGACACCCCTCTTCTAATTTTGACACCCTTCTTTAGAGATAGGAAGAATAGGAAGGTCAGAATCACTGATAGACAATAGCTTTTTTCCTCTCTAATCGCTAACCAAAAAAAAACAAGCAAAATGCTGAATGGACCTACCTGATGATAAACTTAGATAGCAATAAGGAGAAAAACAATCATTAAGAAAATATAGCGGTTTGCGAAAATGCATTAAATTTCATCATTGATTGTTGATGGGGGGGGGAGGGGTTTAGGGAAAAAAGAAATAGAAATTTCTGGTTGCAAAATTGCAAAAGTTTTCTTGACAATTGAATCATGCTTGATGGTGGCATTGTTATCAATAATGATTTTGCGTGAAAAAAAAAAGAAATATCAGGAAAAAGTCCAATGAAAATCAGCAAAAACGGCAATTTCCGGCATACTTCCGGCATTTTCCGCCGGAAAAACATGATTCTCAAAAATCCGAATCAGCCACACTTAGGGCATTGCTGATACACATCTTTGTGCAAAAATCGGGAAATACGATTAATGAAATCTCGACAAAATGGCAACAAACCGGTTTTATAATAATGCTATACAAGTTCGCAGGCCACCGTGCGAGCAAGTGGGCCTCTATGAACCACTCTTTGTTCGGTTTACAATTTTCTTAAGATAAAGTTTTTTCCTAGGGCTCCCCCTGACTTTGAATTTAAAGTTTGCATCCTTTAGTGGCGTGTTCATTTCTTGGGCTTTCATACACCACTCTTTGATTGTCTTCCTTTCACTTTTCGTAAGATCTTCTGTCACACGGAAGGGCAATTTTACTCCTTTAGTGATTGCTCTTAACACTGTATTTTTGTCTTCTTCGTTTGCAAATCGGACTTTTATTGGTCGATAGCGTTTTTCATCTTCCTTTTCCTTCGAAAATTTTCCGATTCTTTGAGTTTCTTCAATCTTTATATTCCTTAAGCTTAGTTTCTTAGGTAAGACTTTTTCATTTAGATATTCTTCATCGTAGATTTTGGTTGACTCCTCTGGTCAACACCATGAAGAATTAGATTGCACGCCGTGGATTGAATCTGTCGTTCCTCCTGTTTTTCCCTTCAAAGTACGTTTTCTATGTTTTTCTCGATTTGCCTCGAGGCGACTGCTGCGTAGCTTTGTGATCTATTTTCTCCTTTCTTCTCAATGATGTCTTCCATCTTCTTTTCGATCGTTGCCATTCTGATGTCAAAGCTATCCTTTATTTCACTGATCATTGTATTAACGTCTTTGGACTTTAGTTGAGTGATTTCTACGTCCTGGGCTTTCATTATATTTTCGCAAGCTTTTATCTCCTTTCGGAATCCTGAAACTGTTGATGTTTCACATGAATTGACCCGTTCCAATAGATTAGGGGTGATCACGACACAGTTTTGACAGACAAAAGCTCTCGATTTGTATGTTAGACATAACTGGATTTGATAGACGGGGAGCTTTGAACAAATGTAGTGTACGATTCGATTGCACTTTTTACATTCAAGTGTGCCTTTGGATCTTCCTTCTTCACTTGTAACACATTCAGATGGGCTGCAAAGGTCGTAAATTGATGCTGAATTCGGTTGTTTTCATAGATTTTCCTGAATTTTCTCCGCCATCTTTACATCTTTTAACAACACATCTGTTCAGTTTTTATTTTGACGGCATATTATCGGCAATTTTGGCCGAAATATTTTTTTTCCAAAATCAGGCTCCTCACATTTTACGTATTGCCATTTTGCATCAGTGTGCAAAATTTCATGAAAAAATATAAAGAACAGCTCAAGAAATTCAAGAAAAACTGTTTTTCTGGCGATATTCGGCTGTTCCGGCAATTTTTAGAAAGTCCCGGCATCAAAAATCAGTTTAATTGACAATTGAACCATACTTGATGTATTGATGTACTTGATGGTTGGCATTGTTATCAATAATGATTTGGCGTGAAAAAAAAATAAATATCAGGAAAAAGTGCGATTTCCGGCATTTTCACATGGGATCATCCCCCCCCAGGAAGATGGGGGGGGAATCAGATTTTGGTGCCAGGGGGGAAGTGAAAATTTCAAGCTTGATGGGGGGAGAAAGGCGAATAGGGGGTATATTCAGTCCTCTACCTAGTGGGGGGAGTAATAGGATAAATACAGACCTTCCTGGTGTGTTTGGGCATTCAGGCTTATGAGCCTGTCTTTCTTGGGATTTTGAGAGTCTTTTTTTTGCTATAGTAGCTTGCGAATTGAGGCGAGTCTGGATCATCACTTCGCAACCCTTATACAATACGGCTAGGGGGATTTCCCAATTAGGGGGGAGCACGAATTTTAAAGACAGGTGGGGGGGAAAGGCCAGATGGGGGATTATAGCTCATATTAGGGGGGACCAAAAAGCTGGAGGACGCCATGTTTCAACCAGAAAAAATGTTTTCTCAAAAATCGAACTCGGCCATGTTTTGAGCATTGCGAATACGCATCTTTCTGCAAAAAAAAATCAGAAAAAACTAAGGATGAAATTTTGAGAAAATGTCCAAAAGCCAGATTTTCCGGCATATTTCTGGCATTTTCGGCCAGAAAAAAATGTTTTTTGAAAATCAGGCTCCGTCACATATTAGGTATTGTCATTTTGCATCAGTGTGCAGAAAATACCGAAAATGAATGCATAGAACCACATTTTACTGACCAGGGAGCATGAATCTGATTGATACTTAGATTGATCATGTATGATTCCAAAAGATAAACAAAGATATAAATTACCACGTGTTAATGCACGAGGAGTAAGAAATAGAGCTTCATTATAATAGAGCTATTTCAAAAGACTTTTTGTACCTATTATAAGCTGCCATATTTAAAAATTTTGAAAGGAATTAATTGTTTGAAACATCTAAACATGATTTAAATTAAACAATAGATTCAATAACAAAGAATTGTTAAGATATGACAAGATTAGAGATCATATGTGACTCCCCAAGCGATTTGAAGTACCTGAAAATGCGACCGGTCTTTAGACGGTCTTTTAAGGGCCGGTAAATGACCGGTAAAAATTTACCAAAAGGCCGCTACGTGTTTAGGGGACCGGCCCCGATCGCACGGTTGACATCCTTTTATAAAACTTTTTCGATGTAATTGTTACTAAAAATCACTAACTAGCCGTCAGGACCGGTCTAGTGAGCGGCCACGACCGGTCTAACGATCTGCCACGAGCGTCTAGAAGCGGCTACGACCGTTAGAGATCACATTTCTAGAAAGTCTGAAGGCCGATCTAAAACAGAAATTTGACCGCTATTAGACCGCTCGTAATACCGGACCAAGACCGGTCTGATTTTCAAGTACTTTAAATCGCTTGGGAAGTCACATATGGCCCAAAGGCGATTCCAAAGCTATTATCATCGAATTACAGCTTCACAGAAATAACAATTAAAAACATAAATACAATCTAAATCTAAAATATTAAAAACTGGCTTTGTATATATTTTTTATTCGGGTCTGTAAATTTCAAAACGAGGCCAAGAAGGAAGACAAAATGGCGCCAGGTCTCTTGAGAAGTAACAAAGTTGTCAGTGCATTTGGAAAAAAGGCTATTGTGGCTGAAGTTTGAAAGGAATCTTAAATTTTATTACGTGGAATCATTAACAAGATGTTGTAATAGTTATTTCCACATGAAAACAGGTTTCAGATTTCAAAAGTTTAGGCAAAAAGAGGAACCCCTTAACCTAGCCCAATTGGCTACCCCATTGGCTACCCTGCTCTTTAGACCAACCCAATGTTCCTAACTGTTGATTGATGTTGGTGGAATTATCCAGTTTGTAGAGTATGGCAAGGCTGCACTTGAAGAAAAATCCAGAACAACCAAGTTCTGCACCTGATAAAATTTGGTCCGGACAAGGTGCACCTATACCTCAAAAATTTGCCTAAAAATGCAAAAAATTGCTGAAATTAGCTTCACTTGAGGAGAAAATAGCAGAATTCTGCACTTGGGGTTTTTAAAAAGCTGTCTGCACTTGCACCTGAAAACCTCAAATTTTGCACCTGCACTCGACTTTTTCCGAGTTGTGCACTCGGGATTTCGAGCAAACGTGCCACACTCTGCAAACTGGGGAATTATCAAAACAGATTTGCTGTCAATAAGATTTAATAAAGCAAGTGAAAAAACAGGTCAGACATCAACAATTCCATGTTTTTACCAATCTTCTCAAGTCCAACTTAGAGCCATTGATGATAACTAACTGTATATATACCATGAGATGGGGTAACTTAGTGGAGGCTAACATGTATATATACCCCTTAAATGAATGACCTGGCTGGTCATTAAAATACAAAGTCAAATCAAAATAGTCAAACGTGCGCAACGCACTGGGCTCAACTTCAGTGGATTCAAATCATTCATAGGCCCAATTGTATACCCCCAGATATTCACCCAATGAACAAGTGTGCCAAATTTCAACCAAACCCGATCATTTTGGAGGCCTGTAGACTGCTCCAAAGCTTTAGCCTCGTTTTGGCAAAAAACTCGTTCCCAGGCCCCAAAAATCAAAATTTTTGAAAAATGCGAAGAGCGCCCCCAGATATTCACCCAAGGAACAAGTGTGCAAAATTTCAGCCAAATCAAACAATTTTTGAAGTCTCCAGGCTGCCCCAAAGTTTTAGCCTCGTTTTGGCGAAAAACTCGTGCCTAAGCCCCAAAAATCAAAATTTTCAAAAAAAGAAAAAAACACCCCCAGATATTCACCAAAGGAACAAGTGTGCAAAATTTCAGCCATATCCAAGCATTTTTGAAGTCTCCAGGCTGCCCTAAAGTTTTAGCCTCGTTTTGGCGAAAAACTCGTCCCCAGACCCCAAAAATCAAAATTTTCAAAAAAAAAAAAAACACCCCCAGATATTCACCCAAGGAACAAGTGCGCAAAAATTCAGCCAAATCCAAGCATTTTTGAAGTCTCCAGGCTGCCCTAAAGTTTTAGCCTCGTTTTGGCGAAAAACTCGTCCCCAGGCCCCAAAAATCAAAATTTTCAAAAAAAGAAAAAAACACCCCCAGATATTCACCCAAGGAACAAGTGTGCAAAATTTCAGCCAAATCCAAGCATTTTTGAAGTCTACAGGCTGCCCTAAAGTTTTTGTGACAGACAGACAGACAGACAGACACACACACAGACAGACAGACAGACAGACAGACATTGTCAGATTGTAGCTCAACTGAAGTTGAGAACAAAATGGTAGAGTAGAGCTGCGAGCCGGAGCTGCGTAGTTTATTTGCTTTAAAATTTTGCTGCTTTGATTGGTCAGTCATTTGATGGCTATGCAAGTTTCCCTCCACTGATGCAAGTTACCCAACTTCACGGTAGTACAGAACAGTAAAAGAGGTCACTCTCAATTGGTAAGATTTTTACTGGGCAATACACCAGGGGGGGGTGAAGCAGTTAGTACAAGACATCATGCCAGTTAGTACCGTGGTGGTGTGCCATATGAATTGGATAAAATCACTTAGTACTCAGATGTACTAACTGCAAAAAAGGGTGGTCCCTTGCTAAAAATTTGCCAAATTTTGGTACTAACTGTGTAAAAATAGGATTTTGTGAGAAAATTAAAAAAAAAGACCGTATTTTACCAAAAAGAATTTTTGGGAAGTAGATTTTTTTTTCAAATCTTAAAAACAATTTGCTGGTTGCAATAGAAATTTGATTTTCTAAAATGTTGTTTTTTCCTATTGAAAGCTATGGAAAATTGAATCTTTTTTTTTAAGATATTAAATTTTGATTTTATTGAATTTATGAAGGTCAAAAGCCTTTTTCAAGGCTATATTCAGTTAGTACTAACTGTACTAAGTGTACCAAGGTGGTGGTGTTACTAACTTCTTCCGAGAAAGCAGTTAGTAGGCATGATGTCTTGTACTAACTGCTTCACCCCCCCCCCCCTGAATACACCATTTCTATTTCTATTTGGTTGAGTTGCAGGAAGCTTAGAGGCCCATTTTCACAACTATAGACATTTTCAAAACTATAGACGCTTTCAATTAGCGCCCTGTCAGCACCTTGAACTGACTACCCAGTTCCCCTCACATGGCATGGGTTGACCCTGGCGAAGGTTCATTCAGTTGCCAAGTGAACCGCTGCGAGTGGGAATCGAACCTCGGTCGCCTGTGCAGCAACCAAGGTCAACGACCACTATATCACAGCGCCCATTTAGTAGTGTCGCACACACCCAAACAATTTTCCATTGTTTGATTTAATTTTAGCGACTGCAGGAAACTTCACTCTCCCCCCCCCCCCACAAAAAAACGGTAGGTTGAATTCTAGTTCTCGTAAGGAAAGCCAACAGAAAAATGGTAGGTAAAGAACTCCTTTTAATCATAACTTCTTTTCCCCTAGATGAATTTCTGTGAAATTTTCTCAGGAGAGATCCTAAAACCAGACGGTGTCAATCGAACAACTTCGAACAAAAATTGCAATCGAACCAATTGAACGTAATCGAACACGATCGAATAATTGCGATTCGATTGTCGAACGTAATTGAATCTCAATCGAACGGCCGATTCCTGGGTAATATTCGATTGTGTTTGATTGCGTTCGTTCGAGTAAAGTTAGATTGGTTCAATCGATATTTGACTATGCTCGATTGGTTTGATTAATTGTCAATTACATTGGATTTATCTTCGATTTCGTTCGATTACGATTATGTACAATGAGTTTGATTGCAATTAAATTAAATTGGATCACTCTGTTAGAGCTTTTTGGCGTGGGCGGCCCTGCGCCTAAGTACCATACCAAAGCGAATAAAATCTAATACAATTGAATCAATCGAACGTAATCAAATACAATCAAAGGTAATCGAAGCAATTGAACAAGAAATCCTGGGTAATATTCGATTGCGATTCGATTGCGTTCGATTGATTCGGCATTCAATTCGTTCGATTGACACCATCTGGCTAAAATTATCATTGATAACATGTTCAAATAATATCTAAACTATTCTCTTTAAAGGAAAGAAAAAAATTGACAATGTTTACATTCCTCTAACCTTCCACAATACTACAATGCGCATTTTTACCTACTGCCGTTAGGCGTTACGGCGGAATATGGTTGAGATAAGTGAGACTCCTAAAAAACGGTGTATTGTTGCGACATTAGGCTGATGGAAATTAATGATATGTTTACCGTAATGACCATTTTCAGAATTCGATGCGGCCAAGTTTTCATTATTCATTATTCATTATTTTCCCATAAACATTTATTTCGTTTTTCCTTATAGATACACAATCTCCTTTTGTGTCTCCGGAACTCTCGTGTTTTTATTGATTCTTTTGGTTCACGTTTGTACGAGCTTAAAGAGATAAATCTTTTTCTTCCTGCTAGAGAATTATATAATGTTATCTCCAAAATATGACAAAATTAAATTCACACGGTAAAGACTACTAGAGGGCCGTTAGGGTTGTTAACAATCTAAAAAAGCCACGGGCCGTTTGTTTTGATATCAACTTCGAAAATTTTTGTTCTCTGCTCAAGTGGGAGGAAAAATAATGACAACTTTTCGAGAAAATGGCAAATAATGACAACTTGATGCGGCAGGTTTTTGAACACGCGGGCGGCTTACGGTAAACATAACATTAAATTCCATCAGCCTAACATCGCTTTTAGTTTTACATTTTTGAAATACCACAATTATATATACAAGCTGATACAAGCTGATGTTTGTTTATCTTTGTCGACCAGCTCCATACCGTATGTACTCATTATATGCCTGTGCTGTGTAGTAGGCTAAAGACACAAAAGAAAACTACCGCAATTTAATTTCAGCAAGAAACAGCCAGACTGACAGAAAGACAAAGAAAGCTAGCAATATTATATTTAGCCTGGGAATCCAAGCGTTAAACTTTTTTCGCAGTCTAGTTGATGATATTTTTGCTGCTGGTTTAACGCTTGGCGCAGGTAACTTGCCTGCAGGGAGATTTTTCCCTGCAATGCAGGTTCGGCCTGATTGGCCAGCTTTCGGCGTATTACTTAGCAGTACTTTCGCGCGCATTTTGATTATTTCGATGTATGCGCAAAATTTAAGGAAAACGCTGACTCTGCAGAAAAAAGGAAAACAAATGAAAATGAAAACATAGATTCATTTCAAAACAAAATGGCTGTTGGCTGGAAGTCTAAATACATGTGGCTGATGTTTTTATTTGGTTTTTAGTAGCTTTGAAAGTCTTTAAAGATTGTGGAGGAGTTTTATGGTAAGTTGATTATGTGTGTTTGCCTGGGTTTCCAAAGTTCAGAAACTCTGTCAACAAGGGTTCACACACAGACTGTTTATAACATTCTGTGTCAGACTAATCTACCTGCACCAAGCTCTATAATTTTAGAACTTTGTGAGGTGAGGTATTTTTTGTTTTTTCTAAAATTATGAAGACCTTTTTTCAAAGAGGACGTCCTGTTGAATAATTATGTAGTCCAGCCATAAAAACAATGATAGAGCCATGCATAATTACTGTATCATGCATATTGTAATAATTATGCATGGTTTTATCATTGTTTTTCTGCTGGACTACATAATTATTCAACAGGGTGGCCTCTTTGAAAAAAGGTCTAATATATTGTAACTAAAAGATTAATTAAAGGGAAGTTCCCTCTACCTAACCGTAGTCTGATACCTAGTAAATAGTACGTTGCAAAACAAAACTATCAAACCTACAAACTTGGCTGATCTTTTGTATTTGTCACCCACCTCCCTCCATTTTTTGTCACCAAGAAAACTACCATTTTGGTGTGGTATTATTTTCGTGCCGGGCTGGAACTTTATGCGAAAGCTTATATTTACATTTGCCCTTTTAGAAGTCGAACATTGCACGAAAGGATGATTGAGGGCGACATATGGGTTCCGCCCAGATAGGCAACTTTAAGCTTTCTCTCCAGCAAAAAAAAGTGAAGCAAAAATTTGACTTTTTAAATTTCGTGCCGATGGATAGGACCTAACATTTTAATTGTTTTCAGAGCGCGAGATCAAAAAAATTAGCCGGCAAACGCTATTTCGCATCTCTCAAACCAGTGAAATTGCTTGTTGCCACGTGATTTCTTTGGTATGAAATCCTTCCAAAACTTGCTTCACTTTTCGATAAAGGCCGCAAATCTAGCCCTTCGGGCTTTACAGATCTGTGAGGGCGGTCATGGTAAAATCTCGCCCAACAGGCGGAACAAATAGGGTCCCACAGGAGTCCACAGCACAGGATATCTGTAAAGCCCGAAGGGCTAGATAGGCAACTTTAAGCTTTCTCTCCAGCAAAAAAAAGTGAAGCAAAAATTTGACTTTTTAAATTTCGTGCCGATGGATAGGACCTAACATTTTAATTGTTTTCAGAGCGCGAGATCAAAAAAATTAGCCGGCAAACGCTATTTCGCATCTCTCAAACCAGTGAAATTGCTTGTTGCCACGTGATTTCTTTGGTATGAAATCCTTCCAAAACTTGCTTCACTTTTCGATAAAGGCCGCAAATCTAGCCCTTCGGGCTTTACAGATCTGTGAGGGCGGTCATGGTAAAATCTCGTATCTATCTAAAAATAGAAAGCATTGCGTAATGGTAGGCAAATGCAGTGATGTGATTGGCCTATCGCATTTATACCACTATCGAGTATTTCTATAAAGGTGAAGAGGGTGTAAGGCGTATCTAGAAGGCGTCGAGGAATGGATTTCATGGGCCTGTGTGTATGGTGTAGTGTAGTACTGTGCAGTGGTCAGTGGTGTGGTTATTTGGTCTACCTTTGGCTTGGGGCCTTGGTGGTTATACATTGGCTGGTACATGTAGATGTGTCTAGTCTGGTCTAGTTAGACTTTTGAAGGGGATCTCACAGTCTCAAAACAAAAGCAACAACAGGTTTGCTATCATCATTTGGTTTTTTCTTCATTTAGTCTTATAATTTAGTGTGTGTAAACGTTCATACCCTCCAAACCACAATCAGAAGAGTCAGTCAGGCACATCCTGGCAAATGAACGGGGTATTTTTCACTTGCGACAAATGAACGGGGTCAAAAACGAAAGTGACGTAATAGCGCCGAATACCCAGTTTAATTGAACCTGGTTGGAAATATTTTGCTTCATTTCAAAGAGCTGCATAGATGAAATTTTTTTTCCATGGGTCAATTTTGTCTTCGAAGATTGAAGAAACTTTTAATGAAAAAATAAAGTTCCCAGTTTTCTTCCTTTTTCCCTTTTTCAGTTTTTGAAGTTCATTTTTATTCATTTTCACGCTTTTAGCCTGAGACGTCCTATCTCATTTACACTGGGTGACGAATACCCCATGCAAATGCTCACCCCGTTCATTTGCCAGGATGTGCCTGACTGAGAGTGCAGAGCTGCATTTTTGATTCTAAGATCTCGAGATTCAAACACAATAGGTAAATGAAGTGACATCGCTGCAACTGAAACCATGACAAATAAACTTTTACTGTTAGCTATTTAATTTTTTGTTTTGATTTCAAAAGGCTAACACCAAGTTATAAAATGATTCTTTGACATTGTGATTATAGACCTTACAGCCATGCATAATTTTTTAAATATGCATGATACAGTAATTATGCATGGCTGTATCATTGTTTTTATGCTGGAGTACATAATTATTCAACGTGGGCTGCCTTTTAAAAAAAAGGTCTATTAAAAGGTCTATTACCATAATTTGTTCTAATGTCGACATCCCCTATCCCTCCTGCTCTAAATTCGACACCCTTTTCTAGAGCTGAAAAATTAAAAAATTATTTTATTTGCTTAGAAGTAAGGAAAGATAAATCTTTTTTCAATCACCGATTCCGACTTTCATATTATTCCTATCTTTAAAGAAGGGTGTCCAAATTAGAAGACGGATGTCGAGATTAGACCAACTTACGGTACTAGAGAGCCCACCTCTTAAAGGCCCACTGTCCGGTATGATACTTGCTATAGTAATTCTATCTATCTATCTATGTATTTAAGTAGTAACAAAACATACATGTTCGTTCTCCCTACATATAAAAACATTTAACAAAAAAATATAAATGAAAATGAGTTAAAATAAAATGTTTGGTTCTTTATTCAAAAATAATTTGTATTCAATTGTAGTTAATGTAAAATTCTTTGTCTATTTTAAACAAAATATTGAGCCCAAACGATTGCTCAGTACTCACCTGACAACATCTTCTGGAAACTTCCACATGACAAATGTTTGCATTATATTATAGCCAGCTTGCATATTTTGTATCTTACAGTCCATGAAATTTACTTGCTTCTGAAAATAACCCCTCCAATTGCCACTTGAGGACAACCATTTTGTTTGGTCAAGCATTTGTACATAAAAATCAGTTTTTCAAGAAGTGTTTGAGACTTTTAGTTATGTATTATACATGGTGATTTTTGAAATATAACTTTATTTACTATTTACATAGTCTAAAAAAACGTTAACCAACAGAAAAAAAATCATTTTGTATATATTGGCAAAGAAACAAACCTGTGGAAAACCCTGTGTGATTACACAGGATATTTGCCTGACTGCAAACAGACTGCTGTTGTGTCCTGTGGTTGACACTTCCAATTTTCAAAACTTTCAAAATGACAATGAACAACATGTACACATATCTTCCCAATTTATTTATAAGAGCTAAGAATCTTGGCTTGACCTGGCCTGCTTCTGGAAACAGCTATGAATATGTAGGTTGTGTCTCAAGTTTTGCTAAATTAATTCTATCCTAATACCAACTTATTAATCAATCCCCTTGTTCCTGTGTCTGGTCTAGTCAGGACAATCTTAAAAACTAATAAATCCAGGTTTATTTTACTTTTTTATAAAGACTTTAATACTAATTGATTTTAACATATTTATACAATTACTTAATTTATTATAATCATGCAATAAATATCATCCATTTATTTATATTTTCATAACTATCTTAATTTTATTTTACAATTTTAGTAGGTCCACATCAGTATTTTACTGCATTGTATACTTTACAAAACTTAGACCTTCTTTATCAAATAAATTAATAATAATCATAATCATAATTTCATAGACCAAAAATGACTTGATAGAAATGTTTTCTTAAACTTTGATCATTATCATTACCTGATACATTACCTAAAAGGTACCTTGGAATGATTTTGTATGATATTTTTATACACCCGGTCATGTCAGGACCAATGTATTGTTGTTTTATGATGACAATGTTGTTTCATTCAGCTTCCCTTGTCATTATGTATCTAGATTGTGTCTGGATTTTTTATAAACAAATAATTTTTTTGCTCCCAAATGGTTCCTTAATTTTGTCTAGCTCAGTTTTAAATTTATTTTTGTCTTATCCGCCCAAACTGTTTACAAGGATAAGTCAGAAGTAAGAATTGTTAACTATTCGAACATGTCCCAAAAGTCAGCCAGCTATTTATCAGTGTAATGTATAAACTATGGTTATAGGAATTTAAAAAAGTCTCAAACATCAACAAGCTTAAAGTTAAAGATATCAATAATCAAACAGAATTAGTGTACTGTAAGGCATACAATTATTGGCTATTCAAGCCATGGCATCAGGTAAATATATTATTATTTATTGTTTAAAATGAAGTAAGGAATTTTTATCTTTATTACTATCATATGGAACAATATATGAAATCAAAAAGTAAATTTATATATTATCTTGACCCTTATATTGAAAGTGATTATAAAGTTATTATTTGGACTTTTTGGACAATAAAAATTATTAAAAAGTGATTCTTGTTTACCAAAAACAGTTATTTAATCTGCTTTTTTTAAGCGATTTACTTGACTTCTTCTCTCATTTTTTCAAGGTTCTACTACATCTGACACCAATAAAATCATGCAATCAGATGACTGGACTGTACCGGGTAAAGCCTTTTTTGTATTTGTACTCTCATAGCATAATTTATCGGGTTGAATTTGTCAAAAAAAAGTTTCATTTTTTTGTTTTATCATTTTATTATGCTTTCACAAGAAGCTTAAGACAGAAGTTCAAGTATAATTAGTTTCTACAAAGGATTGACTACAACTAGTACAAGAACGCAACAATTGTTTGGTTGTAGTGATATCTTTGACAAGTTTTCCCAAAATATTTTGCAGCAATTTTGTATATACCATGAAGAACCTTTTTATTTTATATACCTTTAGGACCTTCTACAGCATATATGCCAGCTACTGATACAGAAAGATCAATAAATTCTACGTTTTGGGAAGGTATTCTAATTGTAATTATTTTTCAGTCATTTTTTTTTTATGTGCATTGTTGCCTCTTACTTTGTTACTTTTACCTTTTTGTACATTCCGTTTAATTGGGTCTTCTCTTATTTTGTTTAGATATCAATGAATCAACTTCTAATGCCTTCGACAAGATTATCAAGACCAGCGAGGCGTGCTACCTTATCCATTCTATTGATGTTATCTTGGAAGCAGCTTCCCACGAAAGCCATTTGAGTCTGCTCTCATGTGAACAAAGCCTACTTATATTCTTTCAATACATTTTCCAAAGGCTAGATTTTTGAAATTCTCAATGAGGGTTTTCTTGCAGTAAATAACTTGAGCTGAAGAATATCTAAGATTCTGCTTTTACTTTTTTCTTTTTTTTAATGCTCCAAAGGCTAGATTTTTGAAATTCTCAATGAGGGTTATCTTGCAGTAAATAACTTGAGCTGAAGAATATCTAAGATTCTGCTTTTACTTTTTTTCATTTTTTGTATGCCATTTAAGGTTCATCTTTTTTAAAAAAGCCATATCAAATAGGTTAAGTGAATAAGACCAACCAAGAATGTCCAACCTTACAAATAGGGTACAATACATTGTTATCAGGAGGACCCACCATGGTTGGGTCCGAATAGAAAATTTTGGGAAATTTATACTTCAAAACAGCCTGTAAGAGCCCTGGAAATAGAAGATTTGATTGAAAAAAGAAATTCAAGTATTTTCAAGTATTCCAATTTATCATTTTCAAGTATATACTGGAAAAATGGGCATTTTTTCAAAAACTCCAGTATAATCAAGTACCAATATTTTTTTCCAGTATATTCAAGTATTTTCAAGTATTTCCAGTATCGCTGGCCACCCTGATCCAGGACCGCTTTCCAACATCCCATGAAAGCCTACCTGCAAATCTGTGACTGTTCTGGGAAGTCAGAAGTCGCCTATCGCATTGGAACGGTATAATAATGTTAGACAAACGCCTTGTGATACCCAAGGAACTCCGTCATCAGATCCTTCAAGCCCTTCATTCCACCCATCAAGGCTGCACAGGCATGCAGGCCCGAGTCAGTCAATGATTGTATCTATTGGCCAGGAATCAACAAAGATATCAACAGAATCCATGACTGCTGTAAGATTTGTATCAGTCACTAACCCAGTCAACCAATTTCTACCCCCCCCCCACCACAATATTCATTGTGTGCAACCAAAGGGGGGTCTAGGTCCTACCAAAGAATGAGGTCCCAGCACTATCTAAACCCCCCTGATATCTTGAATCCTTGGTGGTCACACCTAAAAAGTCGAGTTTTTCCCTGCTTCCAAAGACAATTTGGTGGACCTTTTTTTAACTATGAAAGTTATTCTTGCCTCAATTATGATTTTCTAAACAAAAGAGCAATTTTTTAAATGGTTTTCAATAATATCATCAGCATGAGACTAGCATCATAGTAGGACGGATCCCAAAATGATACAAGTCATCTGGATGATAGCCGGTCATGCACATCAGGAGTTGTGATAACAGAGATTATAGGATTATTAGTAAAGTGTTAGAAGGCCTAAATTATGTGGAAACAAACTGAATGTGATTTGTGTGAGATCTTAGGCTTGGATGTTAAAGTTGTCGTTCTTATAGTTTTAAACCTTTTTTGCTATTAAGGTGGAATATGCATATGCATTTGGTTGACTAGGAAGAAGAGCCCAAGACTGTTCAATTGAGTAGGTGAGCTGCGAAAGAAAGAAATCTGGTGGTCTGGTGGATTGTCTGTGGGGTGAAAAATTTTATGCAATAAAAACTACTGTACAGAAAATCCTAGTGCTAAAATGTGAAATTAAATAAACAACAGATGAGATGGAGACAACCCCACTAAGGGGATGCCTGGAGAAGACAAGTGCAGATCCTGGAGTAAGCTCTCCTTGCCAGTCTAGAGTCACCCACCACCTCATCCTGGCAAACTTAATTCTGTAGTGCTGCAGCCACTACAGTGTGAATATAAAAAAGAAATTGATTGATTTGTGTTTTAAAACGAGGCATAGAAAGTTGGCGAGTCCCACCAATCAAATTTTAGTCCCAGCTAATCCTATTTATCCCCCCTGAAATCCAAAAAATCCAAAGTCCCCCTAAAGTTAGGGGGTGTACATTATGAACATCCATTCCAAATGATCACCGGTGATTATTTCATTATTGCAAGTCACCACTACACAGTGGGCCCAGAGGTGGAAATAGGGAAAAAACGAAAGTTAAAATTTTGCTTTATTAATATAATTTATGGAATCTTGAATAAATTTCTGATCAGATGCCAAAGTTTCAGGTCTGTATCTGATTTGTAACTCAAGTTATGTGGCTCCAAAGTTGACTGAAAACCAGATTTTGATGAAAAATCAAAAAAAGTGAAAAATGCATATTTTTGAAGATTCTGAACTAAATTCAGCTTCTAAATCAGTTCATTTTGTGTGATTTCCTTAGAGACATTATATTCTAAAGAGAAATTGCTTAAAAGTATGTATAAATGTCCAAGAGCGAGAAAAAACTCAAATTTTCAATCGAAATTCTCATCACGAAAATGCTTAAGGTAACCACAAATGTCCAAATATCTCGAAAACCGCTAAGTGTCACATATCAAACCATATATGTTTTGAAAACTACAGACACTAACCTTTCTAAAAATGCTGGAGTTTTGATGTGACACTTAGCGGTTTAAAAGTTCAAATTTTGCCTGCATTTTCCAAGCTAAAAATCTCAATTTTCATGATAAATCTCAAAAAAAAGTCAAAAGTTGAAGTCTACTATTTTCTATCTCATGTAATGTGACCCTAGAGCTGGGTTTGAACAAAAGCTGGCTCGCCAAGTTGGCCCGGACCATTTGGCCTACTATATGGCCCACCTTTTGGCTCGCGCTCCTTTTCCTCTTAAGGACCATTGACCACTCCATCCCTGAGTTTTTATTCCGATTATCCCCGCTTTTTCCCGATACGGGTTTTTGTTTACATTTTTGACGAATTTGATTGGTTGATTAGTTTTCGTTAGCCAATCAGAATCTTCTATGGATGTTCATGTTTTTAAAATTCTACTTGCTGAATTTAATTTTATTTTCTCAAAAAGTCCACGCTGGAAAGCACTGACGAAGAAACATGTTTGTTATTATTTTTTGAATCAATGCTTGTTATTTTATTCTGGATAACTTATACATAGAGTAGTAACCGGTAGGTGTTTTAATTATCTAAAGCCTGGGTTAACGAGGGAGAAAGTTGAACTTTCCAAGATATTCCAGATCTTGAAAAAAGACCTACTGTTTAGTGTACAGTGTATCATCAGTTCATCAGTTTGACTAATCCTGTCCACCCCTATCTAATCCACGACCCACAGTGAGCTTTTTGGACCATGTTCAGGGGCTTCAAAATAAAACTCTGCAGACTTCAGGGAAACATTGTGTGTGATTAAGTCTTGAAATTGCACGTCAGCTGGGATTTTGGTCCTGGCCATTCCTAGGCTTGGGGGCCTTTCCAATTTTTAATTCAGCTTGAGGCCCAAAAATGTTAGGGCCACACAAGTCATAATCATCTTGTTTTACACTCTTTCACATAGAATTTATACAGAGATGTTCTTATTTTCAAAAGTTTGGAGATTTATAAAGATCCTTTTTGTACCTCCCAGTAGATGAAATTTCTGATTTAAGGAAGGACCTAACCGCAGAGTTAATTAGCTTAATTGTGTGTGATTAAGTCTTGAAATTGTGTAGGACGCATTTTTGTTTGGGGGGGCTAAAGTTCAGTTACACTGCGAGGGTAAACAATGGTTTGGCCCGAGGGGCGATTTTGAAAATTTGAGCCTAAGAATGCATCAACAAAATAGCTGCTTAATAGTTGTGATATAGGAAGAAAGGAATATTATTAAATTCTGTTTTTCCAGAAAACCACTTTTGAAAAATTATTGGGGGGGGCAACACTGACGTTAATGTAATAATCTGTAACCTTGTTGCCCATTTAGTTTCAAATTTCAATAAATGGAAAATCAAAGCAGTGACGAAGTCATATTGGTTTCCACAGATTCTGAAAATAGCAATGATGCCTTGGAAAGGAATGAACAACCAAAAAGGTAAATTGAAGTGAAACAACTTTACTTTTCAAGTAACAGGTGAAAAAACTTAAATGGTGACTGAAATAATTGAACAGCTAATTTTATTTATCCAGTGAAAAGATATAACAAGGATTTTTTTTTTGAACAATAGGGTAAAAAGGTTGCTAGTTAATTCTTATTTCAATGTTGTTGTCCCACTGTATAAGAAAGTGCAGATCAAGGATCTGGAAGTAGAACATTATCCAGATATATCATTTCTTACTTATTTTTTTCAGATACGTAAACTTGGAAGTTGATTTGCCTAGTTTCTTTGGAACATATGACTCTGATGATAGGTAAATTCCCCTCTAATTTTTAATATTTTTTTTCCTTTATTAGCTTGGGTATGACAAGGCTTTCTACGCCTGGATTCAGGGGGGTTGATTTTTTAGCAAAGAACTGGGTACTTGGGTAAGAGTAATCTTGTTCCTTTTGTTGAAAGCTCCTTAAAAAGTTCCACCCCTCATAGATTTAGAGGCTTTTTAGAATTCACAAAATTGCCTATTGGGTTTCAACTTTGGGGGTTGCTTGGATTATTTCTATTCAAAAGCTCTTAGAATCATTATTTAAGTTTAGGGTTTTAAATTTTAATTTATTCATCTCAAAAGGAATTTTACAAAAATAACTAATAAATAAAAAATACATCACCAAATGTTAAATAGGTCAATGTTAGGAAAAGGTTTTAAGCTTTCTTATTGTGTTAGAGCTTGTAATCATAGTCTTGAAAGGTTATCAATTTATATTATAGCATGCAATCAGATTTTCTGGACTATGCAATGTCGTTGCCAATTGATGACACAACTGAACTAATCAATGACAGGAAATTGTAAGTAATTTTTTTATTGATCTGTAATTTTCAACCTCAGATGGTTCGAAGTAGTGTTCCCACAAAATCCCCAAAACATGTGTCCGGGGGAGGGGAGGGGCTTTAAAATTTTAGATTTTCTGGAAGGGCTAAGATAAAAGGGTTGAGGTAATTTTTTTGGAGGGTACTAAGACCCCTAAGGACACTATGACGAACTACATAAAAAACTACATATAAAAAATAAAGACATTAGAGAAATTTATGGTATTCATTAGATACTTTAAAATGGAAAGTTATCACTATGCCTTTGATCATTTTTAGGAGCAGTATAAAGAATATACCATCTGAGCACTTAATGTATGTCAAAGCCACTGAATACAATAGCAAAGGAGTCCTTCTTATTGACCCCAAGAAATTGACTTGTGTTGAAAATGATACCGTTGTTCCGATCTTGATGAATACCCCTTTTGTGTTCAATCACTTGGTGTCAACATCCGTTCCAAGAAATGTTAAAAACAATGGTGCTTTCATCGTCGACCTTGATAAACTCGAAGATCCTGCTGATGTCCTCTGTGATGACCTTGGTAGCTGGAAGCAATCTAAAACCGCTACAAAGAAATACCAAGTCCACCGCACCAAATCAGGACATATTTCCAGAATATCCTTGTATGATAATGATGCAGATGATCCAAGCACTGACATGGTAATCGTTACTCGACGTTCCTATATTAATAAATCAGATGAAACATTAAAGAGAGCATTTGTGTCACTTTCAATGAACAACCAAATTCATAATCTTGTTTTTCTGTCTTACAAATTCAATGGTCCTGAGCACGAAGTAAAAGTTCAAAAGCATGGAAATTCAAAAGCCCCAATACCATTTTTGCGCACTTACACGAGCACTCGCAGGAAGATACTAAAATCAGTAAAATCGATACCCAATCCATCACGTGCCCACTATGATGTTGTTAGCTCGATGGAGGAAGTTGGTGCACTTGGTCAATTACCGCGTAATGTTCGCCAAGTTAAGTATGAGAAATCCAAAGAGAAAACTAAAACTGTTGATCCATTGTATCAAATCACCGATACTATGAGAAACGTTGAAAGCAACACAGATCGGTTCATCAGAACTTATCAACTCGACGACCAGTCAATGAAAGTCATATTATTCAATGATCGCCAAATTGATGATATTGTAAACTTTTGTTGCAACGCTACAGAAGATAAATCATTGTACTACTCAGACATAACTTTTGAGCTAGGTAGCTTTTTCCTATTAGTGTCTTCTTACAAAAATACAGCTTTGTATGTGAAGAATACTGAAAGTTCACCAGCAATGATTGGTCCCATGATGCTCTGTCTGCTGAAAGATGAGGAGACTTACCTATCCTTGTTTCAAAAAGTAACTGCCAAAATACAAGGAATCCGTCAACATTTGGAAGGTTACTGTTCAGACTCGGAAAAAGCCCTAAGAAATGCACTTGCTCGTGAGTTCCCTCGATCACTTGCCTTCCTGTGTTTTATACATGTGAAGAAGAACATTTCCATGTATTGTAATGACACATTACGTCTATCACAAGGACTTAGTGATGTTATTATTGATGATATATTTGGAGTAGATGGACTTGTCCATGCTGAATCCACCAAGGCCTATCATGAGAGAGTTGAGCTTCTCATTCCAAAATGGGACGATCTTGAAAAATCTGAGAAAAATGGAAAACCCAGATTTTCAAACTATTTCATTACCCACAAAAAGGAAGATGTGCTTAACCATACACTTCTCGAGAATAGTCGCAAGAACGGCTTCGGAGATTGCATCCAAACAACCAATCTTTCAGAATCGATAAATGCAAAGATTAAAAGATGGCAGAACTTCGAGTTGAAAGACATAGCATCCTTCATTGACGACATGAAATCCATTGTCCAGAAACAGCAATATGATGTGGGCTGTGCTTATGTTGGTCTTGATTCTCCATTTATTTTAAGAGATGTCTCCAAGAAAGTTCCTGTTGGTGATGGCCCAATCACTCCTGATTCTATCAGAAAAGCATCTGTTTTGGTTGACCCTGCTCAGTACAAAATGGTCAAAGCGTTCCAATACACTGCACCAACTGCATCTAGTTCAAGCTTGAATGAATGCCCACATCAATGCATCGACAATCTCAGTCAATTATTTGGTGATAAAGATGTATCGCTGTTGAAAAATAAAGCCGAAGCCCTTCAGAAAGATGGCATACGCCCTGGGTTCAACGAGAATGAGCTCATTGTGAAAAGCGCCACCGACAGCCGCAATCCTCACATTGTAAAGGTATTGATGTCTGGAGGTATATCCTGTGACCAAAATTGTTTAGGGTTTGGTACCAGAGAAATCTGCGCTCATACTTTAGCAGTGGCTATGAAAGAAGACATCGTACCTCGATACATTCATTGGTTCATGGAGAAGAAATTTACTGGAAACCTGACAAAGCTTACCACCTTCAACGTCAACCCTGAAGCCGGCAGAAAAAAGCCTAAAAGAAAACGAAATCGACCGAAATCTCCTGACAATCTTCATCAGCACCAATCAACTTCTGTGGCGAATAAAGAAAACCTTGTTAACACTCTCGGTGGTGTTTCGTCGACCCTTGGTAACCCTCTCGGTGGTGGTTCGTCGACCCTTGGTAACGCTCTCGGTGGTGGTTCGTCGACCCTTGGTAACGCTCTCGGTGGTGGTTCGTCGACCCTTGGTAACGCTCTCGGTGGTGGTTCGTCGACCCTTGGTAACCCTCTCAGTGGTGTTTCGCCAACCCTTGGTAACGCTCTCGGTGGTGGTTCGTCGACCCTTGGTAACCCTCTCAGTGGTGGTACGTCGACCCTTGGTAACCCTCTCAGTGGTGTTTCGTCGACCCTTGGTAACCCTCTCAGTGGTGGTACGTCGACCCTTGGTAACCCTCTCGGTGGTGGTACGTCGACCCTTGGTAACCCTCTCGGTGGTGGTTCGTCGACCCTTGGTGACATCCTATGTAATGATGAAGCCACAATAAATAATTTTAGTGTTTCTTCGAATGGGATGAAACTTCTCTTTACAAAAAACAAGCTGCCCCCTAAGCCAAAGTATGTTGAAACAACAACCACTGATTTTGAACTCCTTCAAATTCACGGCAAAATTTCTGTGTGTGCTGGATGTACTGGTAGATTGAACGATGGTCCAGAGGGTAAAAATCTTGTTCAATTTGATAAGGAACTGTGTATCCGTCACAAAGAGCGCGACACGTTCTTGGTAAAAGGACAGTCACCATTCTGGAAGAAAACTTTCCAAGCAAAACATTATCACATGAACGAAGCGTGTATCCGATCAAGGAACCCATCATTTGATCCAAGTAAAATCTCTTTGTCAGCTTTGCCATTTACATTGACAAAGAGTCTGATAGATTTCTTCCGTGAACGATTGTTTTGATTTGGTAAATTTCCACTCTTTCATTTTATCTTTTTGTAGATTTTTAACAGTGCTGTTTACTGTGTTCTGATTTTCTCCCTTTTGTTTATTTTGTCTCAGTGCTTTCACATTTATTCAGAAAAGATAAGACGAGTTTTTCAAAATCCTAGTATTTTTGCCTTCTTACAAGTCGATGTATTCAGCTAACATATTTCCACACCATGTATAATGATTAAAAATCTACATGTTTTGTTTATCTTAGAAATGCTTGATGTGCTCTCCCTTAACGTTATCATTTGATGTTTTTCATTAGAATAAGTTAGTTTCAGTAGAATAGTAATAAGGTTTTCATAGAAAAAGTCTTGTGTTTCTATCGCTCAAACCAAATGATCTATTATGTAGGAAGTCCTCAGGCTGGACATTAATATCCCTTCACAAACAACTGTATTTTGAAGGATAAGGCATTGGAATGCTAACTTCACACAAACACATTAGCTGGATTTGCAAATTCTTAAAAATGCCGACATTATTTTTATAAGAAAACTTATAACCATGCTGACGCTCATTTTATTTTTCAAAGATTTTTAAACTTATTTTTATTTTATTTTTCCCATATATTTTTAGACTGTAAAATATTCTATAAGACTATTAAAAACGAAAAAAGGTAAAGATTACAAAATTTATTTTATTTTATTTGTCAAAGATTTTTAAACTTTTTTTCGTTTTTATTTTATTTTTACTATAGATTTTTAGACTGTAAAATATTCCATAACACTCTGTTAAAAACGAAAGGAGGTAAAAATTTACAAAATTTATTTTGTTTTATTTGTTAAAGGTTTTGATTAGTTTTTAACTTTAGTGGGTTAATTTTCGCGTTGACTTATTTTTGCGATTCATTGGTTCCCGGATTTTTCATGTGGCCTAAATTTCGTGAAAATGGCTAGAATTCGCGAGAATCAAGAAAATTAATCCACGTAAGGTATTTTTGTTTTGTTTTTAATTCATATTCTAGGTATACGCTTTTTGTCAGTTGGTAAATTGTCTTGACCATTTGATTTACCGTTGTCATGTCTAACATTTTACAAATTTTCTATTAGTCAAAATCTTAGTAAGTTTGGGCTTTCAGCGTAGCAAACTAACAACCATTCACCCTGGGACATTTTTTCGTTTTAAAAATACTGTTCTTATTCGTCTCTTATATATAGTATCTCCAAAAACAAAATTTTTTATTTAATTTTTAGATTTTGGATAATATTTACTACAAAAAGCTCGAGTATAGCATCAGAACGTTTAAGGGTCTTACTGAGGCTAATTTTTAAAATTCGTCAAATTTGTAAACTGCAAAAAAAAGATTAGAAGTACTTCTCGAAGGAAGCTTTTTTATCTTTAACGTGTCATTATTCATATTGATACTTATTTAGACATGTGATGTAGCTTTTGTTTTTTATTGAAAACTACATATTCTTCAATGTTATAGTGTTAAAGATATTATAATGATTGGAAAACACTGATCTTGATTTTTCTATTTCCAGAATATAGATTTAGGGTGAGGGCGGGTGCTAGGGTAGAGAAAATTTCATGTCCTTTGCATGAATTTCGGTACCCTATTACTAAAGTCCCATTGGTCATTCCATACCTCATTCGTGTATTCGCTATTTCCTAGACCTGTTCGAAATTATTCAATTTTTATCGACCTCCGTCTTTGAATACTTTCTTGTGATTTTTAGTTCGATTAGCTTGTTTCAGAAAATATCTTTACATGGGCGTGACACATGACTACTGACCCAATCCCTGTGAACATATGGACAATAATATCGTCCCCTTCACCCTGTGCGTAAAACATTTTTTGGAAGGAAGGCAGCTGTTACCTTGAATCTTTTTGAGCTTAAATTATATATATATAATAATCTTATAAAACCGACCTTGAACATAGAACCTCGTGTGTTCAATGACCTAAAATATTGTGCCGTAATAAGCCGTAATAAATAATAGTCCTTATAAATCGGGTCTATAAATTTCGTAATTTTCCCCTTATATCGACGATCGACTCTTACTCGCTTTTTTAAAAACTGCTTATTCAGCAAAATCAGCGAGCCAAAAGGTGGGCCATATGGTAGGCCAAATGGCCCGGGCCAACTTGGCGAGCCAGCTTTTGTTCAAACCCCCCTAGAGCTCTATGAAAGCCTTTATAATACAAAAATTGTAAGAAATAGTTTTTTGCTGCTCTCCCTCTCCCTATTTCCAAACTTTTGCCGTCTGGGCCCAGTGTGCACTATATATCTAACAATTATCGATAAATATAGCAGCTGGAACTGCTTGTATCATTTTGGAACCAATAAGGCCACTAGTGCCACTCTAATATCCACTTGTTGCATCCTCTTCACTAAACTATGGCGTGCCAGAAAATTCCGCTCAGATGGGGAGGACCTCAATTGACTGCAAACAAGTTCCAATAATTTTTATCTGATTGGGGAGTCAAACACCGTCTATCATCAGCAAAATACCCTCAGTCTAATGGCAGAACAGAGCTAGGTGTGAAAGAAGCAAAAAGAATCCTATTGGATAACGTATCACCAAATAGCACCATTGACAACAACAAGGTTGCTTGAGCAATCTTACAATTGAAACATTCTCCAAACAAAACCACATCATCAGTGAGAAGTATGACTTTCATGCCAAAATATTGCAGTCCCTATCTGTTGGAACCAACGTTGTCATCCGAAACCGTAGTAAGAAACATCAACGTCAATGGATTTGCTCTGGGGTGATCGTAAAAACACTCCCTAACAGACAATACAGAGTCAGAACCAATGGCCCAGGGAGGATGACACTGAAAAATCGTCGCATCCTTCGACCAGCAACATTTCTATCACCAACAGTACTACCCACACAAACCAATCTGCTTCCATCCAGCTTCACCATCAATCTCACCATTCATTAGAGACCACTGCCCCTTTAACCACTCCTCATCCAACAACTCCTATGCCTTCTCTGCCTCGGCCTCAACACAAGTAACAGATTCCCAATTTTTGTCTTTCTTTTCCAGTTTGTTTTTCTCATTCTGCTATTAAACTATTGATACTGTTGCTCCAGTTTGAGAATGTCTGAAGACTTGTTAGGTCTTCATTATTTGGCTCTAAAGCTCTAAAAAGAGCACCTAGTAACATGAAAACCTGTAGGGATGTAGGGATCTTTAAGAGAAATCAAAACAATAAAGTGCACTCACAAAGATCGATTTGTCAGATGGCACAAATTTAATATCGGCACTGTCATCATTTGACAATTCAACAAAAGAATTATGTCAAGAATCTTGTATTAGTCTGGGAGCAGAATCAGAAAATAGCAATTTTGCTTAACCCAGAAGGTGAATGGGGTTGTTATACATCGTTGGAACGGAAATTTTATGCTGATTATGGAAACCCGGGTCTTAAAAAGTCTATCCTGGACAAAATTGCAAACGAGGCTGGAGTTTGCACTCCGTCGTGGTGTTTTTTCGATTTTACCTGTTTTAGAAAATTGCTTACTGTCAGCAAAGTTAAAGGTTTTAGAATTTCATTTTTTATGCAAAATGCTGTCAATAGAATGGGTTAATAGAAAAAAATTCAAAAATGTCGAAAAAATTTTTTTTGCACTCCATCTTGGAGGATTTTGGCGAAAAATCGATGTTTTTTCTTAAAATTCGTCAAAAACTAGTCATAAACCACTGAAATTATGTCAAAATAAGTCCAAAAATACTTTCCTGCTAAAAATACTATAAAAGAATAAAAATTATAACAAAATAAGGAAAAATCAGCTCAAAACGCTATTTTGCACTCCATCGTTGGTGTTTTTAATGAAAAAAGGTGATTTTTGGTGTTTTTGAAAAAAATATAACATTTTTCTAGCTTTTCCTTTGATCTACGACTGGAAATCCTTTCTTTCTCTTAGAATCATTTTTATCCAACACAAAATGATAAAATATTCTGAAAAATGACCCTCTTTCCATGGGGTTTTAAGTCAAATTCAGTATTTTGTAAGCCAAAATTCGGTATTTTTACTTACAATTCGTCAAAAACTAGTCTATAAACCACTGAAATTGTGTCAAAGTAAGTCCAAAAATACTTTCCTGCTAAAAATACTATAAAAGAATGAAAAATTCTAACAAAATAAAGAAAAATCGGCTCAAAACGCTATTTTGCACTCCCCCGTTGGTGTTTTTATTGAAAATACGAGATTTTTCGTGTTTTTAAAGAAGATATAGCATTTTCTGGCTTTCCCTTTGATCTACGACTGGAAATCCTATTTTTCTCTTAGAATCATTTTTATCCAACACAAAATGCTAAAATATTCCGAAAAATGACCCTCCATCGCTGGGGTTTTAAGTCAAATTCGGTATTTTGTTAGCCAAAATTCAGTATTTTTACTTAAAATTCGTTAAAAACTAGTCTATAAACCACTGAAATTGTCTCAAAATAACTGAAATAAGTCCAAAAGTATTTCCCTGTTAAATGTTTATAAACGAATGAAGTAAAGGAAATAGAAAAGAGGGCTCCAAACGCTATTTTGCACTCCTCCGTTGGCGTTTTCATTGAAAAACGGGATTTTTGGTGTTTTTGAAGAAAATATAACATTATGTAGGTTTTCCTTTGATTTACGAAGCTGGAAATCCTGTGTTTTCTCCTGGAATCATTTTTTCCAACACATATGCAAAAAGAATCAGAATAAATCACCCTCCTTCGCTGGGTGTTAGGCCAAAGTTTAGTATCTTTGCTTATAAATTTCATTAAAAACTAGTTTATTATCCATTGAAATCGTGCTTAAGTGAGCTTTTTAAAGTCACAGAGGTTCAAAATGTTCCAACTTGGACCGGCTGCCGGAAAATTCTATCACTGAAACTGTCTTCTCCGACAATCATCGGGAATGGTCATTCACTCCCTGCATCACTGACTGATGCTGATGAATTCTACAATATCTTGATCAATGTGGGGAAGATCCTACGTAATCTAGGACAACAAGATCAATGTGTTACCGTTGACGAGCTCTTGTAAAAGCTTGTGGGGCATG